>NC_142466.1:63139457-63455803 GCF_049115385.1 Moschus berezovskii
ATGACCCTCAAAGACCCATAAGACAGGTGGATCAATCATTATTTCTCAGCTTGATAACATTTTAGAAAAATTTCACTTTGAAATCCAGAATTTCTCCTGGGTCTAATGCACATTTTAAAAATAATTTATTTGCTTTTATTTTCCTTTGAGGATTTGAGGCAGCTTATAACACAGCAAACCAAAATTAAATTGGCAATAAAGAAATAAAATATCAGGATCAAATAAAAAGAGAGCATAAGTATACACGCCATAAGGTTCAAACCTTGTTGCTGTAGCTGGTTCTTATGAATTTGGCTCTGAGCCATTATAAAATTCCTTGAGGGCAGTGAGTGATGTAATAGACACTGACCTGAGTCACATTTTTGTAACATATAAAAAACTAGATTTCATATGGCTTGACTATATGATCACATTTGACAAAGGCTGAAGGTAAATATCACTCTGTTAGGAATAATCTGAAAAGTGAAAGTGAAAGTTGCTCAGTTGTGTCTGACTCTTTGTGACCCCATGGACCTTCCAGGCCAGAATACTGGAGTGGGTAGCCTTTCCGTTCTCCAGGGGATCTTCCCAACCCAGAGATCGAAGCTAGGTCTCCTGCACTGCAGGCAGATACTTTACCAGCTAAGCCACATGGGAAGCCCAAGAATACTGGAGTGGGTAGCCTATCCCTTCTCCAGCAGATCTTCCTAACCCAGGAGTCAAACCAGGGTCTCCTGAATTGCAGGTGGATTCTTTACCAACTGAGCTATCAGGGAAGCCCAGGTATAATAACTCTATAATTTGTGCCAAATATATCACTTGCTGGTATTACAGCCAGTTCAAGGTATAAGAATCTAGAGAAGCCAGTAAGATTGCATAATAATTTTTTGAAATGTTTTCTCTGTATTGCAGTTATTTTGCAAAAATCTCATTAACTTTCTCTTCCAAATTTATAAAATGTATATAAAAATACCAAGCAACATAAATACTCCAGTTTTTCCTTTCCACTCTCCTTTTCCTTTTTTCAGAATCAGTATTAATAGTTGATGTATAATACTCCATTCCACAGTAGAGAATACTAAAAATGCTAGGTACAATATTTTTAAAAATACTTATTTACAAAAGATATACAATTGAAGTGGGGTCAAAGGTAACTTTGATTTTAGACAAATTTTCCCAAAACTTGAAAACAGGCATCAACTATACTTTTCATCTGTTGTTGTTCAGTCCCTCAGGCGTGTCCTACTCTTTCTGACCCCATGGACTGCAGCACACCAGGCTTCCCTGTCCTTCACTATCTCCCAGAGTTTACTCAAACTCATGTCCATTGAATTGATGATGCCATCCAACCAATTCACTTTCTAACGCCCCCTTTGCCTCCCACCTTCAATCTTTCCCAGCATCAGGGTCTTTTGCAATGAGTCAGTTCTTTGCATCAGGTGGCCAAAGTTTTGGAGTTTCAGCTTCCAATGAATGTTCAGGACTGATTCCCTTTAGGATGGACTAGTTGGATCTCCTTGCTGTTTGAGGGACTCTCAAGAGTATTCTCCAACACCACAGTTCAAAAGTATCAATTCTTTGGGTCTAAGCTTTCTTAATAGTCCAACTCTCATATCCATACATGACTATGGGAAAAACCATAGCTTTGACTAGGCGGACCTTCGTTGGTAAAGTAATGTCTTTGCTTTTTAATATACTGTCTAGGTTGGTCATAACTTTTTTCCAAGGCCCAAATGTCTTTTAATTTCATGGCTACAGTCACCATCTGCAGTGATTTTGGAGCCCCCCAAAATGAACTCTGTCACTGTTTCCACTGTTTCCCCATCTATTTGCCACGAAGTGATGGGACAGATGCCATGATCTTAGATTTATGAATGCTGAATTTTAAGCCAGCTTTTTCAGTCTCCTCTTTCACTTCATCAAGAGGTTCTTTAGTTCTTCCTCACTCTGCCATAAGGGTGGTATCATCTGCATATCTGAGGTAATTGATATTTCTCCCGGCAATTTTGATTCCAGCTTGTGTTTCATCTAGCCCAGCGTTCCTCATGATGTACTCTGCATAGAAGTTAAATAAGCAGGGTGACAATATACAGCCTTGATCTACTCCTTTCCTGATTTGGAACCAGTCTGTTGTTCCATGTCCAGTTCTAAGTGTTGCTTCTTGACCTGCATACAGATTTCTCAGGAGGCAGGTCAGGTGGTCTGGTGTTTCCATCTTTCAGAATTTTCCAGTTTGTTGTGATCCACACACCCAAAGCTTTGGCATAGTAAATAAAGCAGAAATAGATGTTTTTCTGGAACACTTGTTTTTTTGATGATCCAACAGATGTTAACGATTTGAACTCTGGTTCCTCTGCCTTTTCTACATCTAGCTTGAACATCTGGAAGTTCATGGTACACGTACTGTTGAAATCTGGCTTGGAGAATTTTGAGCATAACTTTGCTAGTGTGTGAGATGTGTGCAATTGTGCAGTAGTTTGAGCATTCTTTTCATGGTCTTTCTTTGAGATTGGATTGAGGACTGACCTTATCCAGTTCTGAGACCACTGCTGAGTTTTCCATAATTGCTGGCATATTGAGTGCAGCACTTTCACAGCATTATCTCTTAGGATTTGAAAGAGCTCAACTGGAATTCTATCACCTCAACTGGTTTCGTTTGCAGTGATGTTTCCTAAGGCCCACTTGAGTTTGCATTCCAGGGTGTCTGGCTCTAGGTTAGTGATCACACCATCGTGGTTATCTGGGTCATGATCTTTTTTTGTATAGTTCTTCTGTGTATTCTTGCCACCTTTTCTTAATATCTTCTGCTTCTATTAGGTCCATACCATTTTTGTCCTTTTTTGTGCCCATCTTTGCATGAAAAGTTCTCTTGGTATTTCTAATTTTCTTGAGGAGATCTCTAGTCTTTCCCATTCTATTGTTTTCCTCTATTTATTTGCACTGGTCACTGAGGAAGGCTTTCTTATCTCTCCTTGCTATTCTTTGGAACTCTGCATTCAAATGGCTATATCTTTCCTTTTCTCTTTTGCCTTTTGCTTCTCTTCTTTTCATAGCTATTTACAAGGACTCCTCAGACAACCATTTTGCCTTTTTGCATTTCTTTTTCTTGGGGATGATCTTGATTACTGCCTCCTGTACAATGTCATGAACCTCTGTCCATAGTTCTTCAGGCACTCTATCAGATCTAATCCTATGAATCTATTTGTCACTTCTACTGTATAATCATAAGGGATTTGATTTAGGTCATACCTGAATAGTCTAGTGGTTTTCCCTACTTTCTTCAATTTCAGAGTGAATTTGACAATAAGGAGTTCATGATCTGAGCTACAGTAAGCTCCCAGTCTTGTTTTTGCTGACTGTATAGAGCTTCTTGATCTTTGACTGCAAAGAATATAATCAATCTGATTTCAGTATTGACCTTCTGGTGATTTCCATGTGTAGAGTTTTCTGTTGTGTTGTTGGAAGAGGGTGTTTGCTATGACCAGTGCGTTCTCTTGGCAAAACTCTGTTAGCCTTCGCCCTGCTTCATTCTCCAAGGCCAAATTTCCCTGTTACTCCAGGTATCTCTTGACTTCCTACTTTTTCATTCCAGTTCCCTGTGATGAAAAGACATCTTTTTGGGGTGTTATTTCTAGAAGGTCTTGTAAGTCTTCATTGAACTGTTTAATTTCAGCTTCTTCAGAATTACTGGTTGGTGCATAGACTTTGATTACTGTGATATTGAATTTTTTGACTTGGAAACTAACAGAGATCATTCTGTCGTTTTTGAAATTGTATCCAGGTACTGCATTTCTTTACCCTTTTGTTGACTATGATGGCTACTCCATTTCTTCTAAGGGATTCTTACCCACAATAGTACATATAATGGTAATCTGAGTTAAATTCACCCATTCCAGTCCATTTTTGTTTGTTTGTTCTTAAAATGTTGATGTTCACTTAAAAAGTTGTCTTAAAACTCAACATTCAGGAAACTAAGATCATGGCATCTGGTCACATCACTTCATGGCAAATAGATGGGGAAACAATGGAAACAGACTTTATTTTTTTGGGCTTCAAAATCACTGCAGATGGAGATTGCAACCATGAAATTAAAAGACATTTGCTCCTTGGAAGAAAAGTTATGACCAATCTAGACAGCATATTAAAAAGCAGAGACATTACTTTTCCAACAAAGGTCTGTCTAGTCAAAGCTATGGTTTTTCCCATAGTCATGTATGTACGTGAGAGTTGGACTATAAAGAAAACTGTACACCCAAGAAATGATGCCTTTGACTGTGGTGTTGGAGAAGACTCGAGAGTCCCTTGGGCAGCAAGGAGATCCAACTTGTCCATCCTAAAGGAAATCAGTCCTGAATATTCACTGGAAGGACTGATGCTGATGCTAAAACTCCAATACTTTGGCCACCTGATGCAAAGAACTGATTCTTTGGAAAAGACCCTGATGCTGGGAAAGGTTGAAGGTGGGAGGCTAGGGGACAACAGAATGAGATGGTTGGATGGCATCACCGACTCAATGGGCATGAGTTTGAGTAAACTCTGGGAGTTGGTGATGGACAGGGAGGTCTGGTGTGCTGTAATCCATGGGGTTGCAAAAAGTCAGACAAGACTGAGCAACTGAACTGAACTGAAAGATTAAATTTAGCAAAACACTAGTAAAATATCAATACACAGATACCAGTTTTTTTCTATGTATTAGCATAGCAATTAGGAAATAAAATAATAAATATTTATAATTGTATCAAATAACATCAGATAATTAGAATAAATATACTGAAAATTGTGAGAATCCTCTACACTAAAAACTAACTTTATTAAAAGACACTGAAGAAGTCCAAAATAATAAAAGGATAAAAAGCCCTGCTCATATATAAGAAGTTTTACGATTAAAAAGTCATTAGTCCTTCTCATATGGATTTATAGGTCCAGTGCAATTTCAGATATGTGACTCTATTGTCTATCTTCTCTACCCAACTGTCTATCATGGAAAATGGCATGTGATTCTAAAATGTATATGAAAATGCAGCAGGATAAGAAGACCAGTTGATCTTTGATAACAGGAACAAAGTTGCAGGACTAAACAAGCAAGCAAGTTTTAAGGTTTATCATCAAGCTGTTATAATTAAGATAGTGCGATATTGATATAAAGGTAGACTGATTAATGAAGCAGGATAGAGTCCAAAAAGTGACCCACCTATGTTAAGTCACTTGATTTATGAAAAAGATTATACTGCAGTACTGTGGGGAAAACAATGGTCTTTTCAATAAATGGTATGAGACCATCAGACATACATATTTAGAAAATGGTACTGAGACTGTCAGATATACAAATTTAGATATACATATTTATTTAGACAGGTAAGACCTGTCACTGTAGGTCTTACCCTGCAGGAAAAAAAAAAAAAAGTTTAAAAAAAACAACTTTTTACCCCTCCAGGGGAAAAAAAAAACCACAAAATTAAAAAAATCTATCCAGTGATGTAAATAGGAAAGGTAAAACAGTAAAAGTTCTAGGAAATAATATGGGGACTGAAGGAACTGGAGCTTCTTGGCAGTATTTGCAACTCAACAGAGATGCAGCCCCTTCTAGAGGCTGTCCAAAGTAGGGGAAAGCGAGACAGAGTCAAAGAGAGAGTGAAAGAGATTTGAGAGTACCTGGCTTCTTCACTGTCCCATATTTAATCTCCAAGCCTACTTTGCTTTACCTTGAAAAAAGCCATTTGTCAAGGAACCTTGGAGCAGAGCAGGGGATGGAAAACAAATGGATCTGAGCTAATAGAATACAACAAAACTAAAAGAAACAAAATATGCCAGACACAATCTTTGGTTTAAAAACAGGCATGAGTTCAGAAATAGGAGAGGAAGCCCAAGTCAGGAGATGAGAAGATATAAATGTGAGACAGGCCAAAAGGAACAGAAGTCATCTGTGTAATGATAAAGCACATAGATAGTGAAGGACAGGGAAAGCTGGTGTGTGCAGTCCATGGGGTTGCAAAGAGTCAGACACGACTAAGCGACTGAACAACAACAACAAAATTAAAGTAAATGACAGTCATGGCATCAAGTAGCCCATTTTATTGAGGTCCAGCTATATGCTTCATACTTAGACTGATCAGGTATAGGAATTCCATCTAAGGTTTCATGGGGACTTCTCAAGTGCCCACTCTGCTTCTTAAGTTGGATTAGTTGTAGTGGACAGATACTAAGAGGAAATAATATAGTTAAGGATTTCTTAAAATTCTTGTCCTCTTTCTTGTTATTTGGAAGATGGAGAAGGAAATGGCAACCCACTCCAGTGTTCTTGCCTGGAGAGTCCCAGGGACAGTGGAGCCTGGTCGGCTGCCATCTATGGGGTCGCACAGAGTCGGACATGACTGAAGTGACTTAGCAGCAGCAGCAGCAGTCCATATGAGTCAAAAAAGCTCATGAATAGAATAGGGTAATTATTTTAAAAAATAAGTTAAAAATAAATTATTTTATTTATTCCAATTAAAAACTTAAAAAAATTTAGTTGACTTCATTCTACTTGTTGCCTTAATATCAATAATGTTAATTTTGCAAAACAGTCTCACCACCACTTTATTCTTTTGGCAAAATTGGTTTTCATACATTTAAATGGTCCTTCCACTTACAAGGAAATACATAAATTATAAAACATTGCTGTCTGCTAAGCTTTACCTCTAATTTTACAGTAGTGAGAACCCAGCCCTGCATGAGTAAATTTTCTAAGTGTATTTGTTTTTCCACTCAAGATTTCTGGAGTCTGTAGCTCTTTCAGTTTTTCAAATTCCCATGCTTTGAAATTCTCACTTTTGCAGAAAGACCTTCCCATTTTGTCTGAATTAGGTATAAAATTTTTAGACCATTGAAACCCTGTGCCTTTTCAAAAGTCTACATTTTTCAAACTCTTCCCATGCTACAAGTGGCAAGACACCGGCAATTTAGTAGAACATTTTCAACATTAACAAAAATAAAACAGGGAAATCTGCAACAATAGAGGTTTCTAACTTTTTTTGGAAGTCAAAGATAAAATATCCTTCTTTCCCAGTAAGTAGAGGCTACCCTGACCTTTTCAATCACTCGGGAAAATCAAACCATTAGTATACATTGAACCAAAGCATCCTTGGATAAGTTATGTCCTACCATGGTCCCATTTCTTCTCATGTAGTCCAGACATCACAATATGAGTTAGAACTCAAGCCTCCCTGACAGTGTGACTCCTCAGGTTACAGAGAGAACAGCCAAAAACATCTTTCCCCACATTCTGTATTACTTCCTGGACACACATTACCCCACGGAGGGAGGAAAATACACAATCTGGAGTGAGTCTTAAGGTATTGTTGTCTCTCTTGTCATCTTTTTAAAAAATATATATTTTATTACTGGCTGCATTGGGTCTTTGTTGCTGCATGTCAGTTTTCTCTAGTTGTGGAGCACAGGGACTACTGTCTAGTTGTAGTACATGGGCTTCTCATTGTACTGTCTCTCTTGTTGCAGAGCCCTGACTGTAGGGCACATGGACTTCAGTAGTTGAAGCTTCCAGGCTCTAGAGAACAGACTCAGTAGTTGCCAAGCCTGGGTTTAGTTGCCCTGAGGCATGTGGGATCTTCCTGGACCAGTGATTGAACCAGTGTCCTCTGCATTGCAAAGCAGTTCGTAACCACTGGCCCACCAGGGAAGCCTGTGTGCTGGAATGTCTGGTATCAGGCCTTGAAAATTGGAATTTATTTCCCCTTCTTTGAAGCTCTCTGTTTCCTCTCAGTAAGCAAATGTTCTTTGGCTCAGTTTAGCTCAGAGAGACCTAGGCTGAAGCCTGCCATTACAAAAGCTTTCTCCCCAGGTTTTTGTAGTAATACGCTCCTTCCTTTCACCAATAGACTCTGAGGAAGGTTCTCTCTCCCTAGTAATATTTTCAGTGGCGAGAAATTAACCCTCATCCATCTTCAATCCTACATGATAGTGTTTCAATATTTTCTTGTCCGTTAACTCACTAGATTCATTTGTTTGTTCAGTAAATATTTACTGAGGTTCTGCCAGGCCCTCTTATAAGTCAGTAAGCAGTGCAGAATTCTTGCTTTTGTGGAATGGCCAACGTACTGGATCCTGCAAATGTCCTGTGAGATGGCTTTGCACAGGCAGTGTCTGGGATGTAAGGAAGAAGCAGCATAAAGAACCAGACTAGCACCTGCAGATTTCCTGTCCTCAGAGCTCTCATTATCACCCTCTGGGTCCGTTCTTTTCCAAGACAGGCTGTGTGCTTTGCTTCTTACATTCCCAGAAACAGTGGGCTTAACTGCTTGTATTGTAGGAATACATTTAAGAAATTTAGAGAAAGACCAAAGGGAAATGACTCACTTGGTAGAAATGCATGTCAGTAGTGTATCTGAAATGATCCATGTTACTAGCTCAGAGTACAAACACAATGACCTCACTTTTATTCATTCAGTTTATTACTCGAGAGCCCACCTGCCCTCAGGGATAGGAAGTTCCCTTATTCCCCAGGGCCTCCCCCAACCATGCTCCTTGGGCAGGAACACTGAGGACTTAGTTCACAGAAGGTTGGTCCTGCTGCAGAAAGCCAGGAAGCGAGAGAAAACCAGGAAGGGTGACCAGTCTGCTAATGCCGTGGCCTGGTTCTCTGCCATGTGAGGTCACAGGTAGTCCTAGACATTCTGATTGCAGGAAATTTGTTCATGGTTGCTACGATACTCCCATTCATTCAACTCTTTTCTTCTCATCGCCCCAGCAGCATCCCCCTGAACTCTGTCTCTTTTATTGAATAGATTACACTCACATGCTCAGCCATTTCCCCTAATGCTTAGCACAGTGCCAGTTGGGTCACAGTGGAGAAGAACCCAGCCCCAGCCTCCTGAGGTGCTGGAATAAATCTTGCCCATGGAGCCCCAGGGAACTCTGCCTTCATGGGACCACCTTGGCCCATCTCAACAAGGAATGTTTCCTGTCCTTGCACAAAAAGGGGAAAGGCCAATGTTGCTAAGCAACAAACACACACCCACTTCACTTACCTATACCTATACCTACACCTAAACTTTCACTGACAAGGATTGCCTATTTGCCTTTAATTTTCATAACTTAGAGAGTTTTTTAAATCCTTCTCTACAATGAAGTAATACCCTCCAAGGGACTGTTCTTGGCTACACAGTAGGAGTGGCACCTCATTCTAATACTAATTTTGCATAAAGAAAAGTCTGCTCCAAGACTATGGCTATTGAGTGAGGCCAAGTAATCATATTCAGGGCTTGAATGCTCAGGGGGGAAGAGTAAATCATCCATTTGCATCTCCTCCAGCATCTGGTAGTTTTACCCACCATTAGCGTTTTAAAAAAAAATTGTAACACATGTGACTGCAAAGCATTAGTATCCAAAATACATAAAGAATGCCAATGGTCAAGAAAGAAACTGTGTAGTGGGAAAAGTGGGCATTATTAGTAATCTTGAAAATTCACACGAAAATTATGAGATTTATTTCATGCCCACCATATGGATGAAAAATAGAAATTGGACAAAACCAAGTGCCAATGGGATGTGAAGGAACGGAGCTGAGGGTGGGAGAGTGAGTCGCCTCAACATCTTGGGGAGAGAGTGGCACTCACCGGCTACCCCATTGTTGGAATAGCCTCCAGTGTCAGCGGGTCTGTGAGTTGTGGCGCATTTATCCAAAGGGAGTCTTCAGCAGGGGACTAGTGAGGCCTTTCCGGAACTGGGTGGTGCAAGCAGCCCATCACCTTGAAGGAGGTTCCATGCCACCAACACCAACAAACCTCAAAAACCTTCCCAGTCCCTGTGCATCAGAGGGGCTCGGGGATGGACTACCTCATGTCTGCTGCAGTGATCCTGCCCATCCACAGTCACAGCCCTGGTCATCCCTCCCAGTCTGAGTGGGGCAACCTGGGTAATAATACAGGTGACTTTGGAGGCACCAGGACTTCCTTGTGGCTCTCTTGGACCACTTGCTGTGGGGCCGTAGCTGCCATGTTGTAAGGACATTCAAGTTGTCTCATGGGGGATGGAGAGACCCCCATGATGAACTGTCATCTCTGGCCACAATAGCATTAACTGGCCAGGCCGTGAGTGGGCCCACAAGTCCCAGCCAAGCCTTGGCCAGATCTTACACAGCCTTAGGAAGGGCTGAGCTGCAGTCATTCAGCAAAGCTGCCCCTTAACTCTCAGAAATATGGTAAGATCATAAATATTTACTGTTTTTAGTATTTGCATTTTGGAGTAATTTGTTATGTAAACTATAGGTAACTGAGAAACCTTTTCAAGTGCAGATTCTCTAACAATCCACTCCCAAAGGCCTGGGATTCAGGGCACTTTAACAAGATTCAGGTGATGTTAGCGTCCTGCTAGTGGTCCACGTGGTCCACAATGAAGAGGTGGATTCGGCCCCGCCCCCCGCTACAGTGAGCCAATGAGCTCAGTCACACAAAACAGTGCTGACGTCAGCAGTCTCCGCACCAAAGGAGGGATCGGAGCAGGCAGGCAGACTGTGAGGATGGCGAGGGTGGCCCACCACAGTGTGGTGAGCGACCACCAGCGCCAAGCAGCCTCCAGGTGCGTTCTGGTTCCACTTAATTATGAATTTGCTCTGTGGACTCAGGAAGGTGCTGTTCTGGTTCAGTTTAATTCTGAGTTTGCTCTGTGGACTCCAGACGGTTCTGTGAGTTCTTGTTCTGTTTTATCCAGCGTTTGTTCCTCAAACTCTGGAAGGTTCTGTTTGTTCTGCTGCTGCTAAGTCACCTCAGTCGTGTCCGACTCTGTGCGACCCCATAGACGGCAGCCCACCAGGCTCCCCGGTCCCTGAGATTCTCCAGGCAAGAACACTGGAGTGGGTTGCCATTTCCTTCTCCAATGCATGAAGTGAAAAGTGAAAGTGAAGTCGCTCAGTCGTGTCCGACTCTTCGCGACCCCATGGACTGTAGCCTAGCAGGCTCCCCCGTCCATGGGATTTCCCAAGAAAGAGTACTGGAGTGGGTTGCCATTGCCTTCTCTGCTGTTTGTTCTGGTTCTGTTTAATTCAGAGTTTGTTTCACAGGCTCTGGAAAGTTCTGTGTGTTCTGGTTCCACTTAACCCATCATTTGCATTTTAATAACTGAAACAGCCCAACACGTGTCCATAGTTGAATGGGCGTCCCAGGTAGTTTTCTTCTACACTGAGGCTCAGGAATCCAGGCTGACTCCAATGTAAAGGCTTCACCATCCGCAAGGATCTTGGAGTTTACCTTGCCTCTGTATTGGCCATTACACCGCTCTTTGACCCATGTTCCCTTGGCTAGAACTCAGTTAAATTGCCCCATCTAACTGTTTATTATTTACTTTTATTCAAGCTTTTAAAAATTCAATTTTATTTTTTAAAAATATATCTATTGGAAAATTTAAAAAGGTGTGTATACATATATATCTGAATTTGTATCTGAATATATATTGTATATATATGTTTAAAGAATCACAAGAAGTTGAATACTTAATGTTGACAATGAATTGAATTTAATTTTTGACTCTTAGTCACCCTTTAAATTGTTAGTATGAGCTGAGGGGAAGGAAGAACTTGAAAAACTCCAAACTGATTCCAAGAATGGTTTTCCTTTTTAGCCAGTGTTACATTTTTCACAGGATGGGGGAAAAAGCTTTAGTGGTTGCATGCTGTTTTCAAGTAATACTTTTTAGTAATGCAAGAGCTTAGTTGGCTGGGTAACTTGATTACTCTGAAGGGCATGCTATTAGCAGAATAGGAAGGAATCAAAAGGAAAAAATAATTTACATTAAGGCCACAGACATGCTATACAATATAGTTACTTCAGGTTTTATATCCAAAAAGCTATTATACTTTTCACCCATTCTTTTAGCACTGTGGTATTCTGGTAAGGGGCTTTGTAAGAGGCAATAAATGGATGCTAGCCCAGAAAAAGCCCGAGAGATTGTTTTGTGAATGAAAAGTCCTGATGCTGGGAATAAGTCCACATGGATTTTCCTTTTAAGCTCTTTCCAATGAATTGTGGTTATCCATGGCTAATCAATTCATTTCTCTTTATCATAGTTTTCATGTGGAAATGAGCTTTCCAGTTTTTATCACAGGAGTGTTATATGCATAAAGGAGATAATCCATATGAAGTGCTTTTGTGTACCTGAGAAAAAAGTGCAGGGTCCTTCCAGATCATCACCTGGAATCTCACTCATTGTCATTCACTTGTTATTAATAGTAGAAATTGTTATGAGGAAAGAGTATCTTGGAGTAGATTTTAGTCAGAATCAGTTAGGTTATGCTATCATAATGAATTAGTCCCTACTTATTAATAGTTTATTAAGTGATATTAAGTTATTTAAATATTTAAATTTAAAATGGATTTAATTTTCAGTCATTCAGTATATCCTACATGGATATCCTGCTGCATCTACAGTGGGAGGTTTTGCTCCAAAAACTCTCACTCGGATGTGGGTTGAAGGAGCCTCACCATTTTGTGTTGCTACCATTTCAAAAAAATATGATTTTCAGGATCTTCCTGACAGAAGGGAAGAGAAAGCACGGAGCACAGAGCCTTGACCAGAAGTGGCATAAGTCATTCTCAGGCACCAGCCTGCCATGTGACCCCATTAACCTGCAGGAGACCTGCAAGTGCAGTCCCAGGTGCCTGGGAAGAAGCAGAGAACCACAGATGGGTAAACAATACACTCTTAACCATAATTCACTGGAAATCAGTAATTGAAAGATGCAAAAGAGCTCATCAAAAGGAAGTCATTTACAAATCAGGTAGACCTTTATTACTTATCTCAGGTACTTCATCAGAGTAGTGTTTTAGTGTTATTTGATTCTTGTTTTGGTTCAGGGCCAACCAGAAATTCCCGGGTTTTAAGATGAAGCATCTGCATAGATACAAAGTCTTGCCTCATGTATCCACTCTGAGCTTCTCTCCGAGAATATATCAAACTGCGATCCTCTGCTTTCATCAGGAGATTCTTAAATAGTCCATTTCTCCTTCTAGAAAACTACTGTTGTGTTCTGGCTACAGAGGCCAGGTAAGATCTTGAAATTCAAAATAAAGACTGTGGTCTGAGTTTGCTGAATTGAATTGAGTCCTCCATTAAATTAGGCACACATGATGCAGAAACTTTTTTTGTTTTTTTTTTAAGCAAATTAAAGAGCTACTTTCTTGTAAAAACACCTGACACAGTTCTTGGCATGTCTATAGTAGATGCTCAATAAACAAACCTGTACTTCCTTTGCAAAGGAAGTAAAAACATACAGTTTTAATCTTCATGTGTGAATATATTTAGTGGGATTATCAGGTAACAATACCCTTCCTATTCTCATACATCTAAACAGCTTTAGAGTTACGAAGCTACTAGAACTTCTCTTCAAAGGTAGGACTTTATTATAAGCCATGCGATGGAGATACAGTAGTGGAAAAAACCACCAAACTTCCCTTTTGTGCTCTTGCATTTGTTGTAGGGGTGGGGCAGCCATGGAGACAGAGAGCAAGCAAATCAACGAACTATGAAAATGTCAAGGAGATGTGCTAAGGAGAGAATTAGGATACAGAGAATAACTGGGGACTATTTCAGGTAAGTGGCATATTACTTGGTTTCCTAGCAGAAAGACAAGTACTGCAGGAATAAGCAATTAAGTGAATGTGGGGGCAGCTGGAGAGTTAGGGTCTGGAAGTCTTCAGATTATGAATCAGAGAAGCAGCTGCTAAAGCTAGAAAGAGCTTCTTGTGTTTTTTAGAAAGAGCAAGGAGGCCAGTGAACGAGAGGAAGAGTGGAAGGAGAAGGGGTTGGGGAGGAAAGTACAGATGAAATCATGGGGTGGGGTGGGGTGTAGTCCTGTAGGCTACAGCAGCTTCTTAGGTGCCTGTCTGGCTTGTGCCTGCATCCTGTGGATACGGTGTCTGTGAGTGCAAACTGAAGGAGCTGCTTAGAAAGTGTAATTTGATGTAACCTGGGGCCCCAGTCTTTTCTGTTTTGGTGTCAGGCAGTGGAGGGAGATGCTGGGCAGGGAGAGGGCCATCTACCATAAAGTGGCCCGAGCACAGCGAGGTTCTGTGACACAGAAGGTGGGGGAATGCAGAACTGCACTGGAGCCTGGAGAAGAGGTCATGTGGAGACACCCAGAGAGAGGCTTGGGAGAGGCATCAACATTTTTACAGTGGAAAAGGGCCAGGGGGTCAAAGGAGAGGTGCTCTGCATCAGTTTTGAGTTGTCAGCTAACCTGTTCAGAAAAAAATGTGAGATCTCCCATCCAGAAACAATGGGATGAAAAATAGAACAAAACTTTAAAAAGAGAGACCAAAGTCCAGTGAAATATAGGTCATTAAATATTAGGGTGATCTCATGGTCCGCACATCGTAGGTAAAAGCCATGGGGGAACTTCAAGTTACATTGATGAGACCTTGCTAGAATGTGTTTAGAAAGTTTAGGAATATTAATTTCCCTTTGGGGACTCGTTCAGTGATTTCTTTCCAATTGGAAGGACGTGTTTTGTTCAAACAGTTGGGTTGCTTGGAATTTTTATTAGTCACACTTTCAAACACAAAAGCTATAGTTTTCAATATTTCAGTTCTTTAAACACAAAAACTGGCCAGAGTTAATCAAAGACAGGTTGGACTACACCCTGTAGTGACATTTCTGGGATAACAGGATGACTCCAGTGTCCCCTAAATATCTTTTCTTTCCCATCGTCTGAAATGCCATATGGAGAGGCATTGAGCTGATGTTACCACAGTTGAACCACAGTTGCCCACAGTGATAACTGCTCAGTAATGCGCCCTGTATCAGCTTCCTTACTTTTTCTGTCCCACGTTTGCAGTTCTCAACTAGTACTTCTTGAGATCATCTCCCAAATAAACCACTAGCATGAAACTCTTGGTCTCACTGTCAGTTTCGGGGAAACTTCAAGTAAAGATAGCAGTCACAGCTAACTGTCCTGAGGGTAGTAAGGGTGCACTAGGCACCAGCTACTATACCAATTTTATCTACTGCTGAAACAACCCTATGACATAAGTCTTGTATTATTATCCCATGAGGAAAGCAAGGCAGAGTAGTAATATAACTGGCTTATGGTCACCGAGCTAGTAAATGGCAGAGCCTGGAACCGTCACTTCACTGCCATTCATCTTTCATCAATTGCTTGTCAATTTTGTTCCTTTTGGCATTCCATAAGGAAAATATTTAATCTCTGCCATCCTGATTTCTAAAATTTGCCTCCCCTACACACTTCCTTCCGCATTATAATATGTAATAATACGATGCTGTTTTTGCAAAATACCCCTAATCTGAGGACTTCTATAGAAGCATACATTACTACTGATGATAATAACAGGCCACAGGCTTCACTAACATCTTAATGTTCCTCACATTTACCAAGAAATGGCTTGATTGATGTATTTCCCCCCCAAAGCCCTTGAGATTAGTCTGCCTCTGTGTGAGAAGCTGAGGCTTTGAGCCCAAGGCTTTCTCTTTGGAGAGCAATGACCGTGAGGAGGGGAATGTGTGGGATGCATTTAGGTTGCAACGCCTGTGGGTCTTTATTGCGGTTCTGAATTTTACATTTTGGGTGCAATCCCAAAATAGCTTACTTTCCTTCACCAGCCAATTTGATTTCTTTTCTCACAGCCCCTAGGACAATATTGATATGTCTATTATGGCAAAGTGATATCAGCCTGTCCAGCATGGAAATGTCTGTCTTAGACCTTATGATTGCAATAGAAACACTGTCGAGACTTCCCTGGTGGTCCAGTGGTTAAGACCCCACACTTCAAATGCAGGGGCCGTGGATTCAATCCCTCGTTGGGGAACGAAGATCCTGCATGCTGCTCAGTGTGGTCAAAAATTAAAAAAAAAGAGAGAGAGCACTCTTAAAGAAGTTTAAAATGTTTTTATTGATTCAGGTCATAGAGGTGGCCTCTGTGATTTGTCTATCCTCTCCTGACATATACTGTTCACTTCGGCTTGTGTTTTGATTACCTCTCTTTCTGTCTGCTGCCTTTTCTGGTCCTTCCTCTGTTTGTCCATGATAGTGATCTCAGTGCCCATATCAGCTTCCAGTAACAAAATGGATTGGTTCTCTTTCCTGGGGAGGGAATATGACATGCCCAGCTGGAGCCAGGAGTGCATCCCTGCTACAACCAGTTGGTGGGGATGGTACTGTTTACTCAGCCAGAGGTACCAATCTCAGAGGAGTCTCTCAGTGGCAGCAAAACAGAACTTCCATGTTGGCTGAAATGTTTTAATTTTACATATATGTATAATGATTATATATACATACACACTCATACATATATATATATGGGCTTCCATGGTGGCTCAGTTATAAAGAATCCACCTGCCAATGCAGGAGATACAGGAGACCCAGGTTCAATCCCTGGGTTGGGAAGACCCCCTTGAGGAGGAAATGGCAACCCACACCAGTATTCTTGCCTGGAGCATCCCATGGACAGAGGAGCCTGGCAGGTTATAGTCCATGGGGTCACAAAAGAGACACAACTTAGTGACTAAACAACAGTGACATTGTGTGTGTGTGTGTGTGTGTGTGTGTGTGTGTGTGTGTGTGTGTGTGTGTGTAATGCCAACAGATTGACTATTTTCTTATCTTTACAGTGACCCTGAGGTGTAGTTGTAATTATCTCCATTTTATAGGTGGGTGGCCTGAGAGTCTGTGGCTTTTCAAAGGTAAGAGGGTATAAAGGAGCACAAGTCTGTCACCAAACCTAGTGCCCTTTTTCTCTGTGCAAAGAGGAGTAGAAGTACTAGTTAGGAAACCATTTTAAATGCAAGAA
This sequence comes from Moschus berezovskii, assembly GCF_049115385.1. Classification (NCBI taxonomy): domain Eukaryota; kingdom Metazoa; phylum Chordata; class Mammalia; order Artiodactyla; family Moschidae; genus Moschus; species Moschus berezovskii. The sequence goes on from NC_142466.1 coordinate 63,156,227, forward strand.
GCATATTTGGCAGATGTCACCACTCTCCCATGAAGGAAGGAGTGGAGTGCAGGGAGCACATTTTAATTTTGTCACTAGGATCGTCAGCTCAGTCCAGGGAAAGGGAAGCCTGCCTGCTGATACATAGCGGTGTTTCAAGATGATGAGTAAGAAAGCCCTGTCGCTTCTGGGGCGCAATTCCCTGGGGACAAGGCTCAAAGAGCAATGAAAGGAGAGTAAGTGAATCATGAAGGCTTCAGAGAGGAGATGAGCACTAGAGCTAGGCATAACAGTGAAGGGCAGCAGAGTGGGGTGGAAAGAACTCGGGAAGCATTAGAAAAATGATTGCACGGGCCTTCAGTGAGGCTCTGAGGAGCAGGAGCAACCCTCCCACAAGGAGTTGTGGGCATTCTCCCAGTTTGAGGGAACCAGCGTGTAGACTGTGCTCATTCACTCATAGATACAGGTTGCCTCTGTGACTGGGGACTGTTCTGGGGTCCTAGACAAACTGCTTAAATGTGTGATGTTCTTTTTCTCTCTCAGTTTCATTGAGCATTCTTTTCACTTTTACTTTTGTATGCATTGTCGCCTCCCTGCTGACCTTCCCTCCTCCATCCTGCCTCTCCTCAAATGCCACCCTAGAGTTAGGTTTTGTTATTTCTGCAATAGAACTAGGTGCTTTGCATTCTCAAAACATATTTTGTCCCATTTCCAGCACAGTGGGGTAGAGGCATTAGGGGAAGTGTTAGTGTAGGGAAAATACATTTAATTCATATACAGTGTTCATTGCTGACAATGGCTTTATTTGCTAACCAGGGGTTTTAAAAATTCTTCAGTTTCCTCATGACCCAATGTCTTAACCCAAATGAATGACGTTAATACTTTTGTGGAGGATAGTCCTGGTTGTCATTGACAGAACCTGTGCACTCCCAGTTTCTACATGAGTAAAGTTAAATAGTGGCTTCAGGCTCAGTAAGAACTAAATGATCAAGGCAAGGGTGCCCACTCTCACCACTACTATTCAACATAGTTCTGGAAGTTTGGGCCAAGAATGGCTGCTATCCAAAAGTCTACATGCAATAAATGCTGGAGAGGGTGTGGAGAAAAGGGAACCCTCTTACACTGTTGGTGGGAATGAAAACTAGTACAGTCACTATGGAGAACAGTGTGGAGATTCCTTAAAAAACTGGGAATAGAACTGCCATATGATCCAGCAATCGCACTCCTGGGCATACACACCGAGGAAACCAGAATTGAAAGAGACACATGTACTCCAGTGTTCACTGCAGCACTGTTTATAATAGCCAGGACATGGAAGCAAGCTAGATGTCCATCTGCAGATGAATAGATAAGAAAGCTTTGGTACATATACATGATGGAGTATTACTCAGCCATTAAAAAGAATGCATTTGAATCAGTTCTAATGAGGTGGATGAAACTGGAGCCTATTATACAGAGTGAAGTAAGCCAGAAAGAAAAACACCAATACAGTATACTAACGCATATATATGGAATTTAGAAAGATGGTAACCTTAACCCTGTATATGAGATAGCAAAAAAGACACAGGTGTATTGAACAGTCTTTGGGACTCTGGGAGAGGGTGAGGGTGGGATGGTTTGGGAGAATGGCATTGAAACATGTATATTATCATATAATAAACGAATCACCAGTCCAGGTTCGACGCATGATACAGGATGCTTGGGGCAGGTGCACGGGGATGACCCTGAGGGGGAGGATAAGGGGAGGAGGGAGGGGGGTTGAAGAAGGGGAACACATGTACACCCGGAGAGGATTCATGTCAATGTATGGCAAAACCAACCAATATAATATTATAAAGAAATTAGCCTCCAATTAAAAAAAAAAAAGAACTGAATGATCAGAGAGAAAATTCTTTGAAAAGCATACCAAGCACCTTGCAGGAAAATGTAAATGGAGCCAGGATGGGAGCAAGGGACTAATTTATTGAGTATCCACCATGAGCCAGGCACCCTAGAGATCACTTATCTGTACACAATTCCCCTTCTTTTTATTTTGTATTTTGGTCCTTTCTTTATGAAGATATGTGCACAAGGAAGACTATGAGTCTCGGGAATCCTGCAACATGCCTGGGCTTTCTGGGCGGTAGAAGACTTAAAAATTTCTCTCTTGAGATGAAAAGTAAAGGCTGAGGGAGATAGGTAACTTATAAGATAGCTTCCTTATAATATTTGCAACCGTATATTTTCTGTCAGACAGAACCCTTGCATTAAGATTAATAACAATGACAACACATAGCTAATATACATATGACTAGCACTATTCTAGGCCCTTGACTCGTAAAGTTCATTTAACCTTGAGAGCACTCCTGTGAAATATATATCATCATCATTTTACAAATGAGGGCATTAAAATAGGTTAACTGACCATCTCCAGGTGCGCAGCTAGTAAGTGGTGAAACTAGGATTTATACATAGATGGTTAAGCCCCCAGAATCCATATTCTTAACCACTACACTCTTATAACTCATCTGAAGCGAGTTATATATAGAGAGAGGAAACATACTAGGAGGCCATCACATCATTAGATTTCAGGTATAGTCCAAGGTTTGTGAATCAGTGGCTATAGGACCTGGGACAATTTCTCCCCTATGCCTCAACCTCCTCGTTTGCCAAACGAATTCAAAAGTGTTAGTAATTTCCCATATGCATGGTATTTATGTTCATTATTTCTAGTCTCAAATCTTACTATACCTTGGAAGTATGTTGGGGATTCTGGATAGTATACCCTACAGTGTAGGATAAAATTTGGACAAAACCGAAAGTGTGGTTTATTATCAAATAGAATAAAATGTTTTATAGGCATCATATTAACATGCCTGTATTGTTACTGGATTAATTAGAGAATAATTGTGCACACACACGGATTAAAACTAAAGACAATGAGAAGTTGGGAGCTGCATCAGAAAGCCATTTGCAGTAAGGACATATTTTTGCTCTTGCAATTGTGAGTCAAAGGAATGAGGGACTTTACTTCCCACTTTAGATGGTACACTGGCTCAACCATATCATCAAGGGTGTAGCCTCTTTCTGCTCTAATGGCCAAACCATCGGCTTCATCCTAAGTATGTTTTTCCTTTGTGATCATAGGATGATTATCAGAAGCAATTAGGTCATAACACTGCTAATTCTTATCTACAGGTAGACAAAGAGATACTCTCTTCTAGAAGCAAGAGGAGGAATTCTGTCATCTCTCCTCTGGCCTGCAGTTGTGGATTGTCCCATTCCCTGTCTGTCACCAGCAAGGGGTGTGGGAGGTCCCTGTTGGGCTACATTGTTGGTTCTCAGCCCCCGTGGCTCATTAATATCAGAGGGGTGCTCTTTCAAAGTTGCAGTACTAATTTTTTTTCTTTAAATTTTATTGAAGTATAGTTGATGTACAATGTTGTATTAATTTCTGCTGTACACCAAAGTGTCTCAGTTACAGATAATTCTTTTTCATATTTTTCTTCATTATGCTTTATTGTAGGATATCTATACTAATTATTGGGCCCCTCCCAGGCTGAGAAAGAATCTCTGGGCATGGGATCTGGATATCAAAATGTTTGAAGTGCTCTTGGTGATTTTAATACAAAGTCAATTTGAGAAGCACGGGCCTACATTTATTAGAATTTATCCACAGGACTTCCCTGGTGGCTCAGACAGTAAAGAATCTGCCTGTAATGCAGGAGACCTGGGTTCAATCCCTGGTTTGGAAAGATCCCCTGGAGAAGGAAATGGCAGCCCACTCCAATTTTCTTGCCTGGAGAATTCCATGGACAAAGCAACCTGGTGGGCTACTGTCCATGGGGTTGCAAAGAGTTGGACATGACTGAGCAACTAACGCTTTCACTTTCTTTCATCCATTGAACTGAAGATTGGGGGCAGTTTTTGCTGGGTCAAAAGTCTTGAGTGTAAAATGATCATAGATTCAAAATAAAATTAGGGCTTTGTTAGGAAGATAGACATAGATACTTGGTGGGCATTAAATATTATTCACTCCAAAATAAATTTGGTAGTTTTTAAACTTTATAGGTGCATGCTTAGTTAATCCTCATAGCAACCTGATGAGCAGGCTGTGATAGTCACCAGTGTGTAATTATTATTGTAGTATCTTATTTGCTGCCAGTATCTTTTCAGTTTGGTTATTGCTTAAACTGTACCAGTTGATAAATATTTTTAATATTACCTATGCTGTTGAGTAGAATAGCCTCATAGTTAGTTGTCCAAATTATCCATTTCTGAGAGTGATCAAGAGTGTTCTGTTTTTAAGAATATGACTCCAGGACATTAAGAGTAAACTGGGACCATCCTGGGCCAAGCAGCATATATCGTCATGCTACCTATGAAGTGTTCTATATAGTATAGGATTTGGCTCTGTTTAAAGCAGAGACATTACTTTGCCAACCAAGGTCCGTCTAGTCAAGGCTATGGTTTTTCCCGTGGTCATGTATGGATGTGAGAGTTGGACTGTGAAGAAAGCTGATCACTGAAGAATTGATGCTTTTGAACTGTGGTGCTGGAGAAGACTCTTGAGAGTCCCTTGTGCTACAAGGAGATCCAACCAGTCCGTTCTAGAGGAGATCAATCCCGGGTGTTCATTGGAAGGACTGATGCTAAAGCTGAAACTGCAATACTTTGGCCAGCTCATGTGATGAGTTGACTCACGGGAAAAGACTCTGATGCTGGGAAAGGTTGGGGGCGGGAGGAGAAGGGGACGACAGAGAATGAGATGGCTTGATGGCGTCACCGACTCGATGGACGTGAGTTTGAGTGAACTCTGGGAGTTGGTGATGGACAGGGAGGCCTGGCGTGCTGTGATTCATGGGGTCGTAGAGAGTTGGACACGACTGAGCGACTGAACTGAACTGACTGAAAGAGAGGTCTGGCCTGTGTCTTGGCTTCTAGAATGTAATCTGTGTCTTGCCTGTTAGGCATGTCTTTGCTTAGGCCAGGTTCTGACCACACTGAATCTTAAGAGGTAGATGCCCACACTAGAGAGTTTTAGGGTGGGGCTGCCTGCACCAGAGAAACCAACTATATATTTCAGGTGGAGACTTCGGTTAACTGGGGCAATGGACAGCCACTCCAGTACTCTTGCCTAGAAAATCCCATGGATGGAGGAGCCTGGTAGGCTGCAGTCCATGGAGTCGCTACAAGTCAGACATGACTGAGCGACTTCACTTTCACTTTTCACTTTCACACATTGGAGAAGGAAATGGCAACCCACTCCAGTGTTCTTGCCTGGAGAATCCCAGGGACGGGGGAGCTGCTGTCTGTGGGGTCGCACAGAGTCGGACACGACTGAATTGACTTAGCAGCAGCAGCAGACCTAAAGACTGAGTTCAGCCATGTGGGCGATCAATCAGTCATGCCTGTGTAACGAAGTAACAATAAAAACTAAACAGTGGTGCTCAGACACATTTTCTTTCTTTTTTTTTTAATTTTAATTTTTTTTTTATTGGAGGCTAATTATTTTACAATATTATATTGGTTGGTTTTGCCATACATTGACATGAATCCGCCCCGGGTGTACATGAGTTCCCCCTTCTGATACCCCCTCCCACCTCCCCTTATCCTCCCTCTGGGTCATCCCCACATACCAGCCCCGAGCATCCTGTAACATGCATCGACCCTGGACTGGCAATTCATTTCACATATGATAATATACATGTTTCAATGCCATTCTCCCAAACCATCCCACCCTCACCCTCTCCCACAGAGTCCCAAAGACTGTTCTATACATCTGTGTCAGACACATTTTCTTGATTGGTAGAACTCCATGCATGTTGTTGGACATCAATGCTGAGAGGGTACAGTGTTCTGAGGACAGCATCAGCTTCATGTTCAGAACCCTTCCACAATGTTCTGGGCATCTCATCCTTTGGGTGATGTTGATCTGTATCCTTTCCCTGTAATAGACAACTGTGAGTGTAATAGCTTTAATTACACTCCTTGAATTCTGGGAGTCCTTCTAGTGAATTGGAAAGCAGAAGGTAGATTTGGAAGCCCCCTAAACTTTCAGTTGGTGTCAGAAGGGAAGGCTGTATTAGAAACTTTGCCCTCAAACCTCACAGTTTGGATACTTATGGGTATAGTATCAGACCATTTTAGGAGGCTAAGTAACATGCCCAGTGTCTCAAAGCTAATGATGGATCGAGCTGGTTTCCACTCCCCAGATATCATTACTTCTATGATATTCCATTGCTGCTTTTACACTTTTTTTCCCTGCTTTTAATTTCTCGTCTTAAATTCTTTCTGTCAAAATAACTGGTGTTTTTGTTTGTTTGTTTTCTGTTTTGCTGACTGGAACTACATTGATACAACAGTATTGATATTCAAATACTTTCTTTTTATTAAAAAAATACTTCCAATTCATAGGAGACTCCCAACTATAAATACAATAAAAAAAGTCTAGACTCTTAGAGTGACGAAGTGGTGAAAGTTGCAACAAAATAGCTCTTAGAGCTTATGGATCAGTGTTTGACTTAGTTGAGTGCATGGTCTTTCCTGATGCTGTCAGAGGCTTAAAGGAATCAATTGCTCCAAGTCCTAGTTTTGCAGAGCATCTTTCCATTCCTGGGCATGTGTAATACTCAGGCTGAAGCCAATGAGCCTCAAGGCACAGCGAGTGTGAAAAGAAAGCACATGCACAGCTTTCTCATCTGGTTTCTGAGATTACAGATTTGATTCTGTAAAGGGTCACGCTTATCTTTTCGGGTTTTGGTCCTATAAATTTTTCTTTTAATTTACTGTTCCCTGGATAAGGGATAGTCAGTCACAGAACGATTCACTGGTGAAATGATTTCCCAATCATTTCGAAGAATTACTGATGATTTAGTGCCTTTTAACTTTAGTGCCTCTGATAGTTATAGCTGCTGCTGCTAAGTCACATCAGTCGTGTCCAACTCTGTGCGACCCCATAGATGGCAGCCCAACAGGCTCCCCTGTCCCTGGGATTCTCCAGGCAAGAATACTGGAGTGGGTGGCCATTTCCTTCTCCAATGCATGGAAGTGAAAAGTGAAAGTGAAGTCGCTCAGTCGTGTCCGACTCTTAGCGACCCCATGGACTGCAGCCTACCAGGCTCTTCCGTCCATGGGATTCTCCAGGCAAGAGTACTGGAGTGGGGTGCCATTGCCTTCTCCTAGTTATAGTTACCAAGGTAAAATTAGGAAAGTGAAGCCATATACAGTATTTGGTTCATTGATATTCCATAGATCTAACTGTGAATGTGAACTGCAAAGAGAAAACACTTCACTTCCAAATAAATGCCGTAAGCATGATTGAGCTAGCAGGTGTGGATCATATACTGTTTCTGGTTTATAAAAATTTGACTGTGAGAGCTTAATGTAGGCAAATGGATGCTCCTTCTGCCTCACCTCCTATTTTAAAATATGTTGCATTAGTAGAAAATTTGAAGTATAGTAAAGTAATCAGAAAATGGCACTGGAAAGTTAATTACTCAGATTTCCCAAGAGGGGATAGCTTGCCGCACCACAGGGAATCATATCAGTCAGGGTTTTCCAGATAAGCAGAGAAACAACAAGTAATATATCTATATATACACCTACATCTACATCTATACCTGTACCTTCATCTATATATAAAGGAAAGAGATTTATTATATGGAATTGCTCAGATGATTATGGAGGCTGAGAAATCCCAGGATACGTTATAGTTGGCAACCTGGAGACCCAGGCAAACTGAGGTACTTCCAGTCCAAATGCCAGCTGACTTGAGATCCAAGAAGAATTATGTTTCTTAAGTTCAAGTCCAAAGACAGGAAAAGACTAATATACCAGCTCAGTAGATCAGGCAAGAGGAACTCCCCCTACTTGGTCTTCAGCCAGTGCTCCATATTACAGAGGGATATTGACTTTACTCAGTTGACTGATTTAAATGCTAATCTTATACAGAAATCTCCATCACAGACTCACCTATCACTTTTGACCAAATATCTGAGCACCCTGTGGCTGTCAGATTGACACACAAAAATCGTCATCATCGGTGGCCACATGGGAAATTACTGGGCTTGGTCACAAGGAAGGAAAAGACTGTGGATAGGACCCTTTATTGTGGTTTCCCTGGGAGGAACCAAGTGAGGCAGGGGAAGCACCCTCTTGGAATTGGGTAGTCTGAATAATTTCACAGGCTCTGGGCCATGGGGCTGTCCCTGACTGTCTGGAACTTGTCCCTAGAGTGATTTGGGCAGGTAGATAGTGGCCCAGAATGTGAGAGTCAGATAAGGAAGGTGGTGGGTGTAGACTTTGGATTGACTGGTTTGTATTTGAAGAGCATATCCCAAGGAGAGGACTCCTCCTAAGGAGGGAAAATGGGGAGCAAGGCAAGAGGCTAGGACAAGGTGGTTTAGGCATATTTGGGTTGTCCACAACAAGGCGTATCTAGCATTTAGACCTAGAAAAGATGTTAAAGCATCAAATTTACAGAAGCTGGAAATATGGCTAATTCAGCCCCATGGTAACAGCCTGTCTAATTCTTACTTTAGGAGTTGGCACCTAGTGAATGGATTCTCTTTCTAACCAAAGCTGGATCACAAGCATCCCCATTAGCAGCTTAGATTTGTGGGTGCAAGAGCAGGTAGAAGAGGAGAGTAGAAAATACTTGGTCTTTGCAAACAGTGCTCTTGTGTGAATACTGGCCCTATTGCTTATTATCAGAGCACACTTAGACAGTTATTTCGTCTCCCTAAGCATTGTTTTTTTCCTAAAGTCTCTGCAACCTAGACAATGGAATCTACATCAGGGTTTTGGTGAAGGTTTGAGATAATGAATACAATGTATCTAGCAAATAGTTCAGTTCAGTTCAGTCGCTCAGTCGTGTCCGACTCTCCGCGACCCCATGAATCACAGCACGCCAGGCCTCCCTGTCCATCACCAACTCCCGGAGTACACTCAAACTCACGTCCACAGAGTCGGTGATGCCATCCAGCCATCTCATTCTCTGTCGTCCCCTTCTCCTCCCGCCCCCAACCTTTCCCAGCATCAGAGTCTTTTCCAGTGAGTCAACTCGTCGCATGAGGTGGCCAAAGTATTGCAGTTTCAGCTTTAGCATCAGTCCCTCCAATGAACATCCAGGATTGATCTCACTTATTTTTATTGGTGTAGGTTTCTCATTTTTATTATTCTAGGATACAGAGAGTTAAGGGTACTGAAATGAGGTCAGGGTTCATGCTGTGTGTTGTGCTAAGGCACTTCATTTGTGTCCGATTCTGTGTGACTCCATAGACTGCAGCCCACCAAGCTCCTCTGTCCATGGGATTCTCCAGGCAAGACTACTGGAGTGGATTGCCATGCCCTCCCCCAGGGGATCTTCCCTACCCAAGGGATCAAACCTGCAGCTTCTGTGCCTCCTGCACTGCTGGTGAATTCTTTACCACTGAGCCTCCAGGGAAGCCCCAGGATTTGTGGGACCTTAGTATTTAGAAAAACTGAAAATGTCTGAAACTATTACTAGATTTACTCTAGTGAAATTATGAGTCAAATAGGCTTGTTTTAATTCATCTATTGGCAGCTACAATATGTCTTTGTGTAACGCTTTCATTAACCATATTTTTGCATATTTTTGTCCTTCCCTTTTGTTTTCTTTAGATTTGATTTAAAAAAATGAGTTGGAGTCACTGTCTCTCAAAATTTAGCAGTCTTTGCTTTGCTGTCTTTCTTCATTCAGTATTACAGAGAAAGCAAATGCCTATCTGATTTTTGCTCCCTTGTATGTGTACATCTGTTTGTGCGTGGTAGCTATTCCTATATTCAGTGTTCACATAGCCTGAATATGGATATTTTAAGTGGGGAAAAAATTGCTGTATGTCCAGGTGTTGGTATATCTCTAGGAATTGTTATCTTTTCATTAAATTCTTTTTTTTGGCAAAATATTTCAATCTTAAAAATCATTTTTTTCAGGTAAAATAGTTTTCCTCTATTATTCCTATAATTGTTAACTCCTTTAAACTTCAGTTCTGTCTCTATATTTTACTCTTCCTTGATGCCCTTTGCAGCTTAATTGGCCCCCTGTATTTAACTTCCTTGTGTCTTAGATTTCTTTAACCACTTAAATCTCTTTTTATACTTTCCCTGAGTTTGTGAAGAATCTAGAGTTTGCTTATTTCTTTACAAATTTGAAATATGAAAAAAAAAAGCTAACTTAGCCTCCATTAATTTTATTGTGTGTTATTTTTGCTTTTTATCTTCATATCTGATATAATTTAGTAGAAACAAGTCCATTTGACTCCTATTGTAAACATACATAGAGCATTTTCTTGTTCCATGCAATACATTTATTATTTTATAGGAAGATATTTGCTTTGAATTCTTATGGTGATCTTTTTCTTTTGAACAGCTATATCTTTTTTTTTTATATGCTTTGTACTTTTTTGGGTTAGTTGTTCCCTTTTGCGAAGGAATGCTTTAGCTTGTCAGGGATTGAGAATTGAGGAGAGTTCTATCAAACATAGGCATGAAGCACTCTTTGGAATTTTTATGCCCCAATGAAGGGTAAAGGACAGTATTTGATTTCATTTTGCCATTTCAAAGATCCTTCAGGCTGTGGGGAATTGGGAGAGAGCAGAAGCCAGAGCCAGAGTTAGGGAAAAAAAGTCAGAGCCCGTTATGCTTGGGAAGTTCGCCCAGAGTTTCTGTTTTGTGTTTGGCGTGCAGTCAGGATTTTGCTAGGGCAGGGCCCCTGCTACCATCTGGCAGAGCTGATGTGGTTGTTAGGCCCAGTGTTAAGTGGGAGTGCCACTGCAAGGTCCTGGTGAAGCCTGGCCTTTAGTATGAGAAGAGCTTTTGGTGACACTAGTGGGATGCAGATTTCTGCTTCCTGATCCACACGGCCCCCCCTTTCCCAACTCCACTACTCCTTATTATCCCACCTCCTTCTTCGTTTCCGGCCCCCACATCCTCCAAGTTAGGCTACAAGTCAGTATCATGTTATGGAAAACCAGAAAGGATAAGATTGCTGACAGGAGCAGCTGGGCCCAGAGTCCAGGAATGTGGGGAGCTCACTTGTGTGTTTGTAGGTTTCACTTTTAGGACATTTTCCTGAACCTCCCCTTGGGCATTCAATATTAGAATTTCTGGGCGAGGAGGTAAGAATTTGTATTTTAAGAAAGATATCTCAAGTAATTGGAATGCAGCTAGCCCTTGGATCTGTGACAGTTATCTACAAATCATGAGACTGAGAAAAAGGCCTGAAAAAAAAAATGGGCCAGTGTGTCTTTCCAAAATTTTCTGAGCACCTACTTTATGCAGATTGCTCCTCTCTGACTGTATCATTGCATAGGACAGAACAAAGCACAAGGGGAGGAATGTACAATCCAATTAGGCAGAAATTGCTCACATTTACCTAGTGCTTACCACACACCAGACACTTCACTTAGCACTTTACACACATTAGCTGGAATGATCCTCACAGTCACCCTAGGATTTGGAGAATATTATTTTCCCTCTTCTACCAATAGGGAAACAGAGGCTTCCAAAATGTTAAGGAGCTTGTCAGCATCACATAGGTAGCAAGTGGCAGGCCTAGAATCTGAACATGTGAAGTTCATCTCTAGGCTGCATTTTAAATAAGGTCTGCTGCCTCCTGTAGAAAGAGATAACAAGCAACATGATTGGTCTATGTCTAGACTAAATGGGAGTTTAGACTCTAAATGCTGTGTGTTCTGAACACTCCCCAGCTCTGGGCCTGGGAGTTGAGGTTTGCAGCCAGGAGGGAGGTACAGGACAGTCTCCACACAGGAGCTCCCAGGCAGATGCTCTGTGCCCTGCCGTGCATGCGCCTTGAGCCTCCGCTGCCCTTCTCCTCCCCAGTTTCCCATCTGTAGCCATCCTTGATGGAAGCTCGACTCACCTGTGTGTGCAAGAATCCTGAATGCTCCCTTGCCTGTTTTTAAGCCGTTTGCCTATGACAGAGTATGAATAGCAAGATTGGAAACATCTCTATTATAACTTTAGAGGCCCCAGGTGCCAGTTCAGCATCACGTTGTTGCTTTCCTTTTCTCTTCAGAATAGTAAAGATTGGCTACTGGCTCTGATTTTTGCCAAGAACCATGGAAGTTATTTACTAGCTTTTGGGGTAATTTATCCAGGTGGATTTTTGAATATTTTGTACAAACTCAGTGTAAACATCTCATTAAAAAAAAAAAGTGTAAATGCAGCAGTCACATTCGGAGAACTTCAGAGGGAAGAGATGTTTTCAGTGTTGGTTTCTTTTCTGTGATGTCATTAGATTTGGGTCATATATTATGTCATTGTTATTATTAGAAATTTAGTAAGCGATTAACTAACTGCACAAGTTATTTCATTTGGCTTTACACAGAGAAAAGTAGAGAAACTGTCTCTGCTCCTAAGGGATATGGTATTTAAGATGAATTTAAGACAGATAACACTGATATAGTATTAAAACTAAAAAAGGATGGAATCTTTGTGAGAAAGGCAACACAAGACAGCATTTTGTATATAGTTTATAGTATGCTATAACATAGCCTCGAATAATACAAATTCTGAAGCCAGACTGCCTCATTTCAGAGCCCTGCTCTCTGTGCAGCTGTGCGACCTTAGATAAATCACCTCAGTTTTCTCATCTGTAACATGGGGCTGATAATCATATGTATCTCCTAAGATTGTGCCTATTAAAAAAGTGTACATAGAATGCATACTATTGTAAACTATGTATTTATATATAATATATATATATTTTATATTTACAGGTTTTCCTGCTGGTGGCCAGGTGTGACTTTGGGTGAAGTATTAGGAAACATGCTGAAGGCTCACATGTGAGCTGTGGTGTTCAATCCACTTGAAAGGCTGCCAGTTTGGTCTGAGTCTCACCTCCTGCTGCTGCTAAGTGGCTTCATTCATGTCCCACTCTGTGCAACCCCATAGACGGCAGCCCACTAGGCTCCCCTGTCCCTGGGATTCTCCAGGCAAGAACACTGGAGTGGGTTGCCATTTCCTTCTCCTATGCATGAAAATGAAAAGTAAAAGTGAAGTCGCTCAGTTGTGTCTGACTCTTAGAGACCCCATGAACTGCAGCCTACCAGGCTCCTCTGCCCATGGGATTTTCCAGGCGAGAGTACTGGAGTGGGGTGCCATTGCCTTCTCCAGAATCTGACCTCCTAACTGGTCCCAAATTCAGGTTGTAAGGAAAATGGTTGTTAGAGCTCCAGAAATCACAGCAGAGCTATTGAGAACTTAACTAAGGTGGTTGTGGTGCATAAATAAGTACAAGGCACTTAACCTGGTACCTGGTTACATGGCAGATCTCCAATATTAGTTCTTATTTTAAAATTTTTGTGATTTATTGGTTTTCTTTATAAACAAATTATTCTTAAAACTGAACACCCTTTTAGTTTTGTTTAGCTCACAGACTGCCAAAAGAGGAACAAAGTCTAGGGGAGGAAAGATCTTCCAAGATCTCCACAGCAGTGTGAGAGTGAGAAACTTCATTACTTCATTTAGGAAGTATTGCTGCTAAGTCACTTCAGTCGTGTCCGACTCTGTGTGACCCCATAGACGGAAGCCCACCAGGCTCCCCCTTCCCTGGGATTCTCCAGGCAAGAACACTGGAGTGGGTTGCCATTTCCTTCTCCAATATATGAAAGTGAAAGTGAAGTCGCTCAGTTGTGTCCAACCCTTAGCGACCCCACGGACTGCAGCCTACCAGGCTCCTCCATCCATGGGATTTTCTAGGCAAGAGTACTGGAGTGGCTTGCCATTAGCCTGAATAAATTCATAGTTTATCCTTACAATGGGATTTGCTTGACTTTCATCTCAGAATACACCTTCCTGTTTCTCAGTCACTTCTCTGAGGAAATAGTCTCGGGGTTATTTTTCTGTCTTTATTTCCCTCTTCTTTTCTTTCCTTTTCTTTCTTTATCTCTCTTGTTCTTGCTGTTAATCATTCTCCTCTTGGTTCTCTGACCTTTCTTTCCTTCCCTCCCTTTAAATGTTTTTTGGCTAGTTGGAAGGAAAGTAGCATCAGATTATCTTACTGTGGTTCACAAAAACTTGGGGCATGTAGTTAACTATCTTTTAATTCTGAAGCACAGTCTCCTAAATTAAAGGAAGAGGGTTGATGCATGATTTGCAGGAGACCTTCTCAGTGTGGAGCTCACTGCTTGCTTCTCATGGGTGAGCAGCGTCCATCAGTGATGCGAAAAGGAGCATCTAGTGAGACCTTGCACTAGTGAGACCATAGGAGTCTAGGGTTCCAGGCCAGAGGATGCAGACAGCAAAATACATAGGGTAAGATTCAAGTAATACCTATTCTCCTCTCCTTGCTCCATTCCATTATTTCTGGAGAATGAAGCCAGTGTGGCATGAGGTCAAGAGACCTAAAATGCATGTCACTGATCAGTAAACACCTTCTTCCCCTGACTTGGAGCATGAATACTCCTCTGACTGCCTTGCCACATCTTTTTGAAATAACAAGGGATTTTTAAGGTGTTTATCCCATCTACAGCTTTTTTTTTTAAAAGCAGCAAGTTCATTTAAATAATTACCTAGTCATTTAGTTAATGCATTCTTTTTTAAACTTGACTAACTACAGCGTATGTGGTTTTGATGGAAAAAGAGCCCCCTTTATGTAATAGCACTGTTTTTTCCCCCGCAAAATAAATGCAACACAATTATTTTACTGCAGAGAAATTAGCTCATTTGCAAATGCCACCTCAGAACACAAGAAGAATGGCATTTATTGAAGCACTAATAAAGGCACCATGTTAGAATAATTTTATGCTGACGGGCCCACAATCACTCAATATTTTAAGAGCTGTCATCACACCAGCATGAGCTGCATGCAAAAGTACAAATTTATGCTGTGACATCATGACACTAAGAGTATAATTGGAATAAAATTACCCAGCTTCTCCCTGGCATTTGCCGGTGTTTCAGAGCCCCTCACTGCCCTCCCAGAGTGGATTCTTGGTTTCGCACCAGCAGCCACACATTCTTTGAATGTAGGGTGTCCCAGGCTTGTGCTGGTGAGTCCTTCAGGTTTTTCTGGAGGACACTTCTCAGTGGGTACTCAATGACCTGTGCTGTCGTTGAACAGAGGGCCGCACAGGCTAGAAAGCTGAAAGAATCACAAATCAGCCAAAGTCACTCTTTAGATATGGATAATTAAGCAAACAGCCACCATACAATGGCTGAAGACCTCAGAGCATCAGTTTTAGCAAGTTAATAAATTCCAGTCATGGCCTGCAGTTAAATGCTAAGCTTGAACAAATGAGAACATGGGCATGAAATTGGGACTTGCAAGTTCAACCCTATGACTTCTCGCCATGTTTCTATTCTTACTGGAGCTGGGACTTGGGGATGAAAATATCTGACAAGAGATGGTAGTGTGGAGGAGGGCACAGACTTGCCTGTCCTGTTGTGACAGGACACCCCCTTGATACCTCGACTTTCCTTGCTGCCTCTTGGGCTAAATCAGACCTGTTGTACCCTATAGGAGGTAAGAAGGCACCTCTGCAAATCTGGGTTGAATGCCATGAGCTGGTAAGGTTGTTTGGGCTGTCAACTGCAAATTGGCCCTTGCTGAGAGCATTTGCCAGCAACTGAAAGCTGAGCGCCGAAGAATTGATGCTTTTGAACTGTGGTGCTGGAGAAGACTCTTGAGAGTCCCTTGGACTGCAAGGAGATCCAACCAGTCCATTCTAAAGGAGATCAGTCCTGGGTGTTCATTGGAAGGACTGAAGCTAAGCTGAAGCTCCAATACTTTGGCCACTTCATGTGAGTTGACTCACTGGAAAAGACTCTGATGCTGGGAGGGATTGGGGGCAGGAGGAGAAGGGGATGACAGAGAATGAGATGACTGGATGGCATCACCGACTCTGTGGACATGAGTTTGAGTGAACTCCGGGAGTTGGTGATGGACAAGGAGGCCTGGCATGCTGTGATTCATGGGGTCGCAAAGAGTTGGACACGATTGAGCGACTGAACTGGACTGTACAGCAACAACAAGGGCATTTTCCAAGTGCCTCTACCGAGATTGAACACTGTGCTGCTGCTTCTGTTGACCTTTAACATCCCTTGAGGGTGTTCAGGGTGGAGTGAGGCATTCTGTGCTCCAGGGAAACTGGTGAAACAGGTCTTTAAGTAGTTAAGAATTGATTTCATGATCCCAATCCTTGCATCTTTTCTTATCTAGAAAATCCCTAAATCCCTTCATGGTGACATCAACTCCTCATGACAAGCAGAAAACCTTTTGTAAAGTAAGCACTTGACTGCACTGAACTCCCTCTTAACCAAAATCTTCTATATTGACCTTCCCCCACTGTCTCTTTAGAGCGGTCTCTCAGAGCTATCTGAGGTGCTGTCTCCCAGGCTGCAGTCCTCATTTTGCTCCAAATAAAACTTAATTCACAACTCTCACATTGTGCGTCTTTTTTAGTTAACAGGGCCCACAGGTGTGCTAGTCTGTCAAAGGAACTTAGAGGGAGGGCCAGTGAGAACCCTGCTCTGCTCAGCACAATGCACTGTTCGCTGCTCTGGTGCTGAAAGGGTGGAGCTGGGTGAGTTTGCCACAGCCTCCTGGACACCAAGTGAAAGGCTTTAGTGAGCTTGATGAGCTATTATAATTTGGATGTAAGAGAGGAAATATTATAATTAATGGCCTGATAACTGGTAAACACATTCATATGAGGGGATGATAGAATAATAGTGGCTGTTTGATTGGAAAATATTGATGATGTGTGTACTTATGCTATATGTATATAATAGTCTTTGTGGTAGGCAGAATCCGCCTGCCTCCTCTCAACACCCATATCTATATCATAATCCCCAGAACCTCTGAATATGTTACCTTATATGGCAAAAAGGACTTGGCATGTGATTAAGAGTCTTGAGCTGGGAGACTATCTTGGATTATCCATATGGGCCCAGTGTTATGATAAGGGATCATAAGGGTATTTATAAATGAAAGAGGGAGGCAGGAGGGTCAGAGGAGAAGATGTGGTGATAAAAGCAGGGCTTAAAGTGATGCCACTGTTGGCTGTGATGATGGAGGAAGGGGTCATGAGCCAAGGAATGTATGTAACCTCTAGGAAAAGGCAAGGCAATAGAGTGGATTCTGTCTGCCGACACCTCGATTTTAGCCTAGTGCATAAATCTGTGTTGTTTTAAGCCACTGTGTTTGTAGTAATTTGTTATAGCAGTGTAGGGAAATGGTTTTCTCTATTTATAAGTGTCTTGGAGATGTTAGTCACTCAGTCGTGTCCGACTCTTTGCGACCCCGTGGACTGTAGCCCACCAGCCTCCTCCATCCATGGGATTCTCCAGGCAAGAATACTGGAGTGGGTTGCCATTTCCTTCTCCAGGGGATCTTCCCAACCCAGGGATTGAACCCAGGTCTCCCACATTGCAGGCAGACTCTTTAACCTCTGAGCCACCAGGGAAGCCCAACAGGCATTTAGTAAGGACTATTTTTTTCCTTTACTTTAGCTAGATTTAAGAGTAGGTGTAGCACGCTTCATAGGTGTGGCAATTTTAAAACATGGAGGTGGCAAGAATACACAGAAGAATTGTACAGAAAAGATCTTCACGTCCAAGATAGTCATGATAATGTGATCACTGACCTAGAGCCAGACATCTTGGAATGTGAAGTCAAGTGGGCCTTAGAAAGCATCACTATGAAGAAAGCTAGTGGAGGTGATGGAATTCCAGTTGAGCTATTTCAAATCCTGAAAGATGATGCTGTGAAAGTGCTGCACTCAATATGCCAGCAAATTTGGAAAACTCAGCAGTGGCCACAGGACTGGAAAAGATCAGTCTTCATTCCAATCCCAAAGAAAGGGAATGCTAAAGAATGCTCAAACTACCGCACAATTGCACTCATCTCACACACTAGTAAAGTCATGCTCAAAATTCTCCAAGCCAGGCTTCAGCAATATGTTAACCGTGAACTTCCAGATGTTCAAGTAGGTTTTAGAAAAGGCAGAGGCACCAGAGATCAAATTGCCAACATCTGCTGGATCATGGAGAAAGCTAGAGAGTTCCAGAAAACCATCTATTTCTGCTTCATTGACTATGCCAAAGCCTTTGACTGTATGGATCATAATAAACTGTTGAAAATTCTGAAAGAGATGGGAATACCAGACCACCTGACCTGCCTTTTGAGAAACCTGTATGCAGGTCAGGAAGCAACAGTCAGAACTGTACATGGAACAACAGACTGATTCCAAATAGGAAAAGGAGTACGTCAAGGCTGTATATTGTCACCCTGCTTATTTAATTTATATGCAGAGTACATCATGAGGAATGCTGGGCTGGAAGAAGCACAAGCTGGAATCAAGATTGCTGGGAGAAATATCAATAACCTCAGATATGCAGATGGCACCACCCTTATGGCAGAAAGTGAAGAGGAACTCAAAAGCCTCTTGTTAAAAGTGAAAGAGGAGAGTGGAAAGGTTGGCTTGAAGCTCCACATTCAGAAAACAAAGATCATGGCATCTGGTCCCATCACTTCATGGGAAATAGATGGAAAAACAGTGGAGACAGTGTCAGATTTTATTTTTGGGCTCCAAAATCACTGCAGATGCTGATTGCAGCCATGAAATTAAAAGACACTTACTCCTTGGAAGGAAAGTTATGACCAACCTTGATAGTATATTGAAAAGCAGAGACATTACTTTGCCAACCAAGGTCCGTCTAGTCAAGGCAATGGTTTTTCCCGTGGTCATGTATGGATGTGACAGTTGGACTATGAAGAAGGCTGATCACCGAAGAATTGATGCTTTTGAACTGTGGTGTTGGAGAAGACTCTTGAGAGTCCCTTGTACTGCAAGGAGATCCAACCAGTCCATTCTAGAGGAGATCAATCCTGGGTGTTCATTGGAGGGACTGATGCTAAAGCTGAAACTGCAATACTTTGGCCATCTCATGCGACAAGTTGATTCACTGGAAAAGACTGTGATGCTGGGAAAGGTTGGGGGCGGGAGGAGAAGGGGACGACAGAGAATGAGATGGCTGAATGGCATCACCGACTCGATGGACATGAGTTTGAGTGAACTCCGGGAGTTGGTGATGGACAGGGAGGCCTGGCGTGCTGTGATTCATGGGGCACGAAGAGTCAGACACGACTGAGCGACTGAAGTGAACTGCAGATTCTTTGACACTTATGTCATCAAGAGGTAGGGTCTATGTCTACTTCCTTTGAATCTAGCTGGTCTTGTAATGCTTCCATGGAGTACAGTAGAAACGATGCCATTTGACTTCCAAGTCTAGGTCGTGGAAGGTCTTGTTTGCTGAAGCATTCACTTATGGGGTCCTGAACCACCAGGTAAACAGCAGCTACCCTGATGCTTCCATGCTGTGAAGAAACCCAAGCCTTACAGACCAGCTACCTGCAGGCACCCCAGTTGACAGTCCCATCTGTACCCCGCCATTTCAGGCACCAGATCTGTAAGTGAAGAAGCTTCTGTAGGATTCCAGCCCCAGCTGTTGCAGTTGCCTGGAGCCACTTGAGTCTTGCCCGATGAGGCCTCAGCAGAAAAACCATCCTGCTGTGCCCTGCCCAGCTCCTGACACACAGAACCCATGAGCATAATAAAATGAGTGTTGATCTGTGTCACCAAGTTTGGGATGATTTATGATGCTGCAGTAGAATACTAGAACACTAGATTTAATCATTGTTAGTGAAAAATACGAGACAGAAAAGTGCTGATAGCCCATATGGCAATAGCCCACTGCTGATCAGTAAGCTGGAAATAAAATACAGACACATGTATTTCTACAGTTTTTCAACTTGCATTCTCTTTGTAAAAAGTAAAGGACTATGCTTTAATTTATATTCCTTCCAATTACAGTGTAGTTAAAAGCAGTCTCTTCCTCATCATTCTTCTACATTAAGAAAGGAGCCATGTCTTTAAAATCATCAGAGAAGATACCTTCTGGATCTTCTGTGTATATCCCTGTCTACCAACAGATATTTGTTTGAAAATATACATCTGAATGGGAAAACTAGTTCCAATGTAAGGAGACAATGTGTTGTTTGTCTACATGATTAATTAACAAATCTTGTGTTTCCTACCCCTCTTTGTAATTGCTTCTTTATGTATGTGTTAATGTTATCTCACTCCTCTTTCAGATTTGAAATACAGTATTAATCATATGCTAGACATACAAACAAAGGGACTGCAGCTAGATCATGTTGATAGGATAACAGTATTTGTGGTTTACACTGGTTATAGGTTTACACTGAACCTAATCTCATCCTTCCATTTTTGGATGACTTGGCATTGTCTCACAAATCAGCTACTTGCAGGATTTCCAGCGGGCACAGAATTGGGAAGCTCGCCCAGACTTCAAAGTTTGGCAAACATAATGAGATAGACCTTACAATGGCTGCTAGTGTATGTATTTTCATGGGCTCACCCCACCCCCACAACTCATTCTAATTTAAACACATATGTTCATTATTTTTGAAGTTTTATGCATATGGTTGAATATTTATCTGTAAATAAAATCATTTTCATCACAATTATTTTTTTTAAGTGAAGGATAAAGTAACAGAGAAATCAGTATTGTCAGATACACACACACAGTAAACGACTAACTGAAAGTTTTGACAGGTTTACAGTATTTTCAAAAACAAACGGTTGCCTTTAATATGTATTGGAAATAATGAAGCAAAGGAGGAAAATGAGTTAAACTTTTCACTGTATCTGTTAGGTCTTCAAGAACATCATGTTATCTTTCCTTCTCTGTGATCCACTTGTGAAATAAATTGTAAAATGCTGTTGACTATCAGCAGTATCATGAGCTGAGTGTAATGAAAAAGTGAATCGTAAATAGAGATGCGTATTTCTTAGGAATATTGGATGTTTTCAGGAACTAGCATGACAAAGCTTAAGCTGTTAAAAGCATAGTCAGGTCGCCCACAAGAGGTGGAGGTGTTATCTTCCTTTAAACTGGTTTTGCAACACAAAAGGGATTTATATTTAATAATGTCTCATTTTCTCTTGGTGGCCACTAAGGTACCCACTACGTCTTCTGGTCAGATCCTCAAACTACCCAGTGGCTTTCATTGATGTTTCTCTTAGTACCAACAAAAGGCTGAAGACTTCTGAGTCGTGTTTCTTCTGCTGTCCAATGAGTTTTCTTTGTTGGATGCCGGTAAAGTTTTAAAGTCATTGCTCCTTGGCAACAAGACTTTCTGTTCATATAAGTAATTTTTAAGACCCAAATTTCTGGACCAGATTATATTTGGAAAGTGGGTAATTCCTGATCTGAAGCTTATACGATTTGGTAGACTATCTTTAATAAAAAGAGAGGGTGAGGGTGGGATGATTTGGGAGAATGGCATTGAAACACGTATGTTGTCATATGTGAAATGAATCACTCACTAGTTCAGGGTCGATGCATGTTATAGGATGCTCGGGGCTGGCGTGCGGAGATGACCCAGAGGGAGGATAAAGGGAGGAGGGAGGTGGGAGGGGGGTTCAGGAGGGGGAACTTATGTAAACCCGGGGCGAATTCATGTCAATGTATGGCAAAACCAACCAATATAATATTGTAAAATAATTTGCCTCCAATAAAAAATAAATTAATTACAAAAAAAATAAAAATAATATAAAATTCCAGTTAAAAATAGATAAGAAAATGAATACTTATTTAAACTGAGAAAAGAAATCACAACAAATTATTGGTGTCTCAGAGTCAGACTCTTCACTTCTAATGACCTTTTAAACAGTTGACCAGAAATGACTTCATAGAAATGCTTCCTCTTAGAGCCTGGCTTCCCCTGCCACCTAGAATATTCCATAAGTCCTAGCGACTCTTGATACTCTCAGGTATGAGTGTAAGAGATGCCCTGAAACTTAAATTCATTGACCTCAAGGTAAATTTGCCTCTGGTCCAGTGAATGAATGAATTTTGCCAACAGGAAACAATAACTGACATGATTGTGAACTAGCTTGGCATGGAGCACTGTTGAAACCACTTTACATGGCACCTACTCACCCTCTCAGTGTACATTTTGATTGGAGCCACTAACCAGACAGTTGGGAAATGAAGATTTTCCTGTGTGTAATTATTTACACAATATGTAAAATATAAAGGTAATCCACAAACAGGACTATTTATATACGGCGCCAGGGGCGCAGACGCGGGAGACGCCCAGACGCGGGCAGCGCAGATGTGTGGCCGAGAGGAGCTACCCTACGTCCAAGGTAAGGTACAGCGGCTGCGCTTTGCTGGAGCAGCTGTGAAGAGAGATTCCACGACCAAGGTAAGAGAAACCCAAATAAGATGGTAGGTATTGTGAGGGGTCATCAGAGTGCAGACACACTGAAATCATAATCACAGAAAACTAGTTGATCTGATTACATGGACCACAGTCCTGTCTAACTCAATGAAACTAAGCCATGCCGTGTGGGGTTACCCAAAATGGACGGGTCATGGTGGAGAGGCCTGACAGAATGTAGTCCACTGGAGAAGGGAATGGCAAACCACTTCAGTATACTTGCCTTGAGAACCCCATGAACAGTATGAAAAGGCAAAACGATAGGATACTGAATGAGGAATTCCCCAGGTCGGTAGGTGCCCAGTATGCTACTGGAGATCAGTGGAGAAATAACTCCAGAAAGAATGAAGGGGTGGAGCCAAAGCAAAACAAATACCCAGTTGTGGATGTGACCAGTGATAGAAGCAAGGTCCGATGCTGTAAAGAGCAATATTAATAGGAACCTGGAATGTTAGGTCCATGAATCAAGGCAAATTGAAAGTGGTCAAACAGGAGATGACAAGAGTGAATGTAGACATTCTGGGAATCAGTGAACTAAAATGGACTGGAATGGGTGAATTTAATCCAGATGACCATTATATCTACTACTGTGGGCAGGAATCCCTTAGAAGAAATGGAGTAGCCATCATGGTCAAAAAAAGAGTCTGAAATGCAGTACTTGGATGCAATCTTAAAAATGACAGAGTGGTCTCTGTTCATTTCCAAGGCAAACCATTCAATATTACAGTAATCCAAGTCTATGCCCCACCCAGTAATGCTGAAGAAGCCGAAGTTGAACGGTTCTATGAAGACCTACAAGACCTTTTAGAACTAACACCCTAAAAAGATGTCCTTTTCATTATAGGGGACTGGAATGCAAAGTAGGAAGTCAAGGAACACCTGGAGTAACAGGCAAAATTGGCTTTGGAGCACGAAATAAAGCAGGGCAAAGGCTAATAGAGTTTTGCCAAGAGAACGCACTGGTCATAGCAAACACCCTCTTCCAACAACGCAAGAGAAGACTCTACAAATTGACATCACCAGATGGTCAACACCAAAAACAGATTGATTATATTCTTTGCAGCCAAAGATGGAGAAGCTCTATACAGTTAGCAAAAACAAGACCAGGAGCTGACTGTGGCTCAGATCATGAACTCCTTATTGCCAAATTCAGACTTAAATTGAAGAAAGTACGGAAAACCACTAGACCATTCAGATATGACCTCAATCAAATCCCTTATGATTATACAGTGGAAGTGAGAAATAGATTTAAGGGACTAGATCTGATAGATAGAGTGCCTGATGAATTATGGACAGAGGTTCGTGACATTGTACAGGAGACAGGGTCCAAGACCAACCCCATGGAAAGAAATGCAAAAAAGCAAAATGGCTGTCTGAGGTGGCCTTACAAATAGCTGTGAAAAGAAGAGAAGCGAAAAGCAAAGGAGAAAAGGAAAGATATGAGCATCTGAATGCAGAGTTCCAAAGAATAGCAAGGAGAGATAAGAAATCCTTCCTCAGCAATCAATGCAAAGAAATAGAGGAAAACAACAGAATAGGAAAAACAAGAGACCTCTTCAAGAAAATTAGAGATTCCAAGGAAACATTTCATGCAAAAATGGGCTCGATAAAGGACAGAAATGGTATGGACCTAACAGAAGCAGAAGATATTAAGAAGAGGTGGCAAGAATACACAGAAGAACTGTACAAAAAAGATCTTCATGACCAAGATAATCACGATGGTGTGATCACTCACCTGGAGTCAGACATCTTGGAATGTGAAGTCAAGTGGGCCTTAGAAAGCATCAGTACGAACAAAGCTAGTGGAGGTGATGGAATTCCAATTGAGCTATTTCAAATCCTGAAAGATGATGCTGTGAAAGTGCTGCACTCAATATGCCAGCAAATTTGGAAAACTCAGCAGTGGCCACAGGACTGGAAAAGGTCAGTCTTCATTCCAATCCCAAAGAAAGGCAATGCCAAAGAATGCTCAAACTACCACACAATTGCACTCATCTCACACGCTAGTAAAGTAATGCTCAAAATTTTCCAAGCCAGACTCCAGCAATATGTGAACCGTGAACTTCCAGATGTTCAAGTAGGTTTTAGAAAAGGCAGAGGAACCAGAGATCAAATTGTCAACATCCGCTGGATCATGGAGAAAGCAAGAGAGTTCCAGAAAAACATCTATTTTTGCTTCATTGACTATGCCAAAGCCTTTGACTGTGTGGATCACAACAGACTGTGGAAAATTCTGAAAGAGATGGGCATACCAGACCACCTAACCTGCCTCTTGAGAAACCTGTATGCAGATCAGGAAGCAACAGTTAGAACTGTACATGGAGCAACAGACTGGTTCCAAATAGGAAAAGGAGTATGTCAAGGTTGTATATTGTCACCCTGCTTATTTAACTTCTATGCAGAGAACATCATGAGGAACGCTGGGCTGGAAGAAGCACAAGCTGGAATCAAGATTGCTGGGAGAAATATCAATAACCTCAGATATGCAGATGACACCACCCTATGGCAGAAATTGAAGAGGAACTAAAAAGCCTTTTGATGAAAGTGAAAGAGGAGAGTGAAAAGGTTCGTTTGAAGCTCAACATTCAGAAAACAAAGATTATGGCCTCTGGTCCCATCACGTCATGGGAAATAGATGGGGAAACAGTGGAAACTTGTCAGACTTTATTTTTTTGGGCTCCAAAATCACTGCAGATGCTGATTGCAGCCATGAAATTAAAAGACACTTACTCCTTGGAAGGGAAGTTATGACCAACCTAGATAGCATTTTAAAAAGCAGAGACATCACTTTGCCAACCAAGGTCCATCTAGTCAAGGCTATGGTTTTACCTGTGGTCATGTATGGATGTGAGAGTTGGACTGTGAAGAAAGCTGACCGCCAAAGAATTGATGCTTTTGAACTGTGGTGCTGGAGAAGACTCTTGAGAGCCCCTTGGACTGCAAGGAGATCCAACCAGTCCATTCTAAAGGAGATCAATCCTGGGTGTTCACTGGAAGGACTGATGCTAAAGCTGAAACTCCAATATTTTGGCCACCTCATGCGACGAGTTGACTCACTGGAAAAGACTCTGATGCTGGGAGGGATTGGTGGCAGGAGGAGACGGGGACGACAGAGGATGAGATGGCTGGATGGCACCACCGACTCGATGGACATGAGTTTGAGTGAACTTTGGGAGTTGGTGATGGACAGGGAGGCCTGGAGTGCTGTGATTCATGGGGTCACAAATTGTCGGACATGACTGAGCGACTGAATTGAACTTTACATTACACATATAGAATTATAGCCCATAATCATAAATAAGGAAAAACTCCACAAGTTCTTAAAGGCAAATTTGTGGCAATGCTTTAGTCTTCATTAAAATAGAAAAATGGTAATATTCCAAAGAATGACAAGCTTCTCAAATGATAAATTCTGATTCACAATTAAGTATGCGATTAAAAACTATTATCTTTTTTTAAGAATTCATAGTTCTTTAAAGAAAGGGTTTCTTTTTTTGTTTTTGCTCTTGTGGGTTTATTTACTATTACAAGATCAAGAATATAAGAAAAGGAAAACATTTTTAAGGATACTTAGTTTTTTCCTAAAGGGTCAATTATGAATATTAAATATTGATAATTGAGTATAATTAAGTATGCCTTTGAACTGTGGTGTTGGAGAAGACTCTTGAGAGTCCCTTATACTGCAAGGAGATCCAACCAGTCCATTCTAAAGGAGATCAATCCTGGATGTTCATTGGAGGGACTGATGCTGAAGCTGAAACTGCAATACTTTGGCCACCTCATGCGACGAGTTGACTCACTGGAAAAGACTCTGATGCTGGGAAAGGTTGGGGGCGGGAGGAGAAGGGGACGACGGAGAATGAGATGGCTGGATGGCGTCACCGACTCTGTGGACATGAGTTTGAGTGTACTCTGGGAGTTGGTGATGGACAGGGAGGCCTGGCGTGCTGTGATTCATGGGGTCGCGGAGAGTCGGACACGACTGAGCGACTGAACTGAACTGAACTGAAGTATGCATTTAATCACATTTAATAATTTGTAAATAGTTTTTCCCCCATATATTACTAGAGATTTTAAAGTGTTAATATATCAGTTAAATCTGGCATAAATAGTATTCAAATTGGTAGACATTTGTTAGTTTAACATATGTTAAACTTCCTAAAATAACTTTATTCCCCCATTTTTGAAAGAGTATATTAAAAGGTAAGTATAGGTTTAGCAAGGCCAGATTTTAGCCCACAGTAAATGTTCATAATTAAAATCATAATGGAAGAACAACTGGAAGTCAGGAGAGGCCCCCAAGTATGGAAGGTCACTTTGAAATGGAACGAGTAGTGGAGGCTCACAAACTACTCTGAGGAGTATCAGTGGATACTTTGCGTAGTACTTTCTCTGTATGCTTAACTTACTGATGGTGTTATTAATTTTAACCATTCCCTTTAAATTTTTTAAAAGCAATTCATCCTGTATGATGTCAGTCAGGGTCCCAGCAGGAAAAACAATTCCCTCAGATGGTTTCAACAAGAAAGCTTGAAAGGCAAAACTACTTACAGAGGTAAAAGAAGGACCTGGAGGGCACATTGAATGACGGATACGGAGGCATCCAGAAAGTAGCAACTGGAAGCCAGGGTTTTTATCCCTAATGCCTGAGGTGGAATGCAAATGGTGGAGAGTATTACCAACTCCCTGTAACACCCAGAGTCCGGACCTTCCACATGGGAAGAGTCACCATAAGTGACACTGCTGGTAGAGAATAGCTCAGAAGCAGGAGGAGCAGGGAAGAAAACCCCTAGCCTCTCTCCTCTGTTTCTCCAGTTTTTCGTCATTGTCTTCTGTTGGCCAGAACAACTGGAAGGCAGCTGGCAAAAGAGAAGCACCTGGATGCAGAGCCCTGGAGCACGGAGTACAGAGGAGAGTACAGAGAAGGTGGGACAGGGAAAATATAGAAAAATAGAAACTGTGACTCAGTCTGAATCACTGGTTTGAAATGGCAAGTTATTGGGACCAGTATTACCATTTTCATTTTATCAAGGAAGATGTAGCTTATATAATGTACAACATGTCAGGAGTGGCAAGTAGGACCTCATCATGATTTTTAAATACTGTCTAATTGCCTGAGCCTAGTAGGATGTTTGCACATAGTAGGCACTTCATAAATGTCTGTTGCTTGATTGTGTTGACTACTGTAGTCTGTGTAGGCATCACAGTTAGAATTTTACACTCTTGGATGTTTTATCCTTAAGCTAGAGTAGTTCACATAACCAGTTCAGCCAGCTGTGACTTTAAAAATTCAACAACAAATAAGAAAAGTTTCAAACTAGACAACTTAAATTTTTTTCCACATAAACCTTTAATAGAAATTTATAGTATTCAACCAGTTATTTCTGTATCAATTAAGCATAGACTCCTAAGTGTGCCTTACTACATAATAAATGGTATTGATAAATTGGAACAGAATCAATGTATGTAGTTAAATCAAGGTTTAAGTGCACTAATAGGAACCATATGGCTGAAGAATAACATTTTGTATCATCTTGTAAAGTAAATAATCTCTGCAGAGTATTATGTTTGTAATCCCGAATGCTCATCTGTTGGTTTCTTTAAAAATAGTGAAGTCCATGGCTTGGGGATGGATCCAAGCTTTGAGGGACCTGAGGTTTATAAATGGGGGATTCACTTAAAGAAAAACATTATAGAATTACCATTCAAAATTGCTAGGTCTTGTTTCGGAGCATTCATAGTAGTCCATGCAAATGAGTGAGTTAGTCTGAAGATTCTTTCATTCACTTTAGGGCAAATGTGTTTGTACTCTTGATGCAAACTCACTGTCTGCTGGCTGCATGATAGGTAGGCTCTTGAGAACTGACTTAAGCTAGTTTGGTCTTGTAAAATTTCGTGATTCTTCTGGTGAGAGAGAGTAGATAAGATTAGATAAATTTGCGGTAGGTACACAGGCTTAGCTACTCCCCCACGACACTACTGCCTGGTACAATGAAAGAAAGTCTCACATCTCATTCTGTTTACGTAGATAGAAAAGTTACTGAACAAACATTCACTGGCAAAGGAAGAGCCAAAAAGCAGAGCAAGACTAATGTGGGGTGAGCAAGGTTCTTGCCTAGGGTACAAAATTTAAGAGAATGCCCCAAAACTCAGTAATCAAGATAAATAATATTTGAATGTATTACCTTTCAAAATAAAAATCACTGTATTATAGCCACAATGAAGAAAGTAAACATTTTAAATAAATATGGGCTCATTATTACTTTTTTTTTCTTTTAACTCTGGATCCGGGATGATTCTGCCTAGCACCACAGAAGGTTGTCTATACTCTTCCTTAAGCTCAAAGAAATCCCAACTCTCTGTTCTTGTATTGGTCCTAGCATGAAAGGCCCTCTCTGGGCCAACCCGGTGTTCCAGTGGCAGGAGTCTTATTTCTAGTTAGTGTTTTCTCAGAGGAATAAAAATTCTCTGGGTACTAGGCTGAGGGGGCTCAAGCTTGGGTACTGTTCTCCTGGGTGCAGGTAAGTACACTCACTAGATTCTTGCTTTCTGCTTATGCACTGGGTTAGGAAGTACTTGGGCTTCCCTGGTAGCTCAGCTGGTAAAGAATCCACCTGCAGTGCAGAAGACCCTGGTTCAATTCCTGGGTTGAAAAGTTCCCCTGGAGAAGGGATAGGCTACAGACTCCAGTATTCTTGGGTTTCCCTGGTGGCTCAGACAGTAAAGAATCTATCTGCAATGTGAGAGATCGGGGTTCAATCCATGGTTGGGAAGATCCCCTGGAGGAGGACGTGGCAACTCTCTCCAGTTTTCTTGCCTGGAGAATCCCCATGGACAGAGGAGCCTGGTGGGTTATAGTCCATGGGGTCGCAAAGAGTTGGATACAACTGAGCGACTAAACAGAGAACAGCACAGAAAATATCTAGGATGTATTTTTAGCTTATCTACATGTCTTGACTACCTCGAGAACTTATTTCTCATATTCACTATGTTAGCTTCAGAATTAAAATTCATTCCTGTGCTTCATACTGAATGAATAACAAAGTCTTGTTTGATGATGATGCTAGGTTATAGCTAGGCTTGTGTTAGCCTGGGAAGTGGCTCTGCCTCTACATAGAAATCAGTTCAGTTCAGTCGCTCAGTCGTGTCCAACTCTTTGCAACCCCATGAATCACAGCACGTCAGGCCTCCCTGTCCATCACCAACTCCCGGAGTTCAACCAAACTCATATGCATCGAGTCAGTGATGCCATCCAGCCATCTCATTCTCTGTCGTCCCCTTCTCCTCGTGCCCCCAATCCCTCCCAGCATCAGAGTCTTTTCCAGTGAGTCAACTCGACGCATGAGGTGGCCAAAGTATTGGAGTTTCAGCTTTAGCATCAGTCCTTCCAATGAACACCCAGGACTGATCTCCTTTAGAATGGACTGGTTAGCTCTTCTTGCAGTCCAAGGGACTCTCAAGAGTCTTCTCTAACACCACAGTTCAAGAGCATCAATTCTTCGGTGCTCAACTTTCTTCACAGTCCAACTCTCACATCCATACATGACTAATGGAAAAGCCATAGCCGTGACTAGATGGGCCTTTGTTGGCAAAGTGATGTCTCTGCTTTTTAATATGCTATCTGGGTTGGTCATAACTTTCCTTCCAAGGAGTAAGCGTCTTTTAATTTCATGGCTGCAATCAGCATCTGCAGTGATTTTGGAGCCCAAAAAATAAAGTCAGCCACTGTTTCCACTGTTTCCCCATCTATTTCCCATGAAGTGATGGGACCAGATGCCGTGATCATTGTTTTCTGAATGTTGAGCATTAAGCCAACTTTTTCACTGTCCTCTTTCACTTTCATCAAGAGGCTTTTGAGTTCCTCTTCACTTTCTGCCATAAGGGTGGTGTCATCTGCATATCTGAGGTTATTGATATTTCTCCCGGCAATCTTGATTCCAGCTTGTACTTCATCCAGCCCAGCATTTCTCATGATATGCTCTGCATATAAGTTAAATAAGCAAGGTGACAATATACAACCTTGACATACTCCTTTTCCTATTTGGAGCCAGTCTGTTGTTCCATGTCCAGTTCTAACTGTTGCTTCCTGACCTGCATACAGATTTCTCAAGAGGCAGGTCAGGTGGTCTGGTATTCCCATCTCTTTCAGGATTTTCCACGATTTATTGTGATCCACACAGTCAAAGGCTTTGGCATAGTCAATGAATTAGAAATAGATGTTTCTCTGGAACACTCTTGGTTTTGTGATGATCCAGCAATGTTGGCAATTTGATCTCTGGTTCCTCTGCCTCTTCTAAAACCAGCTTGAACATCTGGAATTTCATGGTTTATGTGCCTGGCTTGAAGAACTTTGAGCATGACTTTACTAGCATGTGAGATGAGTGCAATTGTGTGGTAGTTTGAGCATTCTTTGGCATTGCCTTTCTTTGGGAATGGAATGAAAACTGACTTTTTCCAGTCCTGTGGCCACTGCCAAATTTTCCAAATTTGCTGGCATATTGAGGGCAGCACTTTCACAGCATCATCTTTCAGGATTTATAATTGCTCAACTGGAATTCCATCACCTCCACTAACTTTGTTCATGGTGATGCTTTCTAAGGCCCACTTGACTTCACATTCCAGGATGTCTGGCTCCAAGTGGGTGATCACACCATCGTGATTATCTTGGTCATGAAGATCTTTTTTGTACAGTTCTTCTGTGTATTCTTGCCACCTCTTCTTAATATCTTCTGCTTCTGTTAGGTCCATACCATTTCTGTCCTTTATCGAGCCCATCTTTGCATGAAAAGTTCCCTTGGTATCTCTAATTTTCTTGAAGAGATCTCTAGTCTTTTCCCTTTCTGTTGTTTTCCTCTGTTTCTTTGCATTGATCACTGAGGAAGGCTTTCTTATCTCTCCTTGCATATTCTTTGAAATTCTACATTAAGATGTTTATATCTTTCCTTTTCTCCTTTGATTTTCACTTCTTTTCACAGCTATTTGTAAGGCCTCCTCTGACAGCCAATTTGCTTTTTTGCATTTCTTTTCCATGGGGATGGTCTTGATCCCTGTCTCCTGTTCAGTGTCACGAACCTCTGTCCATAGTTCATCAGGCACTCTATCAGATTTAGTTTCTTAAATCTATTTCTCACTTCCACTGTATAATCATAAAGGATTTGATTTAAGTCATACCTGAATGGTCTAGTGGTTTTCCTTACTTTCTTCAATTTCAGTCTGAATTTGGCAATAAGGAGTTCATGATCTGAGCCACAGTCAGCTCCTGGTCTTATTTTTACTGACTGTATATAGCTTCTCCATCTTTGCAAATAATATATAATCACTCTGATTTCGTTATTGACCATCTGGTGATGTCCATGTGTAGAGTCTTCTCTTGTGTTGTTGAAATATAAATCAGGTACTATCTAATTTTTTCATTTGTGTATTCTTGATTGCCCACTCTTTGGGCTGTGCATTCTTGGTTGGCACCTAGGCTTTGGCTAACCCTAGTGACATGCACATCATGTCACACTTAATAGCTTAAAGTAATTTAGAATCTGTGGTGCCCTGAAAAATGTGGCTTAGATGGCCAAGCGCCTGCCCTCACAGAACTTTCAATGGGAAAGAGAATCATTAAGCAAACATAAATGCATGTTATTATATGTACTCTCGGGCATTGATAAATGCTGTAAGGAAAAATGAGGCAGGATGGAGCGATAGAGCCTGATGAAAGGCATTATTTTATTCAGGGAGGTCATAGCAGTCTTCTAAGACAAATGACATTTGAGCAGTGGCCTGAGTGACGTAAAACAGGAACTTTGCAAACAGGTGGGGTGGGAGATCTTTCCCGCAAAGGAAATAGCAAGTTCACACATGCTAGGAGAATCACCACATTCATGTTGCACAGGATGGAAATGAGAAAATAGAAGGCACAGAAAATAAAAGCCTCCTATACTCCCATTCCTCAGGGATATCCACTCATAACAGTTCATTATGTTTCCTTTCAGAAGTTTCCCTGTACATTTGAAACCCTATATGACCAACCTAGACAGCGTATTAAATGGCAGAGACATTACTTTGCCAAGAAAGGTGTCTAGTCAAAGCTATGGTTTTTCTAGTAATCATGTATGGATGTGAGAATTGGACTATGAAGAAAGCTGAGCACTGAAGAACTGATGCTTTTGAACTGTGGTGTTGGAGCAGACTCTTGAGAGTCCCTTGGACTGCAAGGAGATCCAACCAGTCCCTCCTAAAGGAAATCAGTCTTGAATATTTATTTGAGGGACTGATACTGATGCTGAAACTCCTATACTTTGCCCACCTGAGTGTGAAGAACTGACTCATTTGAAAAGACCCTGAAGATTGAAGGCAGGAGGAGAAGGGGACAACAGAGGATGAGATGGTTGGATGGCATCACCGACTCAATGGACATGAGTTTGAGTAAGCTCTGGGAGTTGATGATGGACAGGAAAGCCTGACTTATTGTGGTCCATGGGGTCACAAAGAGTTGGACACAACTGAGTGACTGAACTGAACTGATCCTCCTTTACTTTCTCCTTCCCTCCCAATCTTCCTACCTTCTTTTTCTCATTTCCTCCACTCATCTCTTTCTCCTTTAAGATGACCAAATCATACACATCTTTGCAGTGTTTTAAACACTTATTAGTATTTCTTTCATTTCAGCATGTTTTCAGAGTAACCTCCTTCTTTTTGTTCTGCTATGGTCTGTGTTCTATGGTATGGATATACCGAAATTATTCAACAAGTTTTTGGTAAATGAGCTTTGTGTGAGTTTCTTTTGTTTCTTTCTTTAACTATTAAAATAATGTTATTGTGAACATTCTTGTATATATTTTATATATTTGTATGTAAGTATACCAGTGCAAGTATTTCTTGCTAATCCTCAAATCAGAATTATAGGTCAAATGGCGTGCACTTTTCTGATTATAATATACATTGCTGAAGTGCCTTACAAAAAGGTTATGCTAATCTATATTCCTGCTGCACGTTATGAGAGTTCCTGTGTTCTAATACTCTCACCAGCATTAAGATATTAAAAGTCATTTACATCTTTGTCAGTTGATAAATGGAAATTACCTGTCCTCATTATTATAATTTGCATCTCTCCTCTTTTTTGTGAGGTTGGATATTTATTTCTACCACTGTTGGCCATTGACTGAGGCAAGGGTGCTAACTCTGACTGCGAATAGAAATCTTCACCTATTCCCTGTCTAACGCCAAAGGTTGCCACCAAGCATATACATCTTGAGTGGATGAGAGAAAGGAAAAGTTGCCCTTTCTTTGTGACACTTTACTGCCATCCACTAGGAAATTGGCATTATAAATAAACACATAAATCCATGATGACTACTCTGTGAATGGTAGTGATGCCTGCTGAGTTGTACAATGCTCAACCTACACATCTCAATGGAACAGCCCTGCTAATAGTCACACTTAGTTTCTGAGTCTCAGCCAAGAAAACTGCTATCATCTTGACCTGTCTAACTTTTGTTTTCTAACTCTCTGATGGAATCTAGGACACGGTCCTAGTTTTTTTCTTTCTAAATCTCTCGGGTTGTTTTGGTCCTCCTTTTCTGGCTGATTTAATCTGTCTGCAAACTTGACTCTTTCTGTGATCTGGTTGGTGCCCTTTGTCACCTTTTTGACAGAAGTAATTCACATTTTCCTATAAACGCCTGTGATTCAAGGTCACAGGCCCAGCACCTTTTCTAAATTTTTAGCAGACTTTCTGTGATCATGCAGCCCATTTCTCTTTTTTAAAACACCTATCATTTGTTCCATTTTAGAATACAGGTGCCCCTCCAGGCTTGTGACACAGTACCTACAATAGATAACATTGATTGAGTGCTTAATAAAGACAGCTCTTTACAGGTGGGAATTTGTTTTATTATTTTAACCACTTAGATGTTACTTACTAGTAGTATCATTGTTATTTCATTTCTTCTACTACTGTTGCTAGTATTCTCAGAGGTGTATGGATAAGGAAAATGAAGTAGAGAAGAAGGAAGTGAAAGCTAGCAAATGCACACTTAGGATTTAGGGCGAACATCCCATTCCCACCTTTTTAATAAGGGAGGGCACTGAGTTTACCTACTCAGAAATATAATAGAGGGGTTTAGTGCCATTGGGCAAACTCTACAACAACTCGGCCCACAAGAGACTTGAGGTAATTCAAGCCCTTTAGCTGTAGAATAAACTGATGAGGCTCACAGAAGGCCATATCCTCGGGAAGTAGGTCCCTGTTGACCTCCCTATAAAAGCGTACAAAGTTCATGGTTCCCCATGATCCACTGAGCAAATGTCACATGCCTCTGATGCAACTCACAGTCCAACAGAAAATCAAGCAGGGGACTCTGTTTGAAAATACTCAGATCAAAGTGTATGTATCTCTGTGGTGGGGCCTGGAGAAGAGTTATGAGGAGCACAGGTATATTCAGTAAGATGTCCTGGAATTTGGGATTAAAAGCAGTCTTGGAAATCATAACTGAAGACTCCTGTTTTCAAGACCTGGAAACTGAAACACTAGAGGGCAGGGGGAGGTCAGTTACTTAGCCAAAGTTACCCAGCTTCGAGTGGCCCGCCACAAGGTCCAGAATAATGCCCTTTCCTGGAACATACTGCTCCATTAAATTTAGAGACAAGGGGCTTCAGTTTTAACATCAGGCCTGTTGGTGATTGGGCAGCACTGGGAAAAATCACTTCATCCAGTTGCATAGGGGTTGGATTTCTGTCATTTTCTTTGCTCCTTACCATTCAGTGACCCAGTTGTAAGTTCCCTTTCTAAACCTGCCCCCACTTTTATTTTCCAGTCCCCACATCCATTGACAGCCCTAAAAGGACTTAAGAATGGCTTTCTTTTGTGAGATGTCTCAGCCTGTGTAGGCAACAGTCCTGGGGCCCACCCAAGAAGATTTATAGTGTGGGGCTTTCTCTTAGCAGTGCTTTGACAAGGAAAATGGCAGGCAGCCAGCATCCAAAACCAAACAATTGTCAGATGGCCGGGGAAAGAAAAATAAATGTTCAGCAGAGAACTCAATAGCTATTTCAGGACAGAAGAAGGCTTCCTTTATGGCCATTTCAACTGGAGCATCAGAGCGTGCCTGAACCAGAGGATCTGCCCCTTACTGACCCCCGAATGCCTGGACTCCAGAGGCCTAGGAGTGTCTAGTCAAATATCTGCCCTTACTCCTGTGTGGCATAGGCCCCTGGGACCACCACTGCTGAGGAGAGGTGTGCAGGTGCTACTGAGGAAGCTCTAAGGACCTCTCAGCACACAAGGGCTGTGCCCTGAAACTCTTGCTGTCCACACTGTCAGTGTATGGAGCCATGCTCGTATTTATCTTGGTGGGCAGAAATGTGTTTCTCAAGCTCATAGCATCTTTTTGATGACATATGTCTGTTTCCTTGACCAATTACTCTCTGCATCCATTCACCGCACTGTGGATTTGACATCTTTTTATTTTTCCTAGATTGAAAATCTCAGATAAATGACTTATTTTCACTCTGTTCCTCAATCTGAGAGACAGAATTGTTTTCCACCCCCTCTCTCTTTATTTATACCCATACTTGCATTATTTTTATGTTTTATAGGAATCCTGTGATACAAATATTGTGTATTTGGAGCTATCCAAGCTCCATATGTGTAGAGATTCTATTTTGGCAAATAACAGACTAGTCAGTTTAGATTTCCCAGGTCCTGAATTTACTTTTAGAGTTTTTTATCCTTTTACTTTGCATTCCCTCCCCACTTTTTTCCCCATTCCTTGCTCCCTTTGTTCTTTCTTCCATTTAAATGATTTCCTTTGTATCATACTTGGTGAAGGTAGAACACAGTAAATATATCAGTAGAAATAAATTTCACAAATGCCTGTTTCTTGGTTTCTATCTTAGGATTAATAATAACTCTAATATCATAGAGTTAATAAACTCTTTCATGAAGAAGATGTTGTGAATTTTTAAAATCTGTGGCAGATGGAAAGAAATCTTATCCCTAGAAAATTTTTAAAATAACCTGAGGATGAAACAGGAAATACCCATTTTGAGGTGCTCTCAAACACAAATGCCTTCAAGATCCATTAAAATGTATGTATCTATTCAATGTGAGGCAGTTAGGAATAGCAGAGTCTGTGGTTGAACTAGAATGTTGTTGTGGTTCATTTGCTAAGTGATGTCCGACTCTTTGAGACCTCATGGGCTGCAGCACACCAGGCTTCCCTGTCCTTCACTATGTTCTGGAATTTGCTCATATTTATGTCCATTGACACGAATTAGAATGTCATGCCTACAATTATTAAAATTTATTTTAGGTTAATTTTGAAAATCACATTGGCCACTCAAAATAAGTTTGTGGATCCAACTGGATGCCAAGGCAGTAAGTTTGCAACTGTTTCTTTTGGTAATCATGACTATGTTATTTTATTTCTCTGATAAATCTGATGCTTGTCTTAGAATAATTGAAGATTATTGTATCCCTCGCTACACTGCTAGTCTGTCACTTCTCTTCTTCTCCTTACTGCATTTAGAATAAACAGAAAATTCTTACAGCATTTAATGTTCTCCCTGATCCGACCCCAACCTGTTTTTATGCCCATATCTTTTTCTTTCTCCCTTAAGTTGCTGCTAGCCTCACCTACTCATATTTTCTTGAATATACTCCGTTCTTTTTATTCTTTCATAATTATTTGCTTTCATTGGTCTCAAGTCTTTCCCCTATCATTGTAGATAATCCACTTGGTCAGAACCTTGATGAAAACTGTTTTACTGAGTTCTAGACTCTATATATTTAAAGCCTCTAACTCTGTGCTCTCACACCATTATGTAAATCTGTATTTAAACTAGGGTGCCATATGTCTTGGTTTGCCCTGGAAAGTCTCTGTTCTTGTGGTTATTTCTTTCTTCTTTTCTTCCTTCCTTTCTCTTTCTTTATATTGGAGTTTAATTGCTTTAAATGTTGTGTTACTTTCTGCTGTACAGTGAAGTGAATCAGCGATATGTAGACATATACCCCATCCCTCAGGGACCTCCCTCCCACCCCCCACCACCATCCCACCCCTCTAGGTCATCATACAGCACCAAACTGAGCTCCCTGTACTTTACAGCAGGTTCCCACCAACTGTCTGTTTTACACATGGTAGTATATAATGGTCATGTTAATTGCAACACTTACTTAACCGTTTTGCTGTATGTTGGAATTAGATGTATTTGTATCCTCATTGGACCAAGGATCATCCTTGAACCATCCAGTGACTGGGCTATTTATTTCTGTAACAGACTACCAGTTAAGGAAATTGCTGAAATTTCCACATGAATAGAAAGGGTTGAAGAAATAGTGTGTTTTATAAGTAGCCCACATACTAAGTGACTCGTCTCTAGGAGTTTGCTGTTCTTTTCTCTTTTTTGGAGAAATTTGACTTTGGTTGGTTGTTGCGCTTAGATAGTGGTAATGAAGAACAGATCATGAAACTATGTATCTTAGAACAAGGAAAGACCTTACTGATGATCAGGCCAAATCCTCTGCCTTTGCTCATGTGAATAATCTTGTGGTAAATGTCTACTCCCTTTTGGTCTCTGCATTATTTCTTCCTTTTCTTTGGGTAGTGGCACACTGATTTTCCTTTGAGGAACCTAACCCCCACCCTCACCTCTGACCAAACTTTCAGTAGCAGAACCACTGAGACCAAGGTGGAACAAGTGAGGCACGTGGGGTGCAGTTAGGTCTGCACATGAATAAGGTCTGGAATAGAAGAGAGTGCCTTCTTAAATAACATACCCTAGGTGCTTGCTTGCGTCAGGAAACTAGTCCTGGTCCATTTCAGATACACTGAGACTGAGCTAATCCCTGTCTTCAGGGATGGACGTTTGACCCAAGCTTGGTCAAAGAGCTTTCCCTGCACCAAGAGGCAGTACACGATATAGCCAAAGCCAATGAGATTCTGCTCTGGAACTTGTCCTGGGACTCTTGGGAAAGTAATCTGCCTTTGGTGCAGTTAGAAGATTGTGGAGGGACAGCCCTCTGGGGCAGCCTGCAGGAGAATGGATCCACAGCTGAAAGAGGCAGATCCAGGAGTAGAGAAGAGCTGCATGCTAATTAATTGTCTGAGCACCTGGACCTGTCTATCCTGTTCGTGTTAGAGTTTTCAGATACATGATCAATAAATCACTCTTCACACACACACACACACATTAATTGTTTAAGCACCTGGACCTGTCTATCCTGTTCATGCTAGAGTTTTCAGATACATGATCAGTAAATCACTCTTCACACACACACACACACACACACACACACACATTAATTGTTTAAGCACCTGGACCTGTCTATCCTGTTCATGCTAGAGTTTTCAGATACATGATCAATAAATCACTCTACACACACACACACACACACACTCTCTCTCTCTCTTCCTACATGCTGGGGTGTGAGTCAAGTCCTGTTCATTTGCAACTGAAAGAGTTTTGTCAGTCAGAATGAAGTGGAGAAAGCCCATGGGATTTGATGCTTGCTCTTGGTCACACTGTTTTAGTCAAGTGTGGAGAGTCAAGCTGGATCTACACTTCTCGGCACAGTATTTGCTTCCCTCCTCTCTGCTGTCTCTGATGTTCACCAGCAACCACATAATAGTTAAGGCACCAAACCACTCATATAAGTGCATTTGACAGAAATCACAAGTTATCTAGGAGCCAGGACCCTGTGCTTGATTTTTTTTTAAAGTGAATTCTTATTTTCAGATTCTTGTACTGCTCAGCTTGCTTTAGTAAATAAATAAAAGTGCTGAAGCTGAAAGAGATAAGGTACAATGAATATTGTACCTTAAAAATATCTCTGGATATTTTTTGTTCAGTGATTTTTTCAGTCTACTTCACCACCTGTCATAATAAGCAACTCCTCATTTTCATCTTCTAGCTAGATTTTGATCTGCTGTTCAGCTACGGGGATCAGTTGGGTATCTAGACTATAGTTTAGTAGAATGCCTACTCAGCTTCCAACTGAACAGTTGTAATTGATTTTTTTTTCTCCCATCGGGACATACATTTTGGTTTGCTAATGGTGACAAATGACATTAAGAGACAAATCAGTTTAAATTAATGACCCTACACTTTCAAACTACCTCAGGGAGGGCAAGTTCACTCTGACATTAGAAGAGAGAGTGGTATTCTTGCCACCTGTGATCAGTGAAGTTAATGAAAAATTCAAAGGCCATCATAACTTCACATGCTCTTGCATGCACATGCTCAGATTATCTGGAAGGCTTGTTACCACACAGATTTCTGGGCCCTATCTCTAGAGTTCTGGATTCAAGAGGTCTGGGGTGGGGCCTATGACTTTTCATTTCTAACAGCTTCCATGGTGATGCCAGTACTGAAATCTGGTGATCACACTTTGAGAACTTCTCCTCCATATTATGGATGGAATTTGATTGAAACAGGGAATTAGTGAGCTGTACTAACAGAGCTGAATAGTTGAGATGAATGCCTCTGTCCCATTCTCCCTTTTGAACTCTTCAAACACAGACCTGCTAGTAGAGTTCTTTTAAATAGTTGAAAGCCTGTGTATGGCAGCGAGATGTGTCATTCACAGGTAAGAAAACAAAGAGATGTCTAATCTCAATGCATTTCATTGTGACTCTTAGTTTTCCAGGCCCAGAAACTTTGTAGTTTCACTGATTGGAGATCAGTCTTTCCAGGGTGGCGTGACTCTTCATAAGACTGTTAAGTCTGGATGAAAATTTATTATTGTTCATGAAAAATCACACAGATAAGAGAACTGTTAACTCTGATCATCTGTAGGTAACAGTTTCTCTTGCAGTAGACAAGCTGCTATGAAAACCAAAATTACATCAAAAGGTTGCTCAGGGAGTGTGGCCTGAGCAAGCAGAGTTCATCTAGTTTGAGGAATGCTGCTCAAAGGCTGTGACTCACCTCCATTGAAAAAGAGGCTTCCTTAAGGGAAGCATGAGTGTGTCTGCCCCTTTGTCAGGGTCATCGTTGCTCACTAAGTAATGCTGGATAAACACTGCTAAAATGTGCTTGCCTAGTATGTTTTTCTCATGCCAAACTAGCCAAATGGTTTCTAGAATATGTTAAGATATTTAGACAAGTTGAAAGCAAGGTCTGCTCTGGACACCAGGTCATTCTATGCTGGTCTACTAATCATTTCAACGTATCACAGACATGCCTACTGAACTTAAAAGTAGGGGAAGTGAACTTCTATGGATATGAGTTATGTGGGAAGTTCAACATTTTTTCATTTATTGTTTTATTCTTCATAAATAATGCTATCCAACTATAAGTTTTGGTTGCATTGTCTATTGAGATTACTATAAAATTGAGTTTCTTTTCTTGGGCCACACAGAAGTCTAAGACTTCCTCCAGAATTATATGATTCTTGGAGGCTTATGTTATTCTATTCAAATAGTGATTCTGACTTCTTATTTATTCTGAAGAGTTTCTCCTTTTTTAGGGGTTCTCTCTACTCCTTTCTAACCTGTATATGGAGCAAAGACACTTTTCTTACTTTCATCAATATTTCTTACCTTAAACATTTCTTGTACCTGGTGTTTGCTGAAACTTTAGGATGATGATAGGGTAGGTAT
Organism: Moschus berezovskii; assembly: GCF_049115385.1. Taxonomy (NCBI): domain Eukaryota; kingdom Metazoa; phylum Chordata; class Mammalia; order Artiodactyla; family Moschidae; genus Moschus; species Moschus berezovskii. The sequence goes on from NC_142466.1 coordinate 63,197,075, forward strand.
ATAGCTAAGCATTCAGGATGGAATATTAGACAGTTGTGTCCCTGAATGCTTCATGGTCCTGTCATGAATTGAATTCCTTAGAGGAGCTTTTTCCCATAGGTTCCAAACTGCCATTTCATGCTACTCCCTGCAGTTTTCCTGATGGCTCATCTCTGAGTCTATAGAACACTGTGAATTTTAGAGCAGTTTTGATTCTCCTCTTTCCTCCCCCCCAACCCCGTCTGCTCCATATCATTTCCTCAAGACCCTACTATCAAAATTGGGGTGGTCTAGTATGGTATTTTCTTAAAGACTGCTCTCCACAACCCACTAACAAGGATGCTTTGAAATAATGAGTACAACTCATATTTCAGGAAAGCTATATATCACATTTCCCTGCACAGCCTCCAGTAAGTTCCTGAGATCTCTAGTTTGGTAAAAATGGTATTGGCAGTCAATCGTGTAGTTTAAATCTCAGAGAGCAGACACTTGTGGTACCTCCCCTAGTTGGGATCCATCCAAAGGTATGTCTGCTATGTATTATCATGGTGTGACTAGAATAGGATGAGAAGAACCCAATTGACAGAGTTATGAGTAAAAATATTTGCAGTAATACAGTCTGTTTACATGAATAGTTCTTAAATTTCTGAAGAAAATTAAATTTTCTTGACACTGACACCTCAACATTCTAATCAAGATTTTTCCAAAATAGTTTTTTGTAATAGTGTGCATTTTGATGGTTTTTTATTGTTGATCTTTTGATTGAAAAGCAATTGAACCATGTTTATCTGGTTTTTTATTGTATTATATTTTATTGTACTTATTAATCCTAAGATTTATAGAGTATATTTTACTGGGCTTTCTGAATAGATATTTTTCCTTTATTAATGATGATTAAGAATACTCCTTTCCAATAGCCATCTCTTTCTTTTTGTCTGCTTCTTGTATTATTGAATTGTCTGTCCAAGTTATCATGTTGAAAAGTATTATTTTTCATTTTCTAAGTTTTTTTTAAAACATCTTTTAAAATAAGAAATGGATAGTGAATACTGTTGAGTGCCTTTGAAACATCTGAATGATTAAATTAAATGATTTATCTATTTTTCTTAATAGGCCAATTTTTTGAATAATTATATTAATAGATTTCCCAATACTATGCCTGAATTCTTGGGATAAATCCCACTTAGCCATGGTGGCTAATTCTTTTGTACAAATGAATTAAGTTTCAAGTATTTATATTAATAAGAAAGATTTGTATGTGTGCGCACACACTCATACACACATATGCACTCTTCATTTCTAGTTTAACCTTAGGGTTTGTTAGCTCATACAAAGATTGAGTAGTTTCTGTAGCACAAGAATGATCTTTTTTTGAAAATCTGTATAAGTTTTTTATGGACTTCCCTGGTAGCTCAAATCATAGAGAATCTGCCTGCAAAGTAGGAGACCTGGGTTTGATGCCTGGGTTGGGAAGATCCCTTGGAGGAGGGCATGGCAACCCACTCTAGTATTCTTGCCTGGAGAATCCCCATGGATAGAGGAGCCTGAAGGGCTACAGTCCATGGGGTCACAAAAAGTCAGACACAAACTGAGTGACTAAGTACAGCACGGCACAGCATGTAATTTTTAGATAAAATTCTATTGTTGCTAGTTTTTCTATTTTTTTGGCTGCATGGCTTGTAGGATCTTAGTTCCTTGACCGCGGATTGAACTTGGGCCTCCAGCAGTAGACATACAGAGTCCTAACCACTGGATTGCCAGGAATGCCCTGGAAATAACCTTTTAAATAATTTTCCTGTGATAATCTTCTAATGTTTTAAAATTTTTAGTTGAATCATTTAAAAATATACTATTTCCCCCTAAAACCAAGTATTCTATCAAGATGTTCTTATTTGGGGAATTCTCCAGTGGTCCAGGTGTTAGGACTTGGTGCTTTTACTGCTAGGGCCCAGGTTTGATCCCTGGTTGGGGAACTGAGATCCCATAAGCTGGGTGGTGTGCTCCCCAAAAATATTGGGAAAAAAGATGTTTTTACTTTTAGAAATGTATTTTTAATTTTCTCAATCTCTATTTTAATGTTTATTAGACAAATATATACTTTATTATTTATTGTATAGTTACATTTCATTTAAAACCATTTTTATGATTTTTTCCTGCATAGAAACAATGCTTAGATTTTATTTAGCTATTTTGCAGTGCCTGGTAGGCTGCAGTCCAAGGGGTCGCTAAGAGTCGGACATGACTGAGTGACTTCACTTTCACTTTTCACTTTCACACATTGGAGAGGGAAATGGCAACCCACTCCAGTGTTCTTGCCTGGAGAATCCCAGGGATGGGGGGGCCTGATGCTGCCGTCTATGGGGTCGCACAGAGTCGGACACGACTGAAGCGACTTAGCAGCAGCAGCAGCAGTATTATAATTCTTTTTTTGCGTTAAAAATAAGATTATTTTTATACTGATTTTCAGAGTTTAAAATATTTAAAATTATTTGATATCTTAAATTCAATTCTATTTCAAGTATATTTTTACCAAAATAAAAATATTAATGGTCATGAATTTAATTCTGTCTATAACTTGGGTAGGATTTTTGAGAGAATTGTCTGTAAATTCAAATACCACTCTCCAGTTTTCACTCTTGCTGCTGCTGCTGCTAAGTCACTTCAGTCGTGTCCGACTCTGTGTGACCCCACAGACGGAAGCCCACCAGGCTCCCCCGTCCCTGGGATTCTCCAGGCAAGAACACTGGAGTGGGTTGCCATTTCCTTCTCCAACGTGTGAAAGTGAAAAGTGAAAGTGAAGTCGCTCAGTCATGTCTGACTTGTAGCGACCCCACGGACTACAGCCTACCAGGCTCCTCCATCCATGGGATTTTCTAGGCAATAGTACTGGAGTGGCTTGCCATTGCCTTCTCTGAGTTTTCACTCTTAACAGTCTGCAATTGTCCTCTTGATTGTTTTATGACCATGAGTTTCTTTTATTTTGTAATTTAATTAATGTTCTAATTTTATAAATAATTTCATGGACTGTTGGAAGATATTTCGTCTGAAAATCTAAGTTTTTTTTTATATATATACATTTGTGTGTTGTATATACAGATATCTATATATAAACAGATACATATATAACATGTTTTATTATATATCTATATCTGTTGCTTTTTAAAACTATATTATTCAAATAATATCTTTATGTTTTAAAAACATATTTTAGACTAAAAAAGGGGTACATAAAAATTTCCCACAATAATTGTTTTTATATCCCTTTCCTGGAGTGTCTATTAGGTTTAACTGTAGTGTTTTGGTACTTAATTACTTAGTTAGATCTTTGGAGCTAACTGCCTAATTTTCTCTGGATGTTTGTAGGAGTTTACTTTCAAATAAATCATTATAATCTTCTCATTAAATCCTTTAAAAATTTTCCTGAGCATAGGCAGATGTGGAGTTCTTTTCAGGAATTTTTCCAGATTTACCTAATTTTAACATTTTATGTTCAGTTCAGTTCAGTTCAGTTGCTCAGTCGTGTCCGACTCTCCGCGACCCCATGAATCAGAGCATGCCAGGCCTCCCTGTCCATCACCAACTCCCGGAGTTCACTCAAACTCATGTCCATAGTGTCAGTGATGCCATCCAGCCATCTCATTCTCTGTCGTCCCCTTCTCCTCCCGCCCCCAACCTTTCCCAGCATCAGAGTCTTTTCCAGTGAGTCAACTCGTCGCATGAGGTGACCAAATTATTGCAGTTTCAGCTTCAGCATCAGTCATTCCAATGAACACCCAGGATTGATCTCCTTTAGAATGGACTGGTTGGATCTCCTTGCAGTCCAAGGGACTCTCAAGAGTCTTCTCCAACACCACAGTTCAAAAGCATCAATTCTTCGGTGATCAGCTTTCTTCACAGTCCAAATCTCACATCCATACCTGACCACGGGAAAAACCATAGCCTTGACTAGGTGGACCTTTGTTGGCAAAGTAATGTCTCTGCTTTTTAATATACTATCAAGGTTGGTCATAACTTTCATTCCAAGGAGTAAGTGTCTTTTAATTTCATGGCTGCAATCAGCATCTGCGGTGATTTTGGAGCCCCAGAAAATAAAGTCTGACACTGTCTCCACTGTTTTTCTATCTATTTCCCATGAAGTGATGGGACCAGATGCCATGATCTTAGTTTTCTGAATGTTGAGCTTCAAGCCAACCTTTCCACTCTCCTCTTTCACTTTCATCAAGAGACTTTTTAGTTCCTCTTCACTTTCTGCCATAAGGGTGGTGTCATCTGCATATCTGAGGTTATTGATATTTCTCCCAGCAATCTTGATTCCAGCTTGTGCTTCTTCCAGCCCAGCGTTCCTCATGATGTACTCCGCATATAAGTTAAATAAGCAAGGTGACAATATACAGCCTTGACGTACTCCTTTTCCTATTTGGAATCAGTCTGTTGTTCCATGTACAGTTCTGACTGTTGCTTCCTGACCTGCATACAGATTTCTCAAGAGGCAGGTCAGGTGGTCTGGTATTCCCATCTCTTTCAGAATTCTCCACAGTTTATGGTGATCCACACATAGGCTTTGGCATAGTCAATGAAGCAGAAATAGATGTTTTTCTGGAACTCTCTTGCTTTCTCCATGATCCAGCGGATGTTGGCAATTTGATCTCTGGTTCCTCTGCCTTTTCTAAAACCTGCTTGAACATCTGGAAGTTCACGGTTCACATATTGCTGAAACCTGGCTTGGAGGATTTTGAGCATGACTTTACTAGCGTGTGAGATGAGTGCAATTGTGCGGTAGTTTGAGCATTCTTTAGCATTCCCTTTCTTTGGGATTGGAATGAAGACTGACCTTTTCCAGTCCTGTGGCCACTGCTGAGTTTTCCAAATTTGCTGGCATATTGAGTGCAGCACTTTCACAGCATCATCTTTCAGGATTTGAAATAGCTCAACTGGAATTCCATCACGTCCACTAGCTTTGTTCATAGTAATGCTTTCTAAGGCCCACTTGACTTCACATTCCAAGATGTCTGGCTCTAGGTCAGTGATCATGTGATCATGGTATATTTATCAAATTAATTGTTGTTCAGTCGCTAAATTGTGTCCAACTCTTTGTGACCCCATGCGCTACAGCCTGCCAGGCTCCTCTGTCCTCCACTGTCTTCTGAAGTTTCCTCAAATTTATGTCCATTGAGTTGGTGATTCTGTCTAAGCATCTCATTCTCTGCCACCCGCTTTTCTTTTTGCCTTCAGTCTTTCCCAGCATCAGGGTCTTTTCTAGTGAGTCAACTCTTCACATTAGGTGGCCAAAGTATTGGAGCTTCAGCTTCAGCATCAGTCCTTCCAGTGAATATCCAGGGTTGATTTCCTTTAGGATTGACTAGTTTGATCTCTTTGCTGTCCAAGGGACTCTCAAGACTTTTCTCCAGCACTGCAATTTGAAATCATCAATTATGCAGTGCTCAGCCTTCTTTATGGTTCAACTCCTACATCCATACATGACTACTGGAAAAACCATAGCTTTGACAATATGGACTTTTGATGGCAAAGTGATGTCTCTGCTCTTTAATATGGTGTCTAGGTTTGTTGTAGTTTTCCTTCCGAGGAGCAAGAGTCTTTTGATTTCATGGCTGCAGTCACCATCTGCAGTGATTTTGGAGCCCAACAAAATAAAATTTGTCACTCCTTCCCCTTTTCTCCCTTCTGTTTGCCATGAAGTGATGGGATTGGATGCCATGATCTTAGTTTTTTTAATGTTTCAAGCCAGCTTTTTCATTCTTCTCTTTCACCCTCATGAAGAGGCTCTTTAGTTCCTCTTTGCTTTCTACCATTAGAATGGTATCATCTGCATATCTGAAATTGTTGATATTTCTCCTGGAAATCTTGATTCCAGTTTGGAATTCATCCAGCCTGGCATATTGCTTGATGTATTCTGCATACAAGTTAAATAAGCAGGGTGACAATATATAGCCTTGATGTACTCCTTTCCCAGTTTGGAACCAGGCAGTTGTTCCATGTCCAGTTTTAACTGTTGCTTCTTCACCTGCATACAGGTTTCTCAGGACAGGTAAGGTGGTCTTGTGTTTCCATCTTTTTAAGAATTTTCTAGTTTGTTGTGATCCACACAGTCAAAGACTCTAGCATAGTCAATGAAGCAGAAGCAGATGTTTTCCTGGAGTTCTTTCTCTTGCTTTCTCCGTGATCTCTGGTTCCTCTGCCTTTTCTAAATCCAGTTTGTACATCTGGAAGTTCTTGGTTCACATACTGCTAAGCCTCGCTTGAAGGATTTTGAGCATCACCTTACTAGTATGTGAAGTGAGCCCAACTGTACAATAGTTTGAACATTCTTTGGCATTGCCTTTCTTTAAGATTGGATTGAAAACTGACTTTCCAGTCCTATGGCCACTGCGGATTTTCCAAATTTGCTGACATATTGACTGTGGCAGTTTTACAGCATCATTTTTTAGTATTTGAAATAGCTCAGCTGGAATTCTGTCACCTCTGCCATCTTTGTAATAATGCATCCTAAGGCCTAATTGGAAGGACTGATGCTAAAGCTGAAACTCCAATACTTTGGCCACCTCATGCGATGAGTTGACTCACTGGAAAAGACTCTGATGCTAGGAGGGATTGAGGGTGGGAGGAGAAGGGGAAAACAGAGAATGAGATGGCTGGATGGCATCACTGACTCGATGGACATGAGTTTGAGTGGATTATGGGAGTTGGTGATGGACAGGGAGGCCTGGCGTGCTGTGATTCATGTGGTCTCAAAGAGACGGACACGACTGAGCGACTGAACTGAACTGAACTGAAGGCCTAATTGACTTCACATTCTTGGTTGTTTGGCTCTAGGTGAGTGACCACACCATCATGGTTATCTGCGTCATTAAGACCTTTCTTGTATAGTTCTGTGTATTCTTCATCTCTTCTTAATCTCTTCTGCCTCTGTTAGGTCCTTACCTTTTCTGTCCTTTATCGTGCCCATCCTTGCATGAAATGTTCCCTTGATAACTCCAATTTTCTAGAAGAGACCTCTAGTCTTTCCAGTTCTGTTGTTTTCCTCTATTTCTTTGCATTGCTTATTTAAGGCCTTCTTAAATATCCTTGCTATTCTCTGGAACTCTTCATTCAATTGGGTATATCTTTCCGTTTCTCCCCTGCCTTTCACATCTCTTCTTTACTCAGCTATTTGTAAAGCTTCCTCAGACAACCACTTTGCCTTCTTGTGTTTCTTGTTCTTTCAGATGATTTTAGCCACTGCTTTCTGTGCAGTGGTTTGGTCTTCAGCCCATAGTTCTTCAGGCACTCTGTCTACCAGATCTAATCCCTTGAATCTATTTATTACCTCCATTGGAGTTTAATTTAGCTCATCCCTGAGTGGCCTGGTGATTTTCCCTACTTTCTTCAATTTAAGTCTAAATTGTGCAATAAGGAGCTGGTGATCTGAGCCACAGTCAGCTCCAGGTCTTTTTTTTTTTTTTTTTTTTGCTGACTGTATAGAGCTTCTCCATCTTCAGCTGCAAAGAACATAATCAGTCTGATTTTAGTATTGACCATCTGGTGATGTCCATGTGTAGAGTTATCCCTTGGGTTGGTGGAAAAGGTTTGGTATGACCAGCCTGTTCTCTTGACAAAACTCGGTTTGCCTTTGCCCTGCTTCATTTTGTATTCCAAGGCTAAACTTGCCTATTATTCTGGGTGTCTCTTGACATTCTACTTTTGCATTCAAATTACCTATGATGAAAAGGATATATATATATATATATTTTTTTTTTATGTTAATTCTAGAAAGTCTTGTAGATCTTCATAGAACTGGTCAACTTCAGCTTCTTTGGCATCAGTGGTTGTGGCATAGACTTGGAATACTGTGATGTTGAATGATTTGCCTTGGAAATGAATCGAGATCATTCTGCCATTTTTGAGATTTCACCCAAGTACTGCATTTCAGACTCTTTCACTGACAGTGCAGGCTACTCAATTCCTTCTAAGGGATTCTTGCTCACAGTAGTAGATACAATGATCATCTGAATTAAATTTGCTTGTTCTGGTCCATTTTAGTTCACTGATTCCTAAGATCTTGATGTTCACTCTTGCCACCTCCTGCTTGACCACCTCCTGCTTGACCTGTTTTGGACCAAAGTCCAAAAACTTTGATTCATGGACCTAACCTTCCAGATTCCTATGTAGTACTGTTCTTTATAGTATACTTTACTTTCATCACTAGACATATCCACAGATGAGCTTCAGTCCACTTTGGTCCAGCTGCTTCATTCTTTCTGGAGCTATTAGTAATTGCTCTTTGCTCTTCCCCAGTAGCATATTGGACACCTTCTGACCTGAGGGCTTATATTCTGGTGTCATATCACTTTGGCTTTTCATATTGTTCATGGGGTTCTCGCAGCAAGTAGACTGAAGTGTGTTGCCATTTCCTCCTCCAGTGGACCATGTTTTGTCAGAACTCTTCACTATGATCTGTCTGTCTTGGGTGACCCTGCATGGTATGAATCATAGATAGCTTCATTGAGTTACACAAGCCCCTTTGGTACCCCAAAGCTGTGATCCAGGAAGGGGATCACATTAATACATTATCACTGATACAATGTATTAACCAAACTACAGACTTTATTTTATTTAGATATCACCAGTTTCTTCCACCATTGTTCTTTTTCTCTTCCAGGGTTTAATACACTTAGTTGTCATGCCTCTTTGGAATTCTCCAATGTATGAAAGTGTTTTATGACCTTGATACTTTCAATAAGTACATTCAATCATTTTTTAAAGCTAATAATGCATTCTTCATCTGTGATTTCTACCTTTATTCCAGTTATTAACATCTTCCCTCTGGGGAACATATAATTAAGAGATTTGCTCTCCATTGTCTTAGTTCCTTATCTATCATTTCTTTGAAAGATTGTCTTCTCTCTGCCTTCATAAATTTGGACAGTGTTTTTCATATTTGTCTTTCACCTTGATTATTATCCACAATATCAATCTCTCCTTTTTCACCATTAATAATTTAAAACTTGGCCAGTCCAAATTTGACTTAGGTGTAGCACTTTATCTAACATTTTATTTTAGCTTGAAATCTATGCCCTACATAAACTGTAATTACTTAGTATATTAATTATAAATAAACAGTTTATTATCTTTTCATTATGTGCTTGTGTTTCACAGAAAGTCATGAGACTAAAAGAGAATGCAGTAGTCATAGAGAATGGTCTAGATCATGATCTGATCCAGGATCCCATGTGCCTTCTGTTAATATTTGTTACATCTCTTTGGTCTTGTTTAATCTGCAACAGTTTTTTAGTGTTTTTGTCTTTCCTGATTTTAGCACAGTTAAAGAGTACTGGCCAGTGTGCAGACTGGATTTTTCTGATATTGCCTCATGATTAAATTCAAATTGTGAATTTTGGCCAAACATGTCACCAAAGTGATGTTGTCTTCTTCTCAGTACGTCATTGTCCAGGGGAAAGTGCTGTTCATGTCTCATCATTGGTGATAATTTTGGCAACTTGGTTAAAATGGTGTGTTCTGGGTTTCTTCAATGTAAAGTGACTGTTTTTCTCCTTGTAATTAATTAATGTATTGAGGGAAATACTTTTCAGACCATGTCAATATCCTTAGTGGCATCCTTTGTCCACTAATGTTAGCATTCATCGATGATGATACTGACACCAGTTTTAATGCCTATTGATTAATTTTTCCCAAAGCAGTTATTAGTGTGGTGTCTGCTGAATTGGTGATTTTTTAATTTCCAGCTTTCAGTCTAAACCCATTCATTGAAATTCTATTGTAGCAAAAACTTTCCCTTCATTTATTTACTTACACAACTCTTTATTTATATAGTATGCACTCACAGATGTTCATTACGGTGTCTATTTATTTTGTGACTCGGATCAAAGTAACCCAGATTTGACCATTGGTAGATCCTTGCAGATGTGTCCTGTGTTGGATATTATTTTAAATTGGAAGTCTCTTTAAAATTCCAGGCTCTAAATTTTGTTATTAAAATGTTCAAACACACAAAAAGTTAGTTACAGATTGGATAAATGGCTTTGTCAGAAATTTTCCTGTGAGCAAGATTTTAATGGTGATAAGGAAGAGGGAATATCCAAATATTGGGAACTTTGGGGCTTCTATGTAAGTAAGGAAAAAAAGTGTTAGTCTCTCAGTCATGTTTGACTCTTTGCGACCCCATGGTCTGTCTATGGAATTCTCCAGGCAAGAATACTGGAGTGGGTTGCCATTCCATTCTCCAGGGGATCTTCCTGACTCAGGGATTGAAACCGGGTCTTCTGCATTACAGGCAGATTCTTTACCATCTGAGCTACCAGGGAAGCCCATGTGAGTAAGGGGTGACTTCTCCAAACATAAAGAAGACCATAGCTCTGGAATGAGAAATTCAACAAAACCAGCAATTGTTTTTACAATACCAAATAATGTAGGGCCTCATTTTTGGATGTGAACTTAACCTGCTTCACCCTTTTGCTTAGGATCGAGGCAGAGGAATGTGTGAGTAAAGGTAGGGAACCAGGAATTTGTCCCTCTCTTCCTTCTGGAAAGGCTTTGTCTAACTCCCTCCGTAGTGGAAACTTAGCCAGAGACAGCATTCAAATAAAGTGGGTTGCCTGTGTTTCCATCATCCCAGTTCACATTGGAAATGTGTCTATTTTCTGAGAAACCATTGAGCTCAATCTACATTTCTCATTACCATTTAGTGGAAGAGAGACTGCAACAGATAAAGGGCAATTGCTTATTTTTCAATCAATTCTTATTGATTTGGGAGACACAGGGTCCTTAATTGTATGTGTGTTTCATCTTCCCATTGGAAATTTCTACTTCAACTGATAAATAGATTCTAGTTTAAATTACAATGCAATATCCTTATGTGTACTGTAGAAAGAAGCTCTAAGTCTTTCAAATCCTTGAGAGGAGAATTTACAGAATGAGCAAAACTTTCTCTTGCTGATATTTAACTATCTTGTCTGGCAGTATACATTCTGAAACCAGACTGCTTGGGGTTTGAATCACATCTCAGCCACTTATTATCTTTGTAATTTGGGGTGAGCTGCTTCACCTCTTGATTTCTCAGTTTCTTCATCTGTGAAATGGGTGTTAACAGTAGTACTGTCTACTTCATGGGGCTGTGGTGAAGATTATATAAGGATAATTCATGTAAACCGTTTAGGTTTGATCCTGGGTTATTTTGCTTCCCCCCCTCTCCCCTGAAATCAAAGTGCAAATTACCACTACTTCATGGCTAAGCTAGCTAGTCTCATCTGATTTTATTTGAATTCTTAAAAAAAAATTTTTTTGTTGAAATATATTTTTATATGCTTGCTTTTGCTTTTCAACATTTCTAATCATACTATTGATAAAAATTGTACACTGTTTTTATTCACATATCACTTATTTTTCTTTTTATTTTGACATACTTGCAGATGATTGTAGATTGATTCTATATCTGTGCTATATACATTTCTCATAAATATGCATGTTCCTATATATATATATTTATACATACACACACATATAATGTTTGTTTGCAATTGATTCACAAAAATGGAAACACTGAGATCAAAGGCATGAATTATTTTTAGGATTATGATACAGCTTTTAGTAGTTTTGTAGATGTTTATGCAAGCAATTTTCTTTAATTCCTTCTTCTAAAAAACAGATATTATTTTGGTATATCATATGAAAACAACATTTAAAATTTTTTTTGCCAAATATGTATTTCTCAACTATTTCATCCATGAATGCCTCATTATTTATCACTGAAAAAGATTTTTTAGTATAACCAAAGTAGCATAATCACATCTAAATTTTTAAAATAATTTTAAATTAGAGATAATTATAAATTCATATGCAATTGTACAAAAATCTCTGTGTATCCTTTACCCACTTTTCCCCAACAGTAACATCTTGCGTAATCATGATACAGTATCACAATCGGGAAATTTGCATTGACAAAATCTATTGCACATTTAAAATATTTTGACACTAATTCTTTAATATCATCATACAAAGGTAGTGTTCATATTTCTGTATTGTCTCATAATATTTTCACAGTTGCTTTATTATAATCAGGAGTATCCTCACATTCTCAAGTGTGAAACAAACAAACCTCTTACTGTCTGCTACCTTCTGCAGCCTAGCATGGATATATATACTGCAATATATATATATGGAAAAGGACAGAGGGATAAAGAGAACCCTACCTAGTCACAATTATTATCCTTGATCTGAAGGTAACAAAACTGAGGTGCATGAGAGATAAGTACTTGTGCAAGATCCACAGAAGGCCAATGCCATAGCTGAAATTCTAATCCGGGGATTTTTCGTGTTTTCTGTGACAGCATAAGAGACCCGTGGGAGCCTGGGGAAAATTTCTTGTAAAAATTCTGGACAGTTTACAACCTGCAGAACTGGTGGGACTCATATTTGCTGAGGCAGCTTCATGTGTTCCGGTACACTGACCTCAGGAGGTAGTTGGGCTGTAGACGAAAGGACATGGGACTTGGCTCTAAGGACACAGCTTCTACCCTGATCCCATCATTTATTTGTGGTGAACTTTGGGCAGGTCATTTAATCTTTTTGAAATTCTATATTTCATCTACACAGCAGGAATATGAGAGCCTATTTTATAGTTTTATTGGCTGGTGACACAAGATAATATTTGTGAAGCCACCTAGCACATCATGGAAATGCTGCTTCTACCAAGGTGCTTGGCAAAGAGCAAAAAACAAATGCTTCAGAAAATGTTATTTGATGTTAGCTTTGAGGCTGAAAATTCGAAGACTCTTAAAAAAAAAAAACAACTCCCCAGGGTAGTTAATTTTTCTCAAGGAAAAAGCGAGGACTGACACAGGGTCCCACTTTTGTAAGAGGATCATGACGAATGGGGTGGGGTGGGGGGCTGGCATTCATCCCCCTCTTTCTTTGGCCCAATGTCCTTTACAGATTGGTGCTAGTACACACTCAGGAAACCAAGGCTGATCATCTGCTTCTAACAAGCTGCTTGTGATTTTAGCTAGATGCAGTTGAACATCAATTGCCCCTTTGTGGACCATTTTGTTTTTCATAGGAGCAAATGCCAGCCTGGTCAAGATCTAGAAACTTGCTGTTCCCTTGTAATAGGATATGCATTTCATTGAGAGCTACGCAAATTGAAGGCTACTCCTGTTAGCATCGGATTCAGCAAGCCAGTGGGAAAATCTCCCAAGTCTTCTGGAATCTCTGAGCCTTAAGGCCATAGGGCTGGCAGATAAGAACAGTGCACTTTTAAGGTAGATATGTTATTTTTGCTCCACCACTGGCAGGAAAACATTGCCAATAAATCCTATTATTTATTCTCTTCCTTTCTAACATGTTACTTCTGCACTTATGATTTTAGAAAGAGGTTATTTCAAAACTTTGGGTATAAAGTGAAAATTTCTTTCATGACCCCCGTCATGATGTTGTGTTTTTATTTCCTCATAAAGGAAGAGTTCCTTTAATGTGGAATTCAGAACTTAAAGACATCAGTTGTTTCACTGTGTAATACAATTCCTAAATATATTTTCTTTTATTTTTAGCCTCAAAATTCAGGATTTACAAAATGAGTAAAAGAACACAATATTGGGTTAGGCTTTTGGGAACTGCATTGAAGGTTTGGGAAAAGTTTTAGGATGCTTTTATATAAGATGTTAAAATCATTTGGCAATGTGAGGAGTCTCTAAAGCTTTTTCTAATTTAACTATTTCAATAAGTGCTAAAAGATTTTCTGTTGAAAGAGCAGAAAAATTCTTTAAACAAAGGCCCATTTTGCATTTTAATGCAAATTAGTATAATTTGGAGAGTCTTCCCATATTTCTTCCCATATAATTCTGTGTAAGATTTGTGGTGTATTTTTAAAAATATATTTATATATTTTTTCTTCCAATATCCCTTAAAAATGGAGTAGCCATCATAGTAAACAAAAGAGTCCAAAATGCAGTACTTGGATGCAATTTCAAAAACGACAAAATGATCTCTGTTCATTTCCAAGGCAAATCATTCAATATTACAGTAATCCAAGACTATGCCCCGACCAATAATGCTCAGAAGCTGAAGTCGAATGGTTCTATGAAGACCTACAAGACCTTCTAGAACTAACACCCCCAAAACATATCCTTTTTATTATAGGGGACTGGAATGCAAAAGTAGGAAGTTAAGGAATACCTGGACCAACACGCAAATTTGGCCTTGGAGTACAGAATGAAGCAGGGCAAAGGCTAATAGAGTTTTGCCAAGAGAATGCACTGGTCATAGCAAACGCCCTCTTCCAACAACACAAGAGAAGACTCTACACACGGACATCACCAGATGATCAATACTCAAATCAGATTGATTATATTCTTTGCAGTCAAAAATGGAGAAGCTCTATACAGTCAGCAAAAACAAGACTGGGATCTGACTGTGGCTCAGATCATGAACCCCTTATTGCCAAATTCACACTGAAACTGAAGAAAGTAGGGAAAACCACTAGACCATTCAGGTATGACCTAAATCAAATCCCTTACGGTTATACAGTGGAAGTGACAAATAGATTCAAGGGATTAGATCTGGTATGGTGCCTGAAGAAGTATGGATGGAGGTTAGTGACATTGTACAGGAGTCAGTAATCAAGACCATCCCCAAGAAAAAGAAACACAAAAAGGCAAAATGGTTGTCTGAGGAGGCCTCACAAATAGCTGTGAAAAGAAGAGAAGCAAAAGGCAAAGGAGAAAAGGAAAGATATGGCCATTTGAATTCAGAGCTTCAAAGAACAGCAGGGAGAGATAAGAAAACCTTCCTCAGTGACCAATGCAAAGAAATAGAGGAAAACAATAGAATGGGAAAGACTAGAGATCTCTTCAAGAAAATTAGAGATTCCAAGGGAACATTTCATGCAAAAATGGGCACAATAAAGGACAGAAATGGTATGGACCTAACAGAAGCAGTAGATATTCAGAAGAGGTGGCAAAAATACACAGAACTAAACAAAAAAGATCTTCATGACTCAGATAATCACGACGGTGTGATCACTCACCTAGAGCCAGACACCCTGGAATGCAAACTCAAATGGGCCTTAGGAAGCATCACTACAAACAAAGCTAGTGGAGGTGATGGAATTCCAGTTGAGCTATTTCAAATCCTAAAAGATGATGCTGTGAAAGTGCTGCACTCAATATGCCAGCAAATTTGGAAAACTCAGCAGTGGCCACAGGACTGGAAAAAGTCAGTTTTCATTCCAATCCCAAAGAAAGGCAATGCCAAAGAATGCTCAAACTACCACACAATTGCACTCATCTCACATGCTAGCAAAGTCATGCTCAAAATTCTCCAAGCCAGGCTTCAACATTGTGTGAACCGTGAGCTTCCAGATGTTCAAGCTGGATTTAGAAAAGGCAGAGGAATCAGAGATCAAGTTGACAGCATCTGTTGGATCATGGAGAAAGCATGACAATTCCAGAAAAAACATCTACTTCTTCTTTATAGACTATGCCAAAACCTTTGTCTGTGTGGATCACAACAAATTGTGGAAAATTCTTCATGAGATGGAAATACCAGACCACCTGACCTGCCTTCTGAGAAATCTGTATGCAGGTCAAGAAGCAACAGCTAGAACTGGACATGGAACAACAGACTGGTTCCAAATAGGAAAAGGAGTACATCAAGCCTGTATATTGTCAGCCTGCTTATTTAACTTATATGCAGAGTACATCATGAGAAATTCTGGGCTGGAGGAGGCACAAGCTGGAATCAAGATTGCCAGGAAAAATATCAATAAGCTCAGATACGTAGATGACACCACCCTTATGGCAGAAAGTGAAGAAGAACTACAGAGCCTCTTGATGAAAGTGAAAGAGGAGAGTGAAACAGTTGTCTTAAAACTCAACATTCAGAAAACTAAGATCTTGACATCTGGTCCCATCACTTCATGGCAAATAGATGGGGAAACAATGGAAACAGTGACAGACTTTATTTTTTGGGGCTCCAAAATCACTGCAGATGGTGAGTGCAGCCATGAAATTAAAAGACATTTACTCCTTGGAAGAAAAGTTATGACCAACCTAGACAGCATATTAAAAATCAGAGACATTGCTTTGTCAACAGACGTCCATCTAGTTAAAGCTATGGCTTTGCCATTGGTCATGTATGGATGTGAGATTTGGACTATAAAGAAAGCTGAGCACTGAAGAATTGATTCTTTTGAACTGTGGTGTTGGTGAAGACTCTTGAGGGTCCCTTGGACAACTAGGAGATCCAACCACTCCATCCTAAAGGAAATCAGTCTTGAATATTCACTGGAAGGATTGATATAAAGCTGAAACTCCAATTACTTTGGCCACCTGATGCGAAGAACTGACTCATTTGAAAAGACTCTGATGCTGGGAAAGATTGAAGGTGGGAGGAGAAGGGGGTGACAGAGGATGAGTTGGTTGGATGGCATCATTGACTCAATGGGCATGAGTTTGAGTAAACTCTGGGAGTTGGTGATGGACAGGGAAGCCTGGCATGCTGCAGTCCATGGGGTTGCAAAGAGTCGGACATGACTGAGTGACTGAACTGAACTTTACTTTTTATATTATCCGTTCACTTATACTGATCTCACTTCTGAAAAGCCCTATGGGAATGAATAGATTGCCAGTAGAAAGTAGGTTCACAAACTTTCAAATATTTAAAGAAACAATGAGACTCTAAAGGCATGGAAGACAGAGGATATAGAATTCTCAGGAAAACATTCTTCAAGCTCTAAATAAGTTCTAGCATCCATATCTATAGAATTGGAAGAAGAAGACCTCTACGTAATTACCACCTCCTTTAGTTCACCAGAATTATGCCACCAGGTGGGTATGTCCTGGCCATGTAAGAGGAGTACACTGGAGGCCAATTCGTTTCTGGAACTGCTGGTAATTGTCTCATTTACAATAAAATGTTCCATGGTATATCACTTCCTTGTTTTTTTGCATGTATTTGTACCTGATTTATGATTGCCTGACCCTCAATTAATGAGTGGAATGTATTAGCTTTTTGTTATTTCCCTACTTGTGCTGTTGGTCAGCCCTAAAAGACTCACTGCACTGCTTGCTTCCCTCTTTTGTTTTCCTCCTGTACTTGAGGTAGAGACCAAAGGGAGAGAGGAGGGGAGTCGGGGTCTTTCTTCCAAGACACAGTCAGCTTAGTATTTCTAGTCTCAAAATTCTGCATATGAATGGCAATACAGATAGCTAACTGAAATCCCTAAAGTGTCTGGGAGAGAATCAGAAAACAACTCTCTCCTTCAGCCTGGATGGAAGGTGCCCCGCCACTGAATTAGTGAACAAACAATCCACATTTAACAGCCTGGCAAGATCTTGACTGGAATACTAAATCTCTGATAAAAACTGGCATTTTCTGGCCACCTCAGGAACATAGAGTCAGTTTTGAAAATGAAGATTGATTTGGAAGGGGAAAGGCTCTGCTGTTTTTGATGTTGCAAAATAGATATCTGAAAGAAGAGAGACAGGAGATGGGGTTTTAAGACGACCTGCCAGACTCTCAACAGCAGCCAGTGCAGGAGAGTGACTAGAAAGCTGAACATCCAGGTGGAGGAACCCAGGTCCCTGGGATGTAGCATTTCCTTTGCCACGTGCTTGAGGAAGGCAGGCCAGCAAAATTAAAGCAGCAGCAAAAACTAAGGCTGGTCCCGCAAGGCTGCAAAGCACCCTGGTGAACCCCAGAGAAAATGCATTTTTGGAAGCTTGGATGCCCTGAGTGGTAGCAAGCAATATGCTTCTATATTGCTCTGGTTATGGAGGGGCCTTGGGGTGTATAAGGGATTGTTCAAAAGTCTGGACTGTGCATCTCCACAACATAAAAGTCCAAGTAAGTTTGAGCCTGGGAATGATAATGGGTTCAGTTACACCTCGTACATCACTGGCCTCTGTGCTCTTAGCCAGTAGAAAGTTTTAATATAATTCAGCCTTCACAAACTGTAGAGAATCTTTTTTGGGAGTTTTCCATACTATACAGCATCCAATATTAGTGTTATCTCCACATCCAAAGTGAAATACAGATTATTTTATAAATGACAGGATTTTTGTAAATTGATTTTCAGAATTATTTCATATCAAGTAACTACTTTATGATCGATTGTGATTCTTTTGGAAATGATTTTGCATTCAAAATTCTAAGTGAGAAAATATATGCTCCTGATTGCTTTTCCAGTTGGAGTGAAAATGTGCAAATATTAAATTTAATGATTGGTAAAGAGGATTATAAGATTTTTATAGGCATTTGGTTAAACATTTATCAGTTTTAATTTCGGTCTTCCTTTTGTATTTTAGAGACTCTAACTCATTTTTAGGTCTCTAACATTTTCATGGGTCTCTGAATAGTTCACAGCCTCTTGTCACTTGTGTCTATAGTGCCAGCTGGATAAGGCAGCTGTTCTCAGCTGAGCCCATCACAAAGAAGACAGTTGCTGAACCAGTTTATTTAGACATTTGGGTGCAATTTGGAAGGAAAGTTGTTGGAAGATGTGAACAAGTGATCTTCAGTGTTACAATGATATGTTGATTCTGTAATTTACTTAATTGTATTCCCAATAGAATGGAAAAGAAGGGAGGTGAGCATGTTCTGATAAGTGGATAGATTTCTACTCCACAAGGCACTTGGAAATTATGGGCACTGACTTGTTAAGGCGAGAAAGGTGTTTATTTATTTGAACTCAGCCTTATTCCACAAAGATTTGAGGTTGTGTACTATAGGTATACCTGTGATGCTCTGGGGGAAGTGTTAATCTCTTATACCTCCTTAGAGATGGGGAAGGTCTTTGGGAAGGTCTTTGAAAAGCCATTTGGGAATGAAGTAGGGACTCCAGGATCTGAGTGTCTGCTGATGCCCAGGTCTCAGCAGTGGTAAGGGGTGGGGTGATTGTACACTCCTTTACACAATAGAAGGATGAGAAGTTGGAGATTTCTAGAGGAACATCCAAATATGAGGGAACAGTTTCCAAGAGAGCTGGATCTGGCAAGGGTAACTTAGCATGGTGGAGAGTTTGGAGAGCAGATGGGTTTAAATAGAACTGCCAAGTGGTTTGTGATGGGTTCTTTCTGGTGAGCATGAAGAGGATGACAAAGAGAATTTAAAATCTACATTACCCACATATGACAGGGGTAATAAATCAGAACAGGCATTCCCAGAATGGGATATGTAGAATGCTGAGGAATCTATCAAAAATTAAGCTGGAAACAGCCCTGGCATAAGCTTTATAAGATTCCAAATGATTATTGTAACTCCTTTATGAAGATGAGTAATGTGAGTTGAATTGCTTCAGTCAGTTCAGTCACTCAGTCCTGTCTAACTCTTTGCGACCCCATGGACTGTAGCACGCCAGGCTTCCATGTCCATCACCAACTCCCAGAGCTTGCTCAAACTCGTGTCCGTTGAGTCAGTGATGCCACCCAACCATCTCATTTTCTGTCATCTCCTCCTCCTGCCTTCAATCTTTCCCAGTATCAGGGTCTTTTACAATGAGTCAGTTCTTTGCATCAGTTGGCCAAAGTACTGGAGTTTCAGCTTCAGTGTCAGTCCTTCCAGTGAATATTCAGGACTGATTTCCTTTAGGATGGACTGGTTGGATCTCCTTGCAGTCCAGGGACTCTCCAAGAGTCTGTTCCAACACCAGAGTTTAAAAGCATCAATTCTTCGGCACTCAGCTTTCTTTATAGTTCAACTCTCACATCCATACATGACTACTGGAAAAACCATAGCTTTGACTAGATGAACCTCTGTTTGCAAAATAATGTCTCTGCTTTTTAATATGCTGTCTAGGTTGGTCATAATTTTTCTTCCAAGGAGCAAGCATCTTTTCATTTCAGGGCTGCAGTCACCATCTGCAGTGATTTTGGAGCCCAAAAAATAAAGCTTAGCTTTCT
Source organism: Moschus berezovskii (assembly GCF_049115385.1). Classification (NCBI taxonomy): domain Eukaryota; kingdom Metazoa; phylum Chordata; class Mammalia; order Artiodactyla; family Moschidae; genus Moschus; species Moschus berezovskii. The sequence goes on from NC_142466.1 coordinate 63,216,961, forward strand.
ATTGCATAGCTTAGCATCAGACAGTGTGAGACCCAGGAGGTTAGTACCCTTTTATTCCCCTCCTTTGGGGCATCTGTCTTCCTCATTCGAATGGACTGATGTACTGTTCTTTGAGGTCCTATTCTAAGCTCTCTTCTTTCCCTTTAAATTTCACTCTCTTTGACCATATTCTGCTCAATTTTCCTTTCTCTTAATGGTTAATTAAATTTTATCAGTGATTCTATTAAGCTAGTTTCAATTTTCCTCATATCCAGTCAGTTGATAAATACTGTTAATACTACCTGGGAAATGTGTCTGACACCATATTAATTTCTTATAATTGTTATAACAAATTACTGCAAACATTGAGGTTTAAAACGCAATTTTATTATCTTATGGTTCTAGAGGTGAGAAGTCCAAACTGGGTCTCACTGGGCTACATCAAGGTGTCAACAAGATCACATTGTTCCTGGAGGCTCTAGAGAAGAATCTGCTTGCCTGCCTTTCTAGCTTCTAGAGGATGCACAGATGCTTGACCCATGGCCTCTTACTCCATCTTCAAAGACCACAGGGCAACATCTTCCCTCCTCTGTGATCTCTGCTTCCATCCCTGCATTTTCTCTTTGATGCTGATCCTCCTGCGTCACTCATATAAGGACTCATTTCTAAATGGATAATTCAAAGTTATCTACCCATCTCAAGATCTGTAGTCATTTTGCAGAGTCCTCTTTGCCATGTAAGGTGACACATACACGGGTTCTGGGGATTAGGACATAGTCATCTCTGGAATGCCGTTATTTAGTCTACCACACACACCCTTGATTGTTTCACTCTGTCTTGTTACCATAAGGTTTGCCTTACCTCGTACATGGAGTATTATTATACTGTCGCCATCTGCAGACTCACCCGTCCAATCTAGTCTGCCCCTTCTCCCCAGCTATCATCCTGCAGCTGGGATCTGGCTACTCTTTTCTCTTTTCCAAAGCCATTCAGTGGTTCCTCCTTGCATACAGAAAAAAATCTCCCACTTCTTAGATGTTGAAGTTGGCCTTCCCTGTTACATTTCCCATTTTTTGCTCCTCACTGGGTTCAAGCAAGCATTCTATATACCAGTTCTCCTCACTATTCTTTTAGCATGTCCCGAACTTCCTCAAATATTTCCTTCTGCTCTAACTGCTCCTTCCAGGTTCAATTTTCTTCATTTCCCTACCTTGTCAGCTGAAGCTCAAATAATCAGTCAGTCAGTCAGGGCTCAAATCAGATCTCCCATCTTCCATGACACCTAGATCCTTGCATTTTCTTTTTTTTTTTTCTTTCATTTTACCACCTCTTTTCCCTCCAAAGACCTCTGTACGTGTGATTATAATGACATGGCTGGCTGTCTTCCCAGACTGTGAGGCTCTAAAGGGCAGCTTAGTGACTTGGTAATTTTTTGAGATCTCATAGCACTGAAAGTGTTTGCACCTCAGACAATCTGAGCAGATAACCTGTTCTTTGAATGTTGGAGAGTTTTCTTTAAGGAGTAGCCAAAGGAGTTAAAACAGTACCCTTAAAAATCATTTTTAGAGGAGAATTATGATTCAAACACAAAAGTTTTGCGTGTTTGATTTGCTAAGTTTGCTGGCTGGAGGAAATTTTCTCTGTTTTCTGAACTTCCCCCTCTTGGGGAGGTTTAAGCATTCTGGGAAAGGTCCCTAGGGTCTTTCCAATTCCGTTTGCCCCCAGTAGCATTTCACATCTGCTTTGTCATTTGTGAGCCTCAGATATGGTGCCAAGAGGCCCTGTTCTCCAACAGATACTTCTGTTCAACTCTGTCTGCAGTGAATGATTCCTCTCAGTTCCTTATCCAGTATTTAATTCCCTGTTTCTGAGCTGTATTGAAGGTGAGGAAGGCGTATCTGATCTCCCAAGAGGCTCAGTGCCAGCAGAGTAATTAGCTAGGCTTCCTGCCAATTCAGAGCTTTGATCTGGAAACCCATAACCTTTAGCTTCAATATGGTGGCAGAAGAAGGTGCCAGGCTAAAGAAGAATGCTCATGGCTCTTCTTTCAAAACTGTACAAACATTACCCCAGACAGGTTGAGAATTGGGCTACACAAAGCGTTGGTTGAAAAAAAGAGATTTATTGGTTCATTTTACAACTCAAACTCTGACTATATTAGTGACTTCACAGAAAATTTAAGAAAGCCTGTATTGAGAGACAATAAGGAAGATATATTTATCAAATCACAAATGGCATTTCTCTGGGCACCAGAAGGCTCAATGTGAATAGATATACTTCTGTTAGGATGTTTGTGACCATAACGAAAGTAGCGGCAGGAAAAGCCAGTTGCATTCTTTCCATCCTAAAAACAAAATACAGGGAGGAGAAGAAATGTGGTATGACATGTAAAAGGCACTTCTTTGACCAGAAGACACATTCTGATTTTGTGGCCTCTAGCTTAAATACAAAAGATTGCTGTTGGAGTGAAGTTTGAAAGGCTGACAAGAAATAAAGCAGGCTCAGAGAGCTGTCTGCCCATGTGAAGTACTTTGCTGGCACCAACATGGAATGTGGCAGCTGCATTTGGTGTCCAACTGGGAGCTATTGATTTTTTACTAATACTCTTGGAGAAAGAGATTGGCAAATACCCTGTGAGAGGTAACGTGCAGAAGACTGGTTTGGCTGCCAGAGAAGCACGTGGAACCCCAAAGGATGTCAACGCACTTCCTTAATGCTGTTCCTTCATGTGGTTTGACTATAGCTTTTAAACTTGAGAGTGAATCATAATGGAATTGCAAAATGGTCTCATTATCTTAGATGGATTGAAGTGACTGATAATGTATGACAGTGGGGGTGTGGGGGAGGGGATGTTCGTGGTGGCTGGGAGCGGACTTGGCCTGTGTTCTGTTAATGAAGGCAGCGGTCTCTCTGGGTGACTGACAGCGATTCTGTCTTAAAAATACCTACCCTGCTGGCCTGTCATGATGCTTTTATCTCGGCCTTTAAATACCCACTGGCTAAGGCTTAGAGGTCTTTAACAACCAATAAAATGCCAAGGCTGCTGGAATGCATCATACATTCAAACTGTCTTAGCCCTTAACAGAATTCCCTTCAAATCTGTTTGTCTCCTACGTTCCTCGTCTGTTCCTGCCGTGACCACCGTCCGTGATCTCTCTCATTTCCTCACTGCACGTGTCTAGTTAGGAAGGAATCGTGTCACCTCCAGCTCTGGGTTGCTGTCTCTCCAGCCAGTGTGCTGCTGTATCGGTCATGTCTCGCTTATATCAGTGCAGTGGGCATGGGGCTTTTGCCAGGGCCACTGCATGAGCATTCAGGCCTTTCTAAAACATGGGTCCTATCTTGTCACCATCCCTCTTAAATCCTCTCCATTACACTTTAGTGATCACCGGTTTGTCCAAAACTTATATCTTGACAATGGAGACCCTTCATTGGTACATTATCCACCTCTCTGTTCCCTGGCTTCCCACCATGTAGGAAACACTCAACTTTCCCCTGATTGAAGAGCATCATCTTTTAAAACGTTATTGTATGTATTCTTGCCCCTCTACCTAGAATGAAATTTCCCTTCATTTTTTTGTTTTTTCAAAACCCAGAAAGTATGCAACTTTTCTCGGCCAGATTTGGCTGGTCTCCTTTCTGCTCAAAATAAGTGTACACAACTTCACCAAAGCATTTTGCATACTGTTGGTAACTTTCTCCCTACTTTCTCAAAGATATGAATAATGTAGCATTCATCTCTAGATCTTCAATACCTGACAATACCTAGAACAATAAATCTGCATTAAAAAGTTCACTACAGTAAATGGGCCATTCTTGGGAACTTGTTAGTATGATCAGTTGCCCATGTAAAGAGCTATGTTGGTCTGGTTCTATGGCAAACTACAAAGCAGGGAAGAAGAATCTTCATTTGTACAACTTTTTCTCCTTTTTTTTTTTAATACCATTCCCCTCATTTTCTCTCAGGAAAGGCTTATGCTATGTGTTACCTCAGTCATTAACAACAAAACAAATATTAATGGAGTACCTGCTTTACTGCAGACACCTTGGGGAATCCATGTGTCAGGGAATAAGATGAGCAAGCTTTCATGGGACCTGTAATCTAGGTTGGACAAGATAGACATTAAATTCACAAATATGAAAATAAGATCATTTCAAGTAGTGATGAGTGCTGTACAGAGAATTAAAACAGGGCAACATCGGAGCAACTAACTGGAAGGCTCCTTTGGATCACTGTTATCACATGTCTCAGAGAAGCTGTCATTTAAGCAGAAAGTGAATGACAGGAAGGAAAGAAGATTCTAACCCTGTGAAGACATGATGTGGGTGAGGATGGGTGGGGTGGGGAGCAGTGAGCAAAGACAGCCGCAGCTAGTGCAGAAATCCCGAGAGAGAGAGCACACAAGATGGTTACATTTAGGAAGAAAAGAAAGCCCCAGTGGCTAAAGAAAGACATATAGCGGGCAAAGGGAGTGTAAAAGTTTTGAGAGGTGGGCCAGGACAGATGGTGTGGAGCAGGCGAGATGGTTTTCTGATCACCATGGCAGCCTTTGGGAGCTCTCAGAGGAGAGCAGCTCAGTCGTGAGGCTAGAGATTCAGGCCCTATGTAACGGGTGTCCAACTCGACTCCCAAAGGTTTCCTGATGGGATCTAGAGAGTGAATGTGCATCCCTCCCCCACACCCCTGCCGGCTCCACCTCTGTTTCTGCCTTGATTTCTCTTCTGTTACCATTTGTCTCTCTCTTATTGCCCTTGACTCTGGAACATAGTCCAAAGCACCAGGCACACAGTGTCTTTTTTCCCTTGTTATATATAAAATTTTATATTCTGCACTTTATCCCTGTTTATCATCTGGTGGACTTTATACTCCAGGAAAATGCAGTAAATTTTTCCTTCTCACATTCTAATTTGAGAATCCTTAGGATATAATACATATTTACTTGCTTGGAGTGAGATGGGTTAGGTCCAACATGGAGTAGGCATGTTGACTGGGGGTTTCCACTGAGGACAAGGTAGGGAATCCAGGTATGGAGAAAGTTATGCTGGTGGGCAGACTGAAGGAAGCAACACAGGAGAAAAGAGTTGTTGAAAAGAGTTGTGCTCCTATCAGAAGGTAAGCTCCTCAAGCAGGGACCTTGCACGGTCTGTTGATCTGTTCACTGCTGTAACTGCAGTGCCTAGAGCTCTGTTCCTTACAGAATGAATGAATGAAGATAAAATGATTGATCGAGCATAAAAACTAGCAAGACCTACAGCCATTGCTCTGATCTGAGACTCCTGAAAAATAAGACCAGGAAAAATATCCCACCAATGAAGAGGCCACTTCTTTGGCCTCTTCAGCTGTCAGTGATTTTGTTGACATTTGGAAACGGGATTTGAGAAGGAGGAGGTGGCCAACAGAAAAGGGGGAAAATCCACGGAATTCAAACTGCATAGACAAAAAGAGACAGAGAAGAAGAGGGAAAGAAAATTAGAAAAAGGAGAAACAATAGGTACAGTTTTAAAATAAGTACAAAATTGAACAGGGATTATAACATATTTAATCAGACTATAAAAGTCTTTCATAATTACTAAGATGACAAAGAAACCCCTTGAAAGGAAGTTTATGAAGTACCGCTCCAATCAGGTTTAGCTCCTTTTGGGACTGCTTGAGTGACAACTGTGTGGGTGTTACTCCCTGTAGATTATCATTTTCTTTCTGAATTCATTTCCTACAGCAGAAATGAGAGCCTGCGTCACTCACAGGGCATTCTCCTGTGATGTATGGGTTTTCCAACCTGAGAGCTCACAGACTTACAGGGCTAGTAGTTAACAGGTGGCAGGAGACTCACCCAGGCCCTGGTAGGAAGGCTCCATCAGCATCTAGAAGGAGAGGTCAGCAGAAGCCCAGGCAGAGAGTTCCCGGTGCACTCTTCAGCTGGTTGTATCGGAGTGTCATGTCCAAATGCTAGGATCTGTTCCTCCCCATCCTCCAAGTCTCAGCACATGTGCTCCCTTCCCTCGCTGCCTCTCTCAAGACTTCCTTCTCTCTTGTTCCCACTGAGCTTAGCACATATCTGCTGCTGCTGATGATGCTAAGTCGCTTCAGTCGTGTCCGACTCTGTGTGACCCCATAGACAGCAGCCCACCAGGCTCCCCCATCCCTGGGATTCTCCAGGAAGAACACTGGAGTGGGTTGCCATTTCCTTCTCCAATGCATAAAAGTGAAAAGTGAAAGTGAAGTCTCTCAGTCGTGTCCGACTCTTAGCGACCCCATGGACTGCAGCCTACCAGGCTCCTCCGCCCATGGGATTTTCCAGGCAAGAGTACTACATCCCTGTTATTCTTTGCTTGTCAGTCTCCCCATAAACTGCAGCTGTAGCTCCTCTGCCTTCTCTTCCTTGTTGTTATACTATGAGATCTACAAGTTAGGGAGCATATCTCTATTATCACTGGTTTCTGTCAGAGGGTTTCAGCTGAGGATTTGTTGAAAGGGTGCTTGCATACCTGAATGAAATAGCTCCCCACACTAAGCTTCAGGTCCCATCCTTCAAAGTGATCTGCCCTCATTCAGCTTAGCTATTTTTTCCTAGCTCTGGGCATCTATTACCTGTATCAATCACAGTTCAGCCAGTTATTTGAAGCAGGAAATATCTTAACACAGAAATTAGAGGCTTGCACATCCAGTGAGAAAGTCTGGGAGCCAGGGTTAGAAGGGAACTGCCGGTGCTCCAGAAATCTGAAAGTGCGAGAGGCCGAGGGAAGCTATGCTGGTCTCAAAGTGAGTCTAGACAGGACTCTGAGACCTCAAGTCACCGGGGCCTCAGCTGCTATTGGAGAGAAGCTTCTCTTTGCTTTCCAAACCCTAAGTGGGAACCAAATCCTGGTTGTAGAGAATTCTGGGAAATGTAGTTTCCAGGGAGAGAGCAGGAGGCAATGAGGAGGATTCTCCGTTAACAGTCTGACTCTTGTTAAACTCACATTCATTTTCTCTTTGCTCCTTGATAAAATTTCTTGCTGTAAGCCCCGACAGCCTGGTCTCCCTCATGCAACACTCCCATAGGTCAACTTGTATTTCGTAGCCTTGCTAACACTGGCAGTACCTGAACTTTCACCAGTAGCAAAGAAGATTCATTTCTAAACAGAGCAAGGGAATTCTTTTTTTTTTTTCCCTTTTCTAACAGAGACTAAATTATGAGGTCTAAATCTGGGTAGAGCTTTCAAATAGAGCCCTGACCAGTGCTGAATCGACTTGAAGAATGATGAAGGGCTGGCTTCGGTCTCTCGGCAGCTGTGAGCTTGGTCAGCCCTTTGCAAAGTAAGAGGAAATTTAATGAACCCAAATAAGACGTGATCCTTTGTGGCTATAAAAGTTACACTTTGCAAAAGCTCAGCTGGTCAAGAGCCACTTGAAAATGATGTTACTGCTGGGGAACTCTGTCAAAAGTCCCCTCCTCTGGGTGAGTTTCCTTCTCTTTGAGGGAAAACAAAGAGAGGTTTAACAAGCTAGAGAAGGGTCATTTTGCCATTTGAAAGACCACATTCAAAAATTGAGGCCCAGTGAAATTGGGAGGCATCCATAGTCAGTACTTGTTTATTTGTCCAGCTTTACACCATGTAAGCAATGCGAAATCCTTTCCGCCTCTAATAATAACAGCACCGTGGCCCTGAGTTAATGGAAAGCTGGAACAGCCAAATGAGAGCCGGTGCTCAGATTAACCACTGTAGGTCAGACAAGTCCACAGCTGCGGTTGGGGAGGGAGGCAAGGGGATGGAGAGGGAGGAAGAGCAGAGGAAGCCCTTCCTAAAATATTTTTGCCTTGTCAACAGATTCGATGCATGATATATTTTACCACCAAATTTGTTCACTGGAGGATTTTCTAAAGGATTTGAGGAAACAACCACCCGATTCAGATTCTATGGCTTCTAATTGTATAAGCTGCATATTTTAGAAACCTTTTGTGCCAAGGAGTCTTCATTTGTAGAGCACTTCGTTTGCTTATACAGTAGGCAACAGGGTTTAAATGGCATAATTATTATGTGTTTCTAGTTTGCCTCACATTTTGATTCAATCAGAATCCCTGAATCTGACAGCCTATAATCAAACAAAGGGAATGCTCTGGAAGCAAAGGATTAACAGAGGGGAATTAAACTGTCGTTTTGAAACAGCTTAGACCAATATGAAAGCCCATTTAGGAGTCTCTCCATAAATATCCCTTTTGTTTTGTCTAATTGCTGGTTTGAATGTATCAGACTCATCAATGGGATTAGGGTTAATAGATGTTTGGTCACGCAGAACATGCAGAGGAGGAATCTGATACACACACACAAAAATTGCACTTAATGAGCTTAGCAAATGTTTGCCATATTTTTAATGAACCCTGGGGCTGTCATTTAGAAATGCTTAGCAACTGCTTTTCCATCCTTGAAAATAGAGCAACTGAAGGACATTAACACTATGTACACCCGTAAATAAGAGGAGCTATTTAAAGACATCAGCCAGGAGGAGGGAATGATGACATTTTTCTGTCTGAGAGCCAGTGATACTTAACACTCAGGGTGTGGGTTCGGTGTGTGACAACATAGCTGGGAGGTTCAAGTTTCCCCGAAGGGCACTGCCGAGTGTGAGGTTTTTGCAAAGACTCATATAACCATTTTCTTTTTATAAGTAAAACCTGTTTAGGATCAAATCTCCCAGCCTCTTCCCCCAGCCCCTGCTTCTGTTTTTCACACCTTCCTGCTGCCCTTTTCAAGTATCTGTGGAAAGGCTTTTGAACTTGGAGGTTATGTGTCACTGCTGCTTTCCCAGGTCCCAGCCGCCTCGTGGCCAGGGAGGGCCGCTCCCCAGCTCAGCCCGGCAGGGCCAGGTCGGCAGGCTCTCGGGATTGATTACTCAGAAGATTGAATGATACATCTTGAGCGCCCATGGGATTTGGCTCTGAAAGCAATGCAGTCGGCAGTAATGGGGACTTACTGAAGTAGGCCATGTGGCTTGTGCTCTCTGAGCACAGACCAGGCCTAAAAGAATCAGGTTTTCCTTGGGGAAGGTTTGATTTGATAGACGGAGCACAAAATGCAGGTCCAATGGATTATGGTTAGAGCAAATGAAGGATGACTTAGATCCTTCGTTTTCATAGAGCCGATTGATTTCAAAAACTTCCTGCCATCTCCTCCAGCGCTGCCTCTCCAGGAGGCAAAAATAGACACCACCTCAGTGAAAAAAAACAAAACAACAACAAAAAATGACAAAAAAAACTAAACACAGCCACTTTTCAGCTTAACTTGAAAGTGAACAATCCTCCTGCCATAGCAGCTGGTTTGGTGTTGAACTATGGGATTATAATTCTTCTTAGGAGAAAACTAAGAAAAAGCCCCTTTTCATGTTGAGTAGGAACTCTGTAAAGTGCACAAAATTATGAAGTTTTCTTTGGAGAGAGTAAAGGACATGAGTGTCATGAGGGGAAAGGCTTGTATATTTTGTTCTTGTTTTTCTTGTGGTGGAGGTGGTGAGGATGGTGGTGGCCCTGCACGGGTCTGTGTGTTTATGTGTTTTGCTAGTCATTTGTCATCAAGTGCTCCTTGCCCTCAAGCGACTATTAGAATGCCTGGTTTGATGAATGAAGCTAGAGATGTTACCAAAGGCTTTATGGCTTCATGGTTTAAAAACATTGTCAGTAATAAGCAATTTTTCTTTTAGAAATGTCTAAATTCTTGGCATCCAAGCCAGTGGATCAGATGAGCTCCAAAAATATCATTTGTTAAATGAATCCCTTAGGTCATAGGTCCAAAACCAAAACACCTGCAGAATCCAGATTGACTTTGTAATTGAATGAATCTAGGTAGATGAATTATTAAGGAGTGATAAGAACTGCAGAAGACTGAAAACCACACATGTCCCATCTGAAGTGAGTAGGGGCTATTTGGCTGAATGGTCTCATCTTTAAACTCATGATCCAGCCCTAACTCATGCCTCTTCTCTACCTTCTCCGTTTCTGGACTTTCTGCTTGATTTTAACCTTGACAACTGAGATTTCCTAACTGTATCTTACCTTTTGGCTTTAAGACACCAACTTGCACTTTTTCTCCAGTCCTCTGAGAGCACCCTAGATGAAGTCTCTCAGGTGAATGAGAGCAGATGAACGAATGGTCTACATTTGTTTAGCACGGATATGTGTGAGTCTCTCCCTTCTTCTCCCCGTCCTTCCTTCCTGGGCCTGTAGAGATAATCAAGGAGTAGATCCTTGGCCTTGTAGACACTACATAATCTAGAGGGAGAGGAGCAAAAATGTGTGCACGGTTGTCACATGATGAGAAGTGCTCTGTGACACACTCAGACCCCATGGGGAGAATAAAGAAGAGATCCTTTGAGTCTTGCTGGGCAGTCAGGGAAAGCCTCACAGACTCCGTGTGTGTATGTTGTATATAGGTGTGTTCCAGTTGACAATGTTGAAAAGAATACTCTGTTAAAGGGCAGCTTGTGCAAAGACACAAGAGTGTGTGTGAAAACATGGCTTGCTTGGACAATAATAAGTACAGACATGAATTGGGAGAATTGTAGGTAAAAGGCTAGAAAGGTGGACATGAATCAGAGCCTAAAGCTTGGGCTTGATCTTACAGGTACTGGAGGACCACTGAAGGATTTCCAGTACTCAGGTTGTATTCAGGAATTACCTAGCTCCTGGTGGCTCAGACGGTAAAGCGTCTGCCTGCAATGTGGGAGATCCGGGTTCGATCACTGGGTCAGGAAGATGCGCTGGAGAAGGAAATGCAAACCACTCCAGTACTCTGGCCTAGAAAATCCAGTGGACAGAGGAGCCTGGTAGGTTATGGTCCATGGGGTCGCAAAGAGTCGGACATGACTGAGCGACTTCACTTTCACTTTTTCACTTTCAGAAGTACAGCTTCAGATGATTCTTGATTCAAACTCCATGGTAAAAAAGGAGAAGCTCTTCTCAGAACCTTTGTATGTGTGTGTGCATTTCTCAATATTAAATGTTTAAAGGCACAGTAGGATGAAAACCCCCACCTGCTGAAAACAGTTTAGTAAATATCCCAGAATCTAGTCCCCAAGGGAATGACCTGGAGTTCCTTCATTGAATAACTGGACACCTATAGATTTCTTCCAGTTCATACCCCTCTATTCCCTCTACAGAGATAGTCAAGCATCCAACCAAGCAAAACCTTCTGGCCATCTTTCTGGATGTTTCACTTTTCAGGAACAGTGTTTGACTACTCAATGAACTCTCAGTTCATCTAGGACAATGCTTTAAGTTTTGCCACTACCAAAATTACTTTTTAGAAGTGCTCCATTGTCCTGATAATGCAGGTAGATCCAATGAACTTTTATGAACACCTCTAAGGACATGGTGGCATGCTCTGGAAGGAGGTTTTACAGAAGCTATCATCTCTTCTTTTCCTAAAAAGTTAATAATCTCTCAGGAACATTGATAGGACTTCTTTTAAGAAAGGCGTGGGAACTTTGAGGAGGAGAAGACAAACTTTTACAGAAAACAAAAGAAAATGTCTCACTTATTTGTGACTTTTCAGTTTTAAAATCAGATTTTCTTAGCTCAGACACAGAAGGTCCAATGAGTATTTTCGCATTAAAAACAAACAAACAAACTTAAATGATGGAAATGCAAAATTTCAATCAAAAATCCTCTTTGGGAATGGAGTGAGGAGGATTGAGGTTAGTATGTTTAGACATAGGTTAGCCTCTCCATGGTCTAGAACTAACCATGCTTATCAGCTTCATAAATTAAAGTATTACTGTGTAGCTTTGAGTGCCTCAGAGACTTAATAAACAATATGCACACAATGACGATGTTATAGGGGGGAAAAGCTGGTTTACTACTATGCCTGTCTTTCAGAAGACTTAGATGTTTGATAAATATGATACAATCAAGAGAGTCCAGCATTTAAAAACCTGGCATTATTATTAATTTAATCTACACCAAAACTTCCCTGGTGGCTTTCACCATAAAGAATCTGCCTGTAATGCAGGAGACCCAGGTTCAATCCCTGGGTTGGGAAGATCCCCTGGAGAAGGGAATGGCTACCCTTTCCTTGTCTAGAGAATTCCACTGACCTCAGACCCTGGTGGGCTACAGCCCATGGGGTTGCAAAGAGTCAGATACTACTGAGCGACTAACACACAGTTTAAGACTGATTTTTTTTTTAATTTAAAAATGTTATTTTAAATTGTGGTTAGATACACATAACATAAAATGTACTGCGTTAACCATTTTTAAGTGTACATGACTGATTTGCCTTGAAATGCAGGAAGCAACTTGTCCCAAACTGCCTTTTGGAGGAGGTAATTTTCAAATGTTGTTTGTATTTAAGTTAGAAAATGGGAAAAAAGTTCTTTTCCCAATAAAGTCGGCAGAGGGCAAGATTGAAACTTTACAGTAAAAAATAACACATTAGCTTTGGACTCCTCACTAAGAGGATCAGAACAAAAGCCTGGAGGCTAAAAGGCCTGGGTTCTAGACCTGAGTCTGTTATGATGGAGACCGCTGGTGCCTCAGGGGGAGTGGAGCAGAGGTTTATAGCTGACTGGCTTGGTTTGTCTCTAGCTGATCTATGGCTGTTGATCTCTTTGGGTCTTTTCATGGTGAGGGGGGCAATATTTGGGTTATTTATTCTGACAGGAGGCTAGATGCTATTTCCATCTGCCTTGGAGTATTTGAGGAGATAAATGTCTGCCATGTCCTGATAAATGGCCTCTATGGTTCATTGCCAGAGAAACTGAGTTATGGCTCCTATATTACATTTCAGAGAAAACTTCAGCCATCCGAAATATGCGCTGCAGCCCTCCATTTGACCGGGAGCGCAAAGTGTTTTCCTGTTTAAAGGACAAGGTTTGCACAGTAGCACCTGAGGGTGACTGGAGGGTAGAGGATAAATCGAAAGACTTCGTAAGTCAGGCTAGTAAATCAAGTGTGGTCAGTTTGAAATACCAAAAAGAAGAATCTGGGGAATGAGACTTAACACTCTGTGTCCTGGCTGAGTTTAAAATCATCTTTGCCTTGGCATTCTCATGTTAGTCAGTTACAGTTCTAGAGCGCTGTCATCTTTAAGAGTAACAAAGGTCAGGGGTTGGGGGATACATTTAAATGTTATCCAGAGTATCACAAGATATTTATTTTTATAAGAAATGTGAAAGAGATACTTTTTTTTTTTCATACATGTGCCAATTATATGTATCAGTGGATTGAATGAAAATTTATTTTAGATACCAACTGAATTTCAGATACCAAATGGCAAGGGGATTATAATTGTAAATAGGCTTGTCATAATCTAGTATTATACAGAGGCATATGTATGGCCTGTATTCATCACTTCCTGATGTATAGACACCTATACACATTGAGTCACATGTGTTGACGGGATGAACTCTGTTTTGTGGAAGGAGGGGAAATGTAGCACAAGGAATGTGTGAAATCAGTACTTTCTGGGGTAAGATTTGGTGGTCACCAAGACCTCTGGAGAAAGAGACAAGGAGGGAGGAGCAGAGATTTTTTTGCATTTTTGTTAGCACAGAAGTAAGATGAGCCAAGAACTCTCTTGGGATTTAATCACATTAAGCAGAGTCCATATGTGACAAGTGCTATCTCTTCTGGGGAGGTACAGTTGCCTCTTTGAACTGGATTTACATTGCCTGAATTGTGGCAACGATTCCTCAGGATTGAAATTTTTGAATTTTGAATACTGCAACTTGCAGCCAAAATACATTAAGAGTGATATCACTTTACATCTTTCCTATGAATTAGTACAGATTTGAAAAAGAAGGTCTAAGTATGCGGCGATAGTAGTTTAACAGAATCTGCTGTAACTTCTCCAGTAGCTGTTAGTTTCAGGAACCATCCTTCCTATTCACCTGGGTTCTATTATTTTGAAGCTCTTTTCTCATCTGCTCATGAGATCACCAGGATAGACACCTGTGATCATTTAACTTTGTCTGTATTCACCTTTTTGTATATGTAGATGATCCCATTATGTCCAATACAAATGTATTTAACCATGGCCCTTCAGAATCACAAACTTAAATATATTTTCCCCTTATTTTACATAGAGGTGAGTTTAGGAATATCCCTTTCTGTCTTTTTTTGCCTATTGTTAGGCCAGTGATGTATAAAAAAATCATAATGACTATGTATAAAGGGAGCAAATAGGATCCATTAGATTAAATTTTTTTAAAATTTATTTATGTATTTTTGGCCGTGCTGGGTCTTTATTGCTTGTGCAGGCTTTCTCTAGTTGAGATGAGCAGGGGCTACTCTTCATTGCAGTGTGTGAGCTTCTCATTGGGTGGCCTGTCTTCTTGCAGAGCACAGGCTCTAGGTGCACAGGCTTCAGTAGTTGAGGCAAGTGAGCCCTAGAACTCGGGCTCTGTAGTTGCAGTACACAGGTTTGCTCCGCGGCATGTGGAATCTTCTTGGAGCAGGAATCAAACCCACGTCCCCTGCACTGGCAGGTAAATTCTTATCCACTGTGCCACCAGCGAAGTCCAGGATCCATTAGATTTTATTCCACTGTCTTGTTTTGTTTTTTAAAGTGTAGAGTTTCTCAACACCAATTTAGAGACTTTGATTTAGTAACTCATCAAGGGTTGGATAAAATTTCAATTGAGTAATGCTAATATATAAGTTGGAGCCAGGCCAACATAATTTGAGTGTCAAGGGACCACAGGTAATTATTGTGACCTGACCAGAGATATGAAGCCTTGTCTTTTTAAGCCATCTAAACTGAAGGGGGAAACATGCCAAGGAGAGAAAAGGTATGCCAGTTTGGCCTTACATGCCCTAAACTAACTGTCTGGGTTGATTCAATAGAAAGAACATGGGCTTTGTAGACAAACCTCAGATTGAATTCTGGCTGTTGCATTTATAGCCTTGAGGCCTTGAGCATTTTACTTAACCTCTCTGAGTCTCAGTTTCCTTTCCATAAAGCAGGGATTATATCTCCCCTGCAGTGCTGTTTGTAAAGATAAAATGAAATACAATGACTCACATTTGATCGCTGGGCCAGCACAGGGTGGCTACTCCAGAGCCATCCGTTTCTTTGCTGCCTTTTCTTTCTGAGCATGTCAAATTATGGTGGCAATGTTTTTAGCCAGCTATTTAAATAGCTACTTAATGGTGCTGAAATTCACTAGACCTTTAATGCTGGGAATAGAAACGTTAATGAAAGTTATAGAGAGGGGGCCTGAATTAGAGCAGGATCTGTTCTTATAACATTCCTCTCAATTTTCTGCTTTTTGGACAAGAAAAGGAAATACCATTAGCCCATGGAAAAGAAATTGTTCTGATCTCCTTCCCTCTCTTATTTTATTTATTTTAATCTAATCTAATTTAATCCAATTAAATTTAATTTTACTTTATTTTATTTTAGTTTTTTGGCAGAATAGAGAACTTTAGTCAGAGCTTTAGAGAACACAACAAATTTGCCATCTTCATTCCCTTCCCAGAGCAGAACTTGAGGTTGATGCGGGCAAATCTCTGTAATGACTGTCTTCTGTAAACCAGGGAGAAAGGGTGCAGTTGTACTGGTCAGCATGTAAAATAACATGCCATCCATATAGAACGCAATGTGCAAAGTACCAGTGGAACTTGACATTCAAGGCACTTTAACACCTGTTTCCATAGCTACACTGCAATCCAGACATGTGAGAGGCAGGCCTGCCTCTGCCAGGCCTGTCATCCCAGGGAAATAAATTAAGAAAACTGATGACAAGGCCTGGATTATACAATTTCTTTAAAGTACAAAGTAGACCTGAAATCTAAGTGGGAACGAACAGAGTTCAGACAAAATGGATAAACCCCATTTCCGGTAACCTTTGTAAGAAACTCGGAATGCCGCCTTCTTTATACATTTTGTTCCCCAACTCCCAGAAGCAGCATCATATGTTACACCTGGCAGTGGTATTTGTGGCACCATATTTTTCTTATTTTTAAGAGGTGATACCATATTTTTTTAAATGGAAGTTTGGAAAAAATACGCAGATGGGAAGATAGTGGTGGATGGGGGGGCACCGGCAGAGAGGGAAAAGGAGAGAAAGATGGAGTGAGGCAAGTGCTAAAGGGCAAAGCTTTGGTACCAGACACTGCGATATTTGCATATTCACAATATGTTTCTGGCCGAGAGCACGTTTTTCTGGAGTTCTGTCTGTATTTCTAGGCCTCTATATTTATCCATGTCTCTGGCTACATATGTAAGACTAAGTTTAGAGTCGGTGTGTTTGCTGGGTGCTTTACAGCGGTACTTGAAGAATTTCATGTTAAACAGGCACTGGCAACAGACATGAGCTGCTGTCACATAGGAGGGGACATCACAGAAGGAGGCAGAGACCTGGGCTCAGTTCCGTGCATGGCACAGTGGCCAGTGACAGACAGGGCCTTTCAACATTCTTCGAGTGTTTCTGAGCCAGTTCTTTTATTTTTGGATTCCCTTTCATTCCAAATGAAAGCAGTTTGATAATAAAGTCAGACTATGCTCTATAGGAACAACTACCCTTCTTTGAAAGACCCTTACCAAG
This sequence comes from Moschus berezovskii, assembly GCF_049115385.1. Classification (NCBI taxonomy): domain Eukaryota; kingdom Metazoa; phylum Chordata; class Mammalia; order Artiodactyla; family Moschidae; genus Moschus; species Moschus berezovskii. The sequence continues at coordinate 63,233,459 of NC_142466.1, forward strand.
CTTTTTTTTTTTTTCTTTTTTAATACCACATATGTTAGGGAAATTTTGAGTTGTATAATTCTAGTGAAAAATCAAATAATGTCTGCTTGCCTATGTCCTGTTTATTTACTTATTTTGGTAGATAAGCAGGAGAGAATGTTGTTTCTGAAGAAATGCAGGTGAGGAGAGAATGAGTTAGAAGAAAGGATTACATTGCTAAGAGAATAGATCTTAAATGTTCTCACTGCAAAAAAAAAGGCAATTATGTTTATTGATACAGATGTTAATTGACTCTATGGTGGTAACCATTTTGCAATATATAAGTGTATCAAATCAATACATTGTACACCTTAAACTTATACAATTGTTGTTCTATTGCTGTTGTGTCTAACTCTTACTGTGTCCAACTCTTTGCAACCCCATTGAATGCAGCACACCAGACTTCCCTGTCCTTCATTATCTCCCAGAGTTTACTCAACATGTCCGTTGAGTTGGTGATGCTATCTAACCATCTCATCCTCTGCCACTCTCTTCTTTTACCTTCAATCTTTCCCAGCTTCAGGATCTTTCCCAGTGAGTCGACTATCAGGTGGCCAAAGTATTGGAGCTTCAGTATCAGTCCTTCCAATTGAATATTCAGGGTTGATTTCCTTTAGGATTGATTAGTTAGATCTCCTTGCTGTCCAAGGGACTCTCAAGACTCTTCTCCAGCATCACTGTTTGAAAGCATCAATTTTTTGGCACTCAGCCTTCTTTATGGTCCAACTCTCACATCCATACATGACTGCTGGAAAAGCCATAGCTTTGACTAGATGGACCTTTGTTGGCAAGGTGATGTTTTTACTTTTTAATACTCTGTCTAGGTTTGTCATAGCTTTCCTTTCAAGGAACAAGCATCTTGATTTCATAGTTGTAGTCATCGTCCACAGTGATTTTGGAGCCCAAGAAAATAAAATCTGTCACTGCTTCCACTTTTTTCCTTTCTATTTGCCATGAAGTGATGGGACTGGATGCCATGATCTTAGTTTTTGGAATGCTGAGTTTTAAGCCAGCTTTTTTCACTGTTCTCTTGTACTTTCATCAAGAAGCTCTTTAGTTCCTCTTCATTTTCTGCCATTAGAACACTAAGAAAAGTGTACAAAAATAAAACCCAACTAGCCACAAGCTCATTCCCATGATAACTAGTGGCCACATCTCAGAGAAAGCACGTATCCTTATAATAATCCGTTCTTTTTTCCCCCAGCTTTATTGAGATGTATATCAATACATCATGTACAACATTAAGTATCTCCTATTTGTGGTGTTTTAAATCCAGTAGTGTATTTAAAGCTGGATTTGCAAAGGAAAATTTGCCAGTGAGTTTGCTTCCTATTAGGTGAATTTACCTTTTTTTCCAAATTGAAAAATAAATTATGAGAATGATGCAGTAAAATAACAAACACGTGAAAAGTAAAGGAATTCATATATTATTGGCCTGAAGGGTTATGTGTATGTATTCATGTGCATGCCACCACATCAAAGTAATCATTGTGGCAGAACATATGTGTGGGGTCCCCAAGATCAAGCCTAGTTTTGATGGTTTGCTAGGAAGACTCGTGGGACTCAGTATATTGTCATACGCATGGTTGTGATTTATTACAGCAAAAGAATGTCAGCAAAGGGAAGATGCACCAGAGGCAGAGTCCACAGGAGACCAGATACAAACTTCCGAGAATCCTTTCCTAGTATGTTCTTGGTTCCCCCAGCAGCTATGTAAAATGTTGTCTTCCAGGAAGTGCATTAGAAACTCAGAAAATTCCAAAGTGCCCCCCATTTTTCTTGGGCATTGGTCATGAAGGCACCCTGTTCCCACATATACCTATATTCCAGACTCCTGGAGGGAAAGTGGGTGTTCAGCATGAACCATGTTTTTTTGCACAGAGAGTTTAAAGACACTGATTTGTTCTTATTAGTTAGTATGTAGGAATTTTCCTTAAATCCAAGTTCACAGATACCAGCTGAGGGCCAACCTTGCAAGCAGGCCTTTAGGGTAGTAGTCTCAGGCCTGCTGTAATCTTTTTGTTTTGCAGTTAGTCAGAGAGGCTCTCATGGTAGACTTTCCTGCAAGCCTTCAGTTCTTAGGAAGAATGAGTGCTGCATTATAAGGCTGTGGACCTCCACGGGGTCGGCTCTGCAAGGAGGGGTGATCTGGTGGGAGAAGCTGGGGTGGGTGTGGCTCACTGGTCCAGAAGCAGGAGACTCAGCCAAGTCAGGGTCTGCAGCCAGCGGGAGGAAGGGGAGACCATGTTATCTGGGGAGTCCCATCCAGAGAATTTCCCAGAGCAACAGAAGGGACCTCAGACAACACTAGAGGCCAGTAGGAAGCACAGTGATCAGAAAGAGAAATGTGATCTCTCTGGAAGGCAAATATCCAAGCATCAGCATAAGCCCAGGAGACCTCATTCCTTCAGTGTCTGGGGAACACCTGAGGTGCCCTTTCTTCTCCTGTTCTCAGAAGCTCTTTGGAAGATAAGCAGAGGAATGGAAAAGACTGTTAGGTCATAGGTCATTGCTTTAGCCAGACTGCATATTGCATACATTTTTCTTCTGGCTCACCAGGGTGGGCATTTGAGGAACAAGGAAGATTAGAGACTGAATAATAACATACATTTTCTCCTACATCATCATCATAATAGGAGTTAAACTCTATGTCTTTATTATTCTAGTAATTTTTCCTTTGATTTATGAGAAAGGATATTGTAGTCTATATAATATAGTCTATTTTATTAAAGGAAATTAATTACTGTTTCACTACCCCAAAGCATTTCCCCCCTTTTAGGCACTCTCCAAAAAGAAGAATGTGTTGTTTCTAAATGATAGTATTTTCCAGTGTGGTCAAGATTCAAAATCTAAGGTGGATCCCAAATAGTCATTATAAAACTCTTTAAAATAGCAACCCAACTCCAGTATTCTTGCCTGGGAAATCCCCTGGACAGAGGAGCCTGGCAGGCTAAAGTTCTACAAAAGAGTTGGACACAACTTAGTGACTAAACAACAAAGTACAATACATGATAGTCTTCAAAGGTGGCAGCGGACAATCTCTTGTCTCCCTATGTGGGCAAGCTGCTTCATCCATTAACAGGAGATGTCTATCTCCTTAACTCTGGGCTAACCCTTCTGATTTCTGTGATTAATAGCACATAGCAAAAAATCATGTAATACCAGTTCTGGGCCTAGCCCTTAGGAAGCCTGACAGTTTCAGCTTTTCTCTAGGGAAGTCTGCTGCCATGTCATAAAAGCAACTACCCGCAGACCTCCATGCTGTGAATATATCCAGTTAGATACATGGCAGGGCCACAGGGAGGAGCCCTGCAAAGCCCCACCAACAGTAAGAAGTGAGGCCCCAGACCTTGAACTGAAGTTGAACTGTCCAGCTCACTCTTAGTCATTTATGTTAACTCAGCTAAGACATTCTTGCTGTCCAAATTCCTGAAAACAGATTCAGGAGCAAAGAAAATATTTATTATTTTGTTTCACTGAATTTGGGGGCAGTTTGTTTTGCAGCAGTAGATAACTGAAACATGTAAGTTAGCATTTTGTGCACTGCCAAAACTGGAAAGGTAATCTTCAAGAAAATAAACACAAACATTCCTTGTTATCTACATGAAATAGTTTTATCCCAGACTTTTGGAGTCAAATGAAGGCTGCAAATAGCCTTCACATCATTTTGACATTAAAATCTTCTGCAGCTTTTAACAGTACTAATTTGGGGGGATCAAAATTTACTGTCTGTTTCATCAAGTAGGAAGTAGAGAAAAGCATTAATATTCAGATATCATTAAGTGTTAGTTGCTCAGTCGTGTCTGACTCTGACCCCATGGACTGTAGCCAGCCAGGCTCCTCTGTCCATTGAATTCTCTAAGCAAGAGTACTAGAATGGGTTTCCATTTAAAGGTATCATTACCTTTAACATTATCATTGTTTACAACATTGCCTAAGAAAACATTTTTTACTTTTTATGATAGAATTTTCTTTCAAAAATATCTCAAAGTAGGAAATTCAGATAGCACAGCCCTCATGTATCCTTCAGTTAATTCTTACAATTACCAATATTCTGCCATTTTCTTCTGAAGACACTCCTATGACCATCTTTTCTCACAGGCAGCTTCCCTCCTGGACACTGCTGTCTCCCTCATGGCAGAAACTGGAAAACAAGAAAGAGAATGTAAGAGGAAGTAGAAGAGAAGGAAGAAAGTGTCATTCCATTGAAAACTGGAGGACCTCTCCTATTCACATCCTAATTCTGTTCTCTTTCATCAGAAGACTTCCTTTGCACTTCAGTTCAGTTCAGCACCTTAGTTATTAGTACATGGAGAAATACTGCCTCCAAAATTGAAATGAAGTGATCTGCCTTACTAAATTATTCCTAGCCATGGCCATGGTTCAGGCTTTAATAAGTGCTTCTGATATAAACACTTACAGAAACCGTTTTCTGAAAGGGTGTCCCCCTGCAGAAAAGTTTAAACACAATCTAAATGAGATTTCAAACATAGATTTACAATAGTTTCATGACAAAAGCTGCAGCTTAAAATGTTTCAGGAGTTGCTGTGGGTTTTCAACTGAGAACGTGGTGTGTATTGTACATTAGCTGTTTAATGTGTTCAGTTGTTGAATCCAGAACTGCTTGGAAGGTTTAAACGTTGGCAGCCACAAAAACAAACACTTGTTCACGTTCCCAGAGCCTAAAAGAAATCAAAGCAAACTTAATAGAAGTCAGGCTTAATCATTTTTCTTCATATGACTAATAAAGTTGTGAAAAACCGAGCTTGAGTTTTACATTGAAGGGGTTATCCTCATAATTACATCTGGGTTACAAAGCATAACCCTGTGTTTCTTCTCTGTGGTTGTAAAATGAAAACTGAACTTCTATATATTCTGTGGTCTCTACATGTGACCACCATGGGCTTAATGAGAATCAGGCGGTGGGCCAAAAGGAAATTTAATCCTCTCTCTCTCTCTGCCTTTCCTTTTTGGGAATCTGTGTCAGAGCCATGTTTGCCTTGGTGTCAGGGTTTTCTCTGGCAGTTTATGGATGCATGGAGATAGAGTGGGACTGAACAGAGCAGAAAACTGGGTGACTGTAAGTAGGTAAAATCAGAATTTGCTGATAGAAGGCTGGTCAGCATTTTGGCAGGCCTAATATTAATGGTCTTGGAAAGCTTTTGTAAGGCTGAGCTGATTTGGTTTGCTACTAAAACTATGTTAGACTCTGAGTGTTGAGATGTATATCGTAACTATTTTATAGGTATTTTCCACTGAGGTAAAAGGCTTCTATTTATCATATGTTGCTTTACAGAGGCTGTTCTTTGAAGGATTAGATTCTCCTGGGAACACAGATAGGGCAGTGAGGTACAACAGCACATTTAGGTGCCCTGTTTCCTAACAAGGGTGTGGGTGTGAAAGCGTACTGCACTCGAAGAGGGGATGTCTTGGTTTGTGACTAACTTTACTCTTGCAAGACCTGTTGTTAAGTAGCTAAATATACTGAGATTCATTCTGGGATGTCTAGTATCTTCTTTGTTATTCAGGTGCTCAGTCATGTCTAACTCTTTGCGACCCCATGGACTGTGACACACCAGACTTCCCTGTCCTTCACTATCTCCCGGAATCTGGTCAAACCCATGCGTTATATTCAAAATGGGGATGATAAAATCTCTGCTCTCTACCTGATAAGATTGTCTTAAAAAATAAAAAGACATCAGCTAGTGCCTTGAAAACATTTTGAAAAAGTTCAAGTCAAATATGAAGGCCTGTTTGTCTACATCAGTGTTATTTACAGCATGCCTATCTCATGTAGAGCAGAGCCTTTGGAAGAGATGTTTCAGAGACATACCAGATACCCCTACTAATATAAACGAGATTGTAATCCTTAAATAAATCATTTGTTCCTGAGACTAGGAAGTTAGACAAAAAGTGAAATAAACACATGGATTTTATCATTATTTTTTCCTTGCTATTGGCCTTCACTGCTAAATCAACAGATATTTGATCTTTATTCAAAGCATACATATGCCTCGTGCACAAACCTACACACACACACAACACATACACACACACGTTTACACACTCTAACACTGGATTTCTAGCAGGGGAAATATATCACCCTAAGAACTTACTCCTCTGCTTTTGTTTTCCATTATGGCATAATGAACCACCCCAAACTGGAATAGCCTGAAACAATAACCATGTTATCGCCTATGATTCTGTGAGTGAGGAGCTGTGGCAGGGTCAGAGGGGGAGGACTCAAGGTAGCCTCACTCACATGTATGCAGTTTGGTGCTGGCTGTTGTCTGGGGCCCTTCCGTCTCTTCCATACTGCTTCTCTCTGTGTGTTTCCTCATCCTTAGCAACTGTCTCTTCATGCAGCCTGTTCTGGAGAAGGAGGCAGGGCATCTTTCCATGATGGCTCACTTCCAAAGGGACAAAGAGAAGCTGCAAGATCTCTTAAGGCTGAGACTCAGGACCAACAGCAACGATGACCTTCCTCCTAACTTCTTGTATGAGAAAAATAAACTCCTGAATGTTTGTACTGTTCTCGTGGGGTATTCTGTTCTGTGGCTGAGTAACTCCTTTGGTCACAGGGCTAAACGCTGGCTTATCTGGGTGTTGAGCTTGCTCTTTCCCCATCCTTCTTTGTTGTTAGCATCAAAGACAAAAGCTTTCCTGAGGTAGCCAGAAATATCACTGTCTGGATGACTGTTTCAGATAAGAAAGAGGGGGCATCCTACCATTTTGTTTACTTTGTTTTGGGCTAACTCCTTTTTAGTAAGAAAATTTAATTAAACAGATCATCTCTGTTGCCCTGAGAATCATGATTCTTATAGGTGAATTTGGTAAGAAGGGACTGCCCCATGAATTTCAAAAAAGGATGCTGCAGAGAAAGAAACAGTATAGAATTAAGTGGTAACAACAATCATTAATATTCATGACAGCCTTCAAAAGAACCTTACGGAAAATGGAGGCTGTTAAAGCTAATGGATTATTTTCATAAAATTTACCTCAGTAAACAGTTGTGGAGAAATAATCTGATATCAGAATGATCATAAGATTCTCATTGCACAGTCTTCCTCAAATATCAGAGCTGAGAACAGGAATAAACCATATACCTTCTTGCTTGGGTACTTGTTAGTTAAATCACATCTTAGTTGGACTGCATGAAATCTGATAGACCACAAAACAGCAGATGTGTGTATTGAAAATCAAGATAGAAATTAGCTACTTTATTGTAGTTTGTTCTCACTAACCCTCTTCTCAAGGCTTCTGAACTTCAAAAGGGATGTTAATTCATTATTAGAAAATTGATCCAAGGACATGAGAACTTGAAAAAAAAAAAACAACAACAGATCACATGAAAATGTTTGGCTCTTGTCTCTGACTTTGTGACAAAAAGTTTTCTTCCTATGGCTGGCTGGCTCTGGGAGGAATCCGCTTAAGAGAAACTGTAGAATAGGGCACAGGAGCTAAAGAAGCCAAGTGTCAATTAAAAAGACAGTCCAGGGAGGTATTCCAGCCTTGATTGTTAGCCTGTCTTCCTTTTCTCCCTCCCACTGCCCCATCTTTCCTCCTTCTCTTGCACTTTAGATGTTTATCTCCAGGTGGACGTAAAGATGTGTCCAAGTTGTCTGGTCTAGTTTAGCTTGGTTCACGGGTTTCCATCCAGGAAGCCCTGTCTATCCAGGGCTATGTAATAAGTTTAAGTCTAAGATCATCTCCTCAGAGAGGAACTGGAACACCGCTTAGAGAAGACAAAGTCAATGTTGTTAACATTGCCAAAGAAAAGCCCACTTTCTGTCGACTGGTCACACTTTCCATTATGGTCATATATAGGCATACAATGCTCTTTTCAGCCTTTGTTACTGGTTTCTTCTCATGTTCACGTTTTGGTAAAGTTCTAGTGCTTGGTTTGAGCCTTTGTGCCTTGATCATTTCCTCAGGTGAATATTTTTAGCTCTATAGCTTTAAATATCTCTCTTTATGCTAAAAACTTACAAATTTGTATCATCAAAAAAACAGACTTCCCTGAGAACTCCAGGATCCTGGATCTAAGTACCACTTGACATCTTCTTTTAAATGTTGATAGGTATCTTAAACTTAACATATTTTAAAGAATCACTTGATAAACAATCTCCTTGCACATACACACATCCAGCCAGCCACCCACCCTTCTTCTTCCAGGAGAACCTATATCAGTAAATGCTCACACTACCCTCATCCACTCAGCTATTCAAACCAAATATCTAGGAGTCATTTCTTATTTTTCTCTTTTCAGTTCAGTTCAGTTGCTCAGTCGTGTCAGACTCTTTGCAACCCCATGAATCACAGCACACCAGGCCTCCCTGTCCATCACCAACTCCCAGAGTTCACTCAAACTCACGTTCATCGAGTCGGTAATGCCATCCAGCCATCTCATTCTCTGTCGTCCCCTTCTCCTCGTGCCCCCAATCCCTCCTAGGATCAGAGTCTTTTCCAGTGAGTCAACTTTTCACATGAGGTGGCCAACGTATTGGAGTTTCAGCTTTAGCATCAGTCCTTCCAATGAACACCCAGGATTGATCTCCTTTAGAATGGACTGGTTGGATCTCCTTGCAGTCCAAGGGACTCTCAAGAGTCTTCTCCAGCACCACAGTTCAAAAGCATCAATTCTTCGGTGATCAGCTTTCTTCACAGTCCAACTCTCACATCCATACATGACCACTGGAAAAACCATAGCCTTGACTAGATGGACCTTGGTTGGCAAAGTAATGTCTCGGCTTTTTAATATGCTGTCTAGATTGGTCATAACTTTCCTTCCAAGGAGTAAGTGTCTTTTAATTTCCTGGCTGCAATCAGCATCTGCAGTGACTTTGGAGGCCCCAGAAATAAAGTCTGACACTGTTTCCACTGTTTTCCCATCTATTTCCCATGAATTGATGGGACCAGATGCCATGATCTTAGTTTTCTGAATGTTGAACTTTAAGCCAACTTTTTCACTCTCCTCTTTCACTTTCATCAAGAGGCTTTTGAGTTCCTCTTCACTTTCTGCCATAAGGGTGGTGTCATCTGCATATCTGAGGTTATTGATATTTCTCCCAGCAATCTTGATTACAGCTTGTGCTTCCTCCAGCCCAGTGTTCCTGATGATGTACTCTGCATAGAAGTTAAATAAGCAGGGTGACAATATACAGCCTTGACGTACTCCTTTTCCTATTTGGAACCAGTCTGTTATTCCATGTCCAGTTCTAACTGTTGCTTCCTGACCTGCATGCCTGTTGCTCAAGAGGCAGGTCAGGTGGTCTGGTATTCCATCTCTTTCAGAATTTCCCTCAGTTTCTTGTGATCCACACAGTCAAAGTCTTTGGCATAGTCAATAAAGCAGAAATAGATGTTTTACTAGAACTCTCTTGCTTTCTTAATGATCCAGCGGATGTTGGCAATTTGATCTCTGGTTCCTCTGCCTTTTCTAAAACTAGTTTGAACATCTGGAAGTTCACAGTTTTGTATTTCTGAAGCCTGGCTTGAAGAATTTTGAGCATGACTTTACTAGTGTGTCAGATGAGTGCAATTGTGCAATAGTTTGAGCATTCTTTGGCATTGCCTTTCTTTGGGATTGGAATGAAAACTGACCTTTTCCAGTCCTGTGGCCACTGCTGAATTTTCCAAATTTGCTGGCATATTGAGTGCAGCACTTTCACAGCATCATCTTTCAGGATTTGAAATAGCTCAACTGGAATTCCATCACCCCCAAATTGATTCTGTGAGCATTCAAGACAATTCAGTCTCAAAAATATATTTGTAATCTATTTTCTTTTCCACATTTTTACTACTGATACCTTAGTGTAATTCTCTAAACTGTCATTTCAAATGAATTATGCCACTAGCTTAATAACTGTTTTCCTTACTTTTTTTCTTACTGTCTATTGTCAGTCCCCCACTCAAGAGTCAAAGTGGTCTCTTGAAGAAGATAAGTCTGATCATACCAGTCCTCTGCGTAAAATCATCTGATATTTTCTTAGCATATATAGAATAAGATCTTAGTGTTTAAAGCCCCCATGATCAGGCCCCACCCAGCTCACCCACCTCACCCTACACTTCCTGGTTGCCAGCTCATTGTACTTCCATCTGGTGCCCTCTCCCCAGTACCTCAGGCACATCAAGTGTGTTTCTGTCTTAGGTCATTCACATCTACTGTACCCTTTGTCTGGAATACTTTCCCTCCAAATTCCTTTATGGATGGACTCTTCTTATGATTTGATTGAGGAGATGGCATGTGAAATGACAGTCTTTTTCCAGCCCCCTTCTTTCATTGTCTTAGAGCACTTCACACTGTCTGAAATTGTTTATGGATTACCTCTCCTAGTAGAATGCTGGCTCTTTTAGAACAGGGACCTCATCTGTTTACTTCTTCACTGAATCTCCAGCACCTAGGATACTGTCTGGTACATACTGTTTCCTTATTAAATGCTTGTTGATTATAACCTTTTCAACAGAGCACCTAAAAGATGTTTGATTCATATTTGTTAGGTGAATGAATACTGCATACAAGTGATGCATGATGCTTGCCTGTACTGTTCTTGGAAAGAATTCTTCTCTATAATCCCTGCACCCCACCCCATTCTATTTGACTAAGTCTTTCTGATTTGAGACTTTGGCCAATATATTACATATTGTCGATATATAGATTTCAGAGCAAGAAATGTGTGGGGCATTTTGTTCAATCAGATATTTGCCTAAACATATCTCACTGGACCTTGGTAATATACCTTAATGGAGAGTTCTAATAATAATCTATATTGCTTGCCACTACTTTATACTAGACATCAAATGCTCTTTCCACATTTTCTTCTAGGTCTCCACATTTTTTCTAGGTACCTACACATTTTCTTCTAAGTACACATCTCTGTTATGTTTTATTTTGTTATGTAATGTAGAAGAGTTGCCAGGAGTATTTGTGTAAACTCTCTCCCATACTCGTGAGTCAAAGGCTAAGAGGGTCTCTGACTTGACTTGTCTGAAAGATTTCTGCTGCCATAAAAGAGAAATCCCATGGGGTTGCAGAGTCAGATGCAACTGAGCAACTGAACAACAAAAAAAGAACAATCATTTTTGTGGCTAAATTCTTTGCCATTTCTCTTGAACTGTGCAAAAAAGCTTTCCTTACTTATTAATATTGGCCTTTGAGCTTTTTGCCATTGTTAAAAGAAAGTTGTTTTATTTCTTTCTAAATTCCTGGCCATAAACCATTTTGATTCCATTTTCTAAATATTCGCATTTGGGAAATTTGATGCAAATTCAGTTTTGAAGTAGTAAGATGCCTCAAACCACATGCTATGGTTGAACTCAGTTTGGGCTGAAATTTTGTCTTTAAAGGAAATTTTTAAAAATCTGTGAATTAATTGGTTTGTTCTATAACATAAAGAAAATTTAAAAATGATACATGAGAGATGAGAAAACATTGCATATTCTTATTGCTTCTATAATTGACAATTTTCATTTGGCACCCCACTCCAGTACTCTTGCCTGGAAAATCCCATGGACGGAGAAGCCTGGTGGGCTGCAGTTCATGGGGTTGCTAAGAGTCAGACACGACTGAGTGACTTCACTTTCACTTTTCACTTTCATGCACTGGAGAAGGAAATGGCAACCCACTCCAGTGTTCTTGCCTGGAGAATCCCAAGGATGGGGGAGCCTGGTGGACTGCCATCTATGGGGTCTCACAGAGTCGGACACAACTGAAGCGACTTAGCAGCAGTAGCAGCAGCATTTAAAATTTTAAAAATCAAGAATTTATTTATGTTTAAAATAGGAATGAGACAAATTCATGAATTTCATATATATATACATATACATATATATGTGGGGCTTCCCTGGTGACTAAGCTGATAAAGAATCTACCTGCAATGCAGGAGACCCAGGTTCAATCCCTGGGTTGGGAAGATCCCCTGGCGAAGGGTGTGACAACCCACTCCAGTATTATTGCTTGGAGAATCCCATGGACAGAGGAGCCTGGTGGGCTACGGTCTGTGGGATTGCAGAGAGTCAGACATGACTGAGTGACTAACCACACACTCATGTATGTATACACACACACACACACACAATGTATATCTATGTGTGTGTTTATATTGTATATAAAAGAGTTATCTTTTTGCCCAGTGCTATAAATCTTTAGCCAGAAACCTTTAAGATGTTTTACTTGGCCATTTTTTGGCTTTTTCAGGTAAGAGGACTGACACTAGAAGTGGATCCAGATTTCTATAATATGATCTAGAAATGGTTCCTGTTACAGAACATGTCTTGTTTGGAGGTATTGTGCTTTCCCATATTGCTGTCAGAACCCGTGCTATCATGGGAAGTAGATAGAATAGGGATCTAGTTGTTCCAGGTTCTAGTACTATCCTTACTACTGACTAACTGTATATGTTTATAGAAAAGCTACAGTCTTCTGGGTCTCAGAATTTCCCCAACTTGTTCTTTAGAAAAACCTTCTGGAAGATATTATTATGCTTTTCATTAAGAAAGATTTCTGTAAGCAAAAAGTCATGGAAAAGCTGAATAATATCCCTGGTATAATCTTGGAAATTCACTAGGAATATTTTCATATTAAAGGCTCTAAGAAGTATAGTAAGAAAAATAAAACTGATTTAAAAAAACTCAGAATATTTCCAAAATATTTTTGCTTCATAGAACTTTCATTTAACATTTTCTTCAGAACACCTCTGAAATCTTATAACTTAAGTGTTCTGCAGTAATCCTGCTTAGGTAATGTCATAGTATTCAAGACTTGGGTTTTATCAAACCCTAAGAGTTGTTGATTCTTTATATCAAAATTATAAAAATAATATCTCAGAAAAAAACAAGAGACTGAACTTTCAGAATTTCCCCAAATTTATTCTCATAATATGATATAATCAATAAAATGTAAAACTTTCTCTTGTCACACACCTCAACCAAAAAACTAGAAATCACCTCAGCTTAAGGTTTCTTTCAAAATTCTGATTATATGGTACAGAAAAGCATGCAAAAAGACCACAGTGAGAAGTTTGAGAATATGTAACTATTTTTCCTGATTTTATGGTGTGATTTCCTCCTTTGGGACTCCAAATAATGTATTTGTCATGATGTTGCTTTCTAAAGAAGAGAAGAATGATCACCCCAAATCAAACGATGAAAGTTTCATGGGAGAAAAGGGGTCTTTAGTTTGCGTTTGGTTCTTGTTATGATAGAATTGCTGTGGATCCATTTGAACTGGCCATACCTAATAGACTCAATCATTTGTGATACCATGGTGTTTACCCTCCTGGACTAGTTCCTTTAAACAGGAAATTAGTTAGCCATCTCTATGCTCCCAGTGCTTGACCAGGCACTAGCAATGTGAATATCAGTAAGACATAGTCCCTGCACACCATGATAAATATTATGTAAATGTTCAGGATGTTATAAGGGCCCAAACCCAGTGTGAGTATGCACAGACTGGGGAGAGAGAACAGAAGAGAAATATAGTAAAACAAGAAAACCAAAGTAAAGCAAGAAAGAATCCTTAAGTAGAAACTGAGAAAAGTTGTTGTCACTGGAAGACAAGGGGCCCTAAAGATATGTGACATGTTTGCTGTATAAAGAAAAGCCAGAAAAGCAAATCTCAGTAGTTAATGGGTCCAGTATTAAGAACCTGTATTAGATAATCCCAGACTCTAAGAGACAAGGGATTCTTGAAGCTTATTAACCAGTCTTTGTACAGAAAAATATACTAAAGTTCAAGTCACAAAGCTGATTTGTGGCAGAAACAAAACCAGAATCTAGGACTTCTGACTTTGAGCAAATTTTTTTTTTTTTTCCATTGTGGAATTGTTTGGGGATACTATGAATTTTCTTTAAACTATCATTCATAATTTGAAGTGAGTAGACCATTGTTTGTAGTTAGAAAATGAGTTTCAGTGATGCTTGCTGTAATGAGATTTGAGTTCAGTTCAGTTCAGTCACTCAGTCATGTCCGACTCTTTGCGACCCCATGAATCACAGCACGCCAGGCCTCCCTGTCCATCACCAACTCCCGGAGTTCACTCAAACTCATGTCCATCGAGCTGGTGATGCCATCCAGCCATCTCATTCTCTGTTGTCCCCTTCTCCTCCCGCCCTCAATCCCTCCCAGTATCAAAGTCTTTTCCAGTGAGTCAACTCGTCGCATGAGGTGGCCAAAGTATTGCAGTTTCAGCTTTAGCATCAGTCCTTCCAATGAACACCCAGGATTGATCTCCTTTAGAATGGACTGGTTGGATCTCCTTGCAGTCCATTTGAGTTATAGCCCATTAAATAGCTATTTAAAGAATGTCCATATTAGAGGAACCAGAGTTCCACTTGCATACCAAAAAAAAAAAGCAGGTGATTCAAAACACATGAAGAAGAAAAAGCTGACCTGGTCTCTGATGATATATGGAGTCAGTGGGTAGAAAGGAAGGAAGACATCAAAACTAATTCAGTATTTCATTTTCAAGTGACTAGAAGAATGTTGATGCTATTGCCAGCTGCATGTGGCCTGCTGGGGTGGGGAAGTGATGCTGGTATCTGCAAGGGCTAGGCTGCATCTATAGATTAGAGAAGGAAACTGGACAAGAGAAATTCTCTGAAGGGAGAGTTGATGCCCCTGACTATATAGGGTGCATAATGAACGAGGCAAAACAAATTTTAAAATGATGATAATTAGGGAAGGGCTTTTGGCTTGTTATAGGGATGGAGGTCATGGAAGACCTTGGGAACAAACCTTGAACTCTATTATATTTACAGACTGCTAAAAATAATAATAAAATGTTTGTCTAAAAGGAATATGGAAAGACAATTTTTTTTCTGCTTCTAAAAAAATAACCTCTTTAGGCTTTAACAATGGATGATACAGAGTTTATGGTTTTGTCATGTTTTTAATGATTTTCCTTGTTAAATATTCTAATGATCATTTTGTTATGCATTTATGATCATGCATAACTCTGGTCCCTCTTTTCTATTTGTTCTATTTTCTTTAATATATATTGAGAGAAGATGACCAATAAGCCCATTTCTCTCCCTAAAGGCAATGGGGAGATAACTCCCTTTTGGCCTTCTATCCTCAAGTCCGAATTGTACAATTCCATGAAGATTTCCTCATGGATGTGATGTGCCAACTGCAATGGTATTATTTTGTTGGTTCAGCTTCAGTTTCTACCATATTTTAATTTAAGAGTCAATAACTATTTATATTTCTCTTGTTTTTCTAAAAAAAAAAAAGGCACCATTCTAGTAATTGATGAGTAAGTTGTGTTTCCTATAAGTTCTGGCCTTATTTATGTGGTGGTGCTTGGTCTTATTTATGTAGCTAGAAAGAACCCTTCTGAATGTCTTAAAGGAGACACTTCTGTTTGTTTAGGTCAGTTTGATATTCAACATATAAAGCCTCCTGTGAATCCCCCTGCCTAGATTAGAGAGAAACACTTTTTCCTTCCTTTGCCAGACACAAGCAGTTGCTTTGGAGAATGTGTGGATAATTTTTTGAAACACATTTTCAATCTCCTCCCCCAGCACTGCTCTTTTCTTTTGATTTAAAGACTAGTTTTGGCACCACAATTTCTTGAGACAAAGAAACATTTCCCAGGTCAAAGATTTCCACAGTTGACAAAGCCTACTACTTAACTTATTATTTTGAATCCACAGTAAGAAATTGATCCATGGATAATTTTAATAGGTATCTGAGAAAATAAAGGGAAAATGGGTAAGCTGGGATTTCCCTGGTGGTCTAGTGGCTAGGATGTCACACTCCCAGTGCAGGTGGCCCAGGTTCCATCCCTGATCAGGGAACTAGATCCCACATGCCAGGTGGCACTAGTGGTAAAGAACCAGCCTGCCAATTCAGGAGGTGACAGAGACGTGGGTTCCATCCCTCCGTTGAGAAGATTCCTGGAGGAAGGCATGGCAACCCACTCCAGTATTTTTGCCTGGAGAATCCCATGGACAGAGGAACCTGGCTGGCTACAGTCCATGGGGTCGTGAAGAGTCAGACACATCTGAAGTGACAGCATGCACGGGTGAGAAAAGCAGTGTGTCAAATTCCTGTCGTCGTTTCTTCCGTATATTGGCCACTTTGTGTGTGGGGGGTTTCTCATCATGGAGATACTACAGATATTTGTAAGGGAAATGAGAGGACGAAAGTTATTTTACTTATAGGCAATTCAAATTCCTCCTGCGAAGAATTTTAGCATCACATAAAAAAGCTAAAATACCAGCAGTCTCACTTCAAATCCTGCACATCCTTATAAGTCACTGTACCTGAAATTCTCATGTCTTCTCCACCCCACCTCCCACCCCTGTCCCTCAAATGGTTCCTTTATTCCTGCCAATACATTCTGGTCAGCTAGGCTGTGTTCTGTCCTTAAGAAAGTAAGGTATGCATCTGTTTCCTGGACTCTTAGTAACTTGCACTTTGTCCTTGTTTAAAGCATGTAAATATTTAGTCTGTGCACAAAATAAATAATGTAACTGCTATTTCTGTTCTATTAGAAAGGTACTATGTGATATACCTATTTACTGTGGCTTATTTCTAAAACAGCAGAATAAGCTATAAATATTGGGGTAAAACAGTGGAGTAAAAGGACAGTTAATTGACTTGTGACAATCTGAGGGACTTAGATTCAGTTGACCACTCTTCATGGAGTTGATGAACTTTATTATATTGCTAGTACCATGTAGGAGAGAGTCCTTTTAGTCTGGGCCATTAATTTGATTGTTTATAGTGGTTTTTATTAAAGTGTGTTCAGAGGACCAGCCTCAGCAGAATAACCAAGAGCTTTTGAAAATGACAGTTTCATATGTTCCACTTTGTTGTTCAGTCACTAAGTTGTGTCCTACTATTTGCCATCCCATGGACTTAGCACGCCAGGCTTCCCTGTCCTTCACTGTCTCCCAGAGCTTGCTCAAACTCATGTCCATTGAGTCAGTGATGTCATCTAACCATCTCATCCTCTGTCGTCCCCTTCTCTTCTTGCCTTTAATTTTTCCCAGCCTCAGGGTCTTTTTCAGTGAATCAGCTTTTCACATCAGGTGGCCAAAGTATTGGAGCTTCAGCTTCAGCATCAGTCCTTCCAATGAATATCCACTTGAATCTGATTATATCACTGTTTGTGAAGGAGGATCCTTGGAATCTGCATCTTTTCTTCCAGTTTTATTCTGATGTAATTAGCAGACAGCATGCTGTAAGTTCAAGGTGTTCAGCAGTGATTTGACTTATATACATCATGGAATGATTATCAAAATAATTTTAATGAATGTCTGTCATCTCATATAGATACAAAATTAAAGAAATATAATATTTTGTGGTAATTCAAGATTTACCCTCTTATCAACTTTCACATATAACATACAGCAATGTTAAGTATATTTATCATGTTGTACATTATATTCATAACTGAAATTTTGTATCTTTTGACTGCCTTTATTCAATTCCTGCCACCGCCTCCCCTGCTCCTGGCCCATTGCACCTCTGGTAACCACAAATCTAATCTTTTGTAAGATTTCATTTGTTTTTGAGGTATAATTGACCTATAACACTATTTTAGCTATTGTTACACAACCTTGTGATTTGGTGTATCTATACATGTCAGATGCTGGGAGGGATTGGGGGCAGGAGGAGAAGGGGACGACAGAGGGTGAGATGGCTGGATGGCATCACTGACTCGATGCACATGAGTTTGGTGAACTCTGGGAGTTGGTGATGGACAGGGAGGTCTGGTGTGCTGAGATTCATGGGGTCGCAAAGAGTTGGACGTGACTGAGCGACTGAATTGAACTGATACATTTCAGAATGATCAAGAGGATAAGTCTAATTATATGTCAACATACAAAGATGTTGCATAGTTATTGACTGTATTCCCAATGCTGTACATTTTGTGCCAGTGGGTCATTTATTATGCAACTGGAAGTTTGTACCACTTAATCTCCCTCACCCATATCTTTCCTCCCTCCCCATCCCCTTTAACAATCACTTGTCTGTTCTCTATATCTATAAATCTCTTTCCATTTTGTTATGTTTATTCATTTGTTTATCAGATTCTGCATATAGGTGACATCATACAATATTTTTCATTCTCTGCCTTATTTCAGTTAGCATAATACCTTCTAGGTCTGTCTTTGTTGTCATAAATGGCAAGGTTTCATTTTTTTATGGCTGTGTAATAATTCTTTATATACATATATATTTATTTATATATGTCATATCTTCTTTATCCATTCATCTATTGACAGACACTTAGGTTATTTTCATATCTGTGTGCATGCTAAGTTGCTTCAGTCGTATCCAACTCTTTGCGATCCAATGGACTGTAGCTTGTCAGGCTCCTCTGTCCATAGGATTCTCTAGGCAGGAATACTGGAGTGGGTTGCCATGCCCGTGTCCAGAGGATCTTCCCTATGCAGGAATCAAACCTGCATCTCTTGTGTCTCCTGTATTGGCAGGGGGTTTCTTCACCACTAGTGCCACCTGGGATTAATGCTGCAGTGAATATCAGAGTGCATATATCTTTTCTAGTTAGTGTTTTTATTTTCTCTGGGTAAATCCCAGGAATGGAATTGCTGAATCTTGCAATAGTTCTATTTTTAATTTTTTGAGAAATCTCCATACTATTTTCCATACAGTGGCTGCACCAGTTTACATCCCCATTAACAGGGCATGATGAGGCTTCACTTTTCTCCTCATTCTCACCGGTCTTTGTGGTCTTTTTGATAATAGCCATTCTAACAAGTGTAAGGCTATATCTCATTGTAATTTTGATTAACATTGCCCTTATGATTACTGATGCTGATGATCTTTTCATGTGCCTGTTGGCCATATGGATATCTTCTTTGGAAAAATGTCTAATCATATTCTCTATTTTTTTAATCATGCTGTTTCTTGTTTTGATGTTGAATGGTATGTGTTTTTTGTATATTTTACGTATTAACCCCTTGTCAGATATATCATTTTCAAATATCTTCTCTTTCAGTAAGTGGCCTGTTTGTTTTTTGATGGTTTCTTTTGTGTGCAAAGCTTTTAACTTTGATATGGTCCCACTTTTTTTTTTTTTATTTGTTTATTTCTCTTGCCTGAGGAGACATATTCCCCGAAATAATACTAAAACTGATGCCAAAGCACATACTGCCTGTTTTTCTTTAGAAGTTATAGTTTCACGTCATATTTAATTCTTTAATTAATTTAAAATTTATTTTTGTGTGTAGTGTGAGAGAGCAATTCAGTTTGTTTATTTCACTAGTAACTGTCCCGACATTGAAGAGGCTGTCTTTTCCCCTGTAAATTCTTGCCTCCTTTGTTATTAATTGCCCATATAAGTGTGGGTTTATTTCTCTGCTCTCTGCTCTGTTCCATATATCTGTGTCTGTTTTCATGCCAATACCATAATGTTTTGATTACTGTAACTCTGTAGTATAGTTGGAAGTCAAGAATAATTTCTCCAGCTCTGTTTTTTCTCAAGATTGTTTTGACTATTTGGGGTCTTTTGTGTTGCCATACAAATTTAAAAATTATTTTAGTTCTGTGAAACCTGCCATTGGTATTTTGATAGGAATTGCATTGAATCTGTAGTTTCCTTTGGGTAATATGGTCATTTTAGTAATATTAATTCTTCCATCCTATGAACACAGTATATTTTTCCATCTTTTTGTGTCATCTTTAAGTAAACAGTTCTGATTAGTCTTCTCACATTAAAGTGCCTGAGAATCACTGGTTTATAACATGTTAATAAAACAAGATTGATATCCTAACCTAGATTTGCATCCTTGAACTTTAGAATCTGTTTATAGAACCAGTGGTTAGTTCTTTCCTTTGAATGTTCAATAGGCATTTCATATTCATTCCACCCTTCTCCCAGTGTGTCTTCTTTCCTTTGTCTCATGAATCAGGAGCCTGAAAGTCATCCAAGACCACCCACTTCCTCATCCTCAACAATCAGTTCATCTCTTTAGTGTTCTCATGTCTGGTTATTAATACTTTCATCTGTCACCTCCTCTCCATCCCCACCATTCCTATCATGCCAAGTTGTAGACCTTTTATCTGTAGAGCAATGTGACCAAGCAGAGTGTATTGCATCCTTTTTGAGCCCCCATAAGCAGCACATCCGGAGAAGGCAATGGCAAGCCACTCCAGTACTCTTGCCTAGAAAATCCCATGGATGGAGGAGCCTGGTAGGCTGCAGTCTGTGGGGTCGCTAAGGGTCGGACACGACTGAGCGACTTCACTTTCACTTTTCACTTTCACACATTGGAGAAGGAAATGGCAACCCACTCCAGTGTTCTTGCCTGGAGAATCCCAGGGATGGGGGAGCCTGGTGGGCTTCCGTCTATGGGGTCACACAGAGTCGGACACGACTGAAGTGACTTAGCAGTAGCAGTAGCAGCAAGCAGCACATCAAGGGGGAACTGTGGGAGTGGTCTGCCACATGTGCAGGCAAAGTCTTTACTGTTTTTGTTACTGTTTGTAGATAATTGAAAACAATAACAAAACTGTTGGTCTGCTTTAATTATCATGAATAAATAATGTTGGTAATACTGTTTTCCTTCCCACCAGCCTCCTTGACATATTGTTGGCCCACATATACTTTGTATATACTTTTATTCTCTTCATACATGCGTCTTTTTGTTATAAGTGTCTGTTTATACATTTTTTCCATCTCTCTAAACTCTGTGCACTTTATATATGTTTTCTATCTCCCAGTAACCAGCGAAAAAACTCCCTGTGCGTTGTATATGCCAATCTTGCATACTGGAATAAATGGATTATTTCTGCATTATATACAAGGCATGGATCCAACTGGAAGACTAGCTATGCATATCTGCCAACTCATTTCCATGAGTCTCCAGAAATTGTGAAAGCGTTATCTCATAAATACAATAAATAATAAGGAAAGCAAAATGTCATTAGTGGATTAGGTAATTTGAAGAATAATTGAACAAAGAATTCAAATAGATGTGACTGTTTTAATAAGCCATTTCTCTAACACCAGCTGAAGAATTTACATTAAGTATATTATATGCACATGAATGCACACCCCATACAGGTGAACATGGAATATCAGATTCAGAATTAGAAAAGCCACACATACACACTCACACAAATTACTAATACTTAAGGAAAATGGACATCATTTTATAAAAGCACCAAAATCAGTAGGAAAGTTAATGACCAATACAATGAAGGTAGTATGGAAAACATAAAAAGAAATATAACTAATAAGGTACTAAGATTAAAGAATATTTTAATCTGTAAGAAAGAACTGTGTTTATATGAAAAAGGGACAATTAGGATCTAAATAACATCATAATGAGTATAAACAAAAACTCGATGCACTCAGTAGCAGAACTGACACAGCATAAGTGTGAATTATTGAAAAGAAATACTGAGTCATAGGATTGTCCCAGCATTTAGTTCAAAAGGTTAAAAGAATAAGAACTTTGGAAAAATAGCTAAAAGGAAGAGAACATATATCTAGAATTTATACTATTTTTTATTATATAGCAGAATAAAATCTATCCACATGGATATAAATTTTTAAAAAATCCACCAAATAATTGTTGAGTTAGAAAGGGTGCTACATATTAATAGTTATGTGTTATAGTCCAAAGTATTATTCAAGAAAATTCTTTTATTAAAAAGCAAAACATTGTTGTACTAGAAAATGAGAAATCTTAGAGAAAATGTTTTAATCATTCAACTAAAATTAGGCAGAAATAAGTGTAAAACTCCAGGAAACACAATTGTTAAATGAAAATAAGAAATTAGTGAAATTTAAATTAAATGAACATTTTATATAGAACTGAAAACTATTTTAATTTTAAAAAGTGATTATAGAAAATGTTAACAAGTATGATACAAAGCAGAAGATTCAAAAACAATATATAAGAAACAGAGACACAATTATTTGTATAAAAGATATACATTAAATTATGTGTATTTTTGCATAAAAATCAAAAATCTGGATCCAATGGATATAGTATTAGAAAACTATTAAATGACAAATTTAATTTAGCAATAAATAGAACACCTGCATAGAACAACTACAGAATAAATTGAAAATGCAGAAATTATTCCTGAAAAGATACCAGATCCAGGTGATTTTACTGAAAAGTCTTCTGAATTCTTAAGGAATGTATCATGTTGCTAAACTGTTCTGAAGCAAAGAAAGCATGGAGCTTTTTCTAATCCATCTGCTACTCTAGCACAACTAATATATTATATGGACCAGAATTATACATGTCACCTAGTCATAGGCCAATCTAACTTAGAAAGTTGATAAAACATTCTAAATGTAATATTAGTAACTTGAAACCAACAATGTGTTAATTGATTGATACGTTTTTATGTGAGGAATGGAGACATGTTTGACAACATAAAATTTGTCACTCTAGGAACAAATAAGAAAAAAATTATGTGACTGCTTTCACTGATGAAAAGTATTTGGTGAATTTTAGTTCTCAGCTTTTACTTTATTATAAAAATTTGAAAATTTAACACTGATACAGTGTTGTTATGTAATATAGGGGGTGTTTTGTCAAGTGTCAATTCATGACCTTTTTAGCTTTTTTCTGATCCAGAGTATAGCCCACAAGTATGCATTACGCTATCTGTCACTTATCTCTTTCAGTCTCCTTTAGGCTTCAGTTCAGTTCAGTTGCTCAGTCGTGTCCGACTCTTTGCGACCCCATGAATCACAGCACGCCAGGCCTCCCTGTCCATCACCAACTCCTGGAGTTCACTCAAACTCATGTCCATCAAGTCGGTGATGCCATCCAGCCAACTCATTCTCTATCGTCCCCTTCTCCTCCTACCCCCAATCCCTCCCAGCATCAGACTCTTCTCCAGTGAGTCAACTCGTCGCATGAGGTGGCCAAAGTATTGGAGTTTCAGCTTTAGCATCACTCCTTCCAATGAACACCCAGGACTGATCTCCTTTAGAATGGACTGGTTGGATCTCCTTGCAGTCCAAGGGACTCTCAAGAGTCTTCTCCAACACCACAGTTCAAAAGCATCAATTCTTCAGCGATCAGCTTTCTTCACAGTCCAACTCTCACATCCATACGTGACCACTGGAAAAACCATAGCCTTGAGTAGACGGACCTTTGTTGGCAAAGTGATGTCTCTGCTTTTTAATATACTTCTAGGTTGGTCATAACTTTCTGTCCAAGGAGTAAGTGTCTTTTAATTTCATGGCTGCAGTCAGCATCTGCAGTGATTTTGGAGCCCAAAAAAATAAAGTCTGACACTGTTTCCACTGTTTCCCCATCTATTTCCCATGAAGTGATGGGACCAGATGCCATGATCTTTGTTTTCTGAATGTTGAGCTTCAAGCCAACCTTTTCACTCTCCTCTTTCACTTTCATCAAGAGGCTTTTGAGTTCCTCTTCACTTTCTTCCATAAGGGTGGTGTCATCTGCATATCTGAGGTTATTGATATTTCTGCCGGCAATCTTGATTCCAGCTTGTGCTTCTTCCAGCCCAGCGTTCCTCATGAGGTACTCTACATAGAATTTAAATAAGCAGGGTGACAATATACAGCCTTGACGTACTCCTTTTCCTATTTGGAACCAGTCTGTTGTTCCATGGCCAGTTCTAACTGTTGCTTCCTGACCTGCATATAGGTTTCTCAAGAGGCAGGTCAGGTGGTCTGGTATTCCATCTCTTTCAGAATTTTCCACAGTTTCTTGTGACCCACACAGTCAAAGGTTTTGGCATAGTCAGTGTACAAAAAAGATCTTCACGACCAAGATAATCACGATGGCGAGATCACTCATCTGTAGCCAGACATCTTGGAATGTGAAGTCAAGTGGGCCTTAGAAAACATCACTATGAACAAAGCTAGTGGAGGTGATGGAATTCCAGTTGAGCTATTACAAATCCTGAAAGATGACGCTGTGAAGGTGCTTCACTCAATTTGCCAGCAAATTTGGAAAACTCAGCAGTGGCCACAGGACTGGAAAATGTCAGTCTTCATTCCAATCCCAAAGAGAGGCAATGCCAAAGAATGCTCAAACTACTGCACAGTTGCACTCATCTCACACGCTAGTAAAGTAATGCTCAAAATTCTCGAAGCCAGGCTTCAGCAATGTGTGAACCGTGAACTTCCAGATGTTCAAGCTGGTTTTAGGGAAGGCAGAGGCACCAGACATCAAATTGCCAACATCCGCTGGATCATGGAAAAAGCAAGAGAGTTCCAGAAAAATATCTATTTCTGCTTCATTGACTATGCCTTTAGGCTTAGATAATAATAATTTCAGGCTTTCCTTGTAGCTTAGTCAGTAAAGAATCTACCTGCAATGCAGGAGACCCAGGTTTGATTCCTGGGTCGGGAAAGTCCCCTGGAGAAGGAAATGGCAACCCACTCCAGTATACTTGTCTGGAGAATCCCAGGAAGAGTGGAGCCTGGCAGGTTACAGTCCATGGGGTCACAAAGAGTTGGATATGACTGAGCAACTAAGCTACTTCTTAACATCATAGTTAGCTTATAGTTATTAATAATACTGTTCACAGCAAAACTGAATGTAAAGTACAGAGATTTCTGACATATCCCCTGCCCTCACATACATACAGCCTTCCTTACTGTCAGTACCTTTCAGCTGAGTAGTACCTTTGTTAAATCTGATGAACCTACATTGCCACATCATTATCATCCATAGTTCATAGTTTCCATTAGGGTTACTCTTGATGTTGTATATTCTATAGTTTTTTAAATTATTCATGACATTTTACCTATTTATTTGGCTGTGCTCTGTCTTTGTTGCTGTGTGCAGGCATTCTCTAGTTGCAGAGAGCAGGGGCTACTATTCAATGTGGTTGGTGGGCTTTCTCATTGCGGTGGCCTCTCTTATTGTGGAACACGTGTTTTAGGCAGGCTCTAGAGTACATAGGCTTCAGTAGTTTTGGCACATGGGCCTAGTTGCTCCACGGCATGTGGGATCTTAGTTCCTGGACCAGGGATCAAACCAATATCCCCTGCATCAGCAGGCAGACTCCCAACCACTGGACCACCTATGGTCCATAGAATAGGGAAGTCCTTATTCTATGGTTTTGACACATATATCATGACATGTATCCACCATTATGTTATCATGCAGAATAAGTTCCAAATGTCAGCCTTTAAATTTTCTCTTCTTCACTTCTCTGCTGTATTTTGTTTCCTCAACACCTGGCTGCCTTGGCATCCTTAAACTCCCAATTTTGTCTTCCTCGATAATTATGAGATTGCCTAAAGTACTCTTCACTTTGTATCCGCTACCCTTTGCCTTCCTCCCAGACCATCTCCCTTTACTGCTGCTGCTGCTGCTAAGTCACTTCAGTCGTGTCCGACTCTGTGTGACCCCATAGACAGCTAGGGCTCAGCAAATGTCCCAGGATATGTCAGCAGGCAGAAATTTGAGTTAACTTCAATGATCTTTGCTTCTCTCTGTATTTGGGGGCCTTCAAACCTTTCTGTCACAGTAGCACTCTTGTGCTTGATGTTTTGTATTTTATGGGACTTTTAAAATTTTTCTGTAGAAGTGATGGTATACTATAAAATATAGCATCAAGGAAAAAGTAGAAATCTCCTAGTCAGCCTTTTAACATGTGATTTATTATCAAAGATTACTTTGATAATATTGATTTCCATTTTGGTATTCTTTCAAATATGTTTGTCTCAAATTTTTATCTATTTAGTTTATTTGAGCAGAGGAAATCCTTTTAAGAAATCTGTATTTCCAAATGTGTTATGACTTCATAATTTTAGAGTTTGCTTTTCTCGGATGAAATTCTCTATCATTGATTTTAGGTGAAATAGGAGTATTTTGGAAGAAAAAATAAACTGCTAATTCATCTTGTTTTTTGTGTGTTTCAATGATTTATAGATATGAGTGTATATGTGTGGATTCATATATAAACCTAAGATATCAATACAGGATTAATTTTTTCAAACAAATATGACACAGAAGCAACTGTTTTTCTCTAAATAGAAAGAACAATAAGCTTGATTTTAATTTTTAATCTATGTTCATATAATTGTATGCCTTTTCAGCAATTGCTTATTGTCATTAAGTTTTCCGTTTTTATAGTTTAATACTGTTTTATATAGTTTAATTCTCTGCAGTACAGATATAGCTCTTCTGTAGCTACTCATTTACATTCATAATGTGTCTAATTAGGAAAATGTTAGGTTTTTTTCAATAAGAAGGAGACCAAGTTGAAAGCCTACTGACAGTTGGGTGAAAGGAGTCACTTATCTGGAAGAGTAAAGCTTTTTTCAAACGTAAAGAACCATAATGTTTGGAAGATATAAAATTAATATTGTTAATGAACTTCTGAGTTGTCCAAATTTAAAAATATCTGAGAAAACAGATACTGTGATAAAAGCATTATAAGGGTCATTAAGTTTGGGTTAATTGGTTTCCTAGTTACTGACACGATTATTTCAAAGGATTTTGAAAGTCATACAAGATTAAGTAATATAAAAGAAAGTAATTTATTTTGTAGAGAATTATTTCTGCTAAATAGTTTTCAGTTCGCAACTGAAATTTTAAGTCTTTAGGTATTGAATGTGAACCTACTGAGCACAACTACTTTAAAATTTGTGTGTGACATCCTCTTGTCAGTCTGTTTCTATAGTTTCTTTATTTCTCTTAATTTTCGATCACACAGACCTCATATACTATTTAGCTTTAATAGGATACTAAACATTGTATATGAAAAATTAAAGAGATAAATTGATCTTTATCCTGAGAAGAATTACATTGCTGTCTAGAGGCTGACTGGCTAGGGTACTAGCCATCCTTGTTCACTTTCATACAATTAAGGATTCAGATAATCTCAAGATAAATTTGGACCTTGTCAAGATTAGTTTATTTCTGGTTTACCCTTCCTCTTAGGGGATACATGGTCTTCAGAATCCTTACTGAAAGCTAGAAGTATTTTCCAGAAACCTACTTCTCCTACCCCCATGGCCAAGCACCAGGTTTTAATTCATATCGCCCTAGACCGATTAGAGGTTGGTCACTCAGCTCAACAGCTTAGAATTTTAGTTATCTTTTCTGAAATTAGAGAAGATACTTCTGGAAGAAAAACAATCTCAAATGCTGAGTTCAACTTGCAAGAGTTTCTTCTCAGAACATGATAGCATGATTCTTTGTTGAAATGTTAGCTCTCCTTGCATTCAAATGGTTTTTTAATATTTTGTCCAGATTTTCCAGTTCTCATTGGAAGATTTGTTGTGAAATGCCCAGGATATCATTACTTAATAGAACACCCTAAAGTTTAAAAATATGAGTAAAAAGTTTTCTTTTCTAGCACCCGAAGATACTAAACTAGAATTTTCCTAAGTCTGTCACTGTGGAGAAATATCTAGATTGTATTCTATTCATTTCATTACATTGAATTATTAAAATTAAACTGGGATTATATGTCTGCTCTATGTTAAATAGTACAGAAGTGCATTGATAAAACCAGAGATCAAATTGCCAACATCCATTGGGTCACGGGAAAAGCAAGAGAGTTCCAGAAAAACATCTACTTCTGCTTTATACAGTTACTTTAGTCAACTACACCAAAGCCTTTGACTGTGTGGATCACAAAAAACTGTGGAAAATTCTGAAAGAGATGGGAATACCAGACCACCTGACCTGCCTCCTGAGAAATCTGTATGCAGGTCAAGAAGCAACAGTTAGAACTGGACATGGAGCAACAGATTGGTTCCAAATCGGGAAAGGAATGTCTCAAGGCTGTATATTGTCACCCTGCTTATTTAACTTCTATGCCGAGTACATCATGTGAAATGCCGGGCTGGATGAATCTCAAGCTGGAATCAAGATTGCTGGGAGAAATATCAATAAGCTCAGATATGCAGATGACACCACCCTTATGGCAGAAAGCAAAAAAGAACTAAAGAGTATCTTGATAAAAGTGAAAGAGGAGAGTGAAACAGTTGGCTTAAAACTCAACATTCAGAAAACTAAGATCATGGCATCTGGTCCCAACACTTCATAGCAAATATATGGGGAAACAATGGAAACAGTGACAGACTTTATTTTGGGGGGCTCCAAAATCACTGCAGATGGTGACTGCAGCCATGAAATTAAAAGACGCTTGCTCTTTGGAAGAAAAGCTATGACCAACCTAGACAGCACATTAAAAAGCAGAGACGTTATTTTGCCAACAAAGGTCCGCCTAGTCAAAGCTATGGATCTTCCAGTAGTCATGTATGGATGTGAGATTTGGACTGTAAAGAAAGCTGAGCACCGAAGAGTTGATGCTTTTGAACTGTGGTGTTGGAGAAGACTCTTGAAGGTCACTTGGACTGCAAGGAGATCCAACTAGTCCATCCTAAAGGAAATCAGTCTTAAATATTCATTGGAAGGACTGATGCTGAAGCTGAAACTCCAATTCTTTGGCCACCTGATGCAAAGAACTGACTCATTGGAAAAGACCCTGGTGTTGGGAAAGATTCAAGGTGGGAGGAGAAGTGGATGACAGAGAATGAGATGGTTGGATGACATCACCAACTCAATGGATATGAGTTTAAGTAAGCTCCAGGGGTTGGTGGTGGACAGGGAAGACTGGTGTGCTGTAGTCCATGGGGTTGCAAAGAGCTGGACACGACTGAGCAACTGAAATAAACTGAACTGTATTGATAAAAAAGCTAATAATTTCCCTCCTCATTTCTTCACATCCTCGACTAGTCTGTTCCCTGCCAATGTTCAGCATGTATATCTCTACAGTTACATATGTATATATGTACTTATGTATGTATGTAAGTAAGTATGTATACATACATACTTATGTCTGTATATGTATATCAAACTTATTCTATATACACATGTGGGCTTCTCCGGTAGCTCAACTGGTAAAGAATCCGCTTGTAATGCAGGAGACCCTGGTTCAAATTCTGGGTTGGGAAGTTACCGTGGAGATGGGATAGGCTACCCACTCCAGTATTCTTGGGCTTCCTTGGTGGCTCAGATGGCAAAGAATCCACTTGCAACACCGGAGTCCTGGGTTTTATCCCTGGGTTGGAAAGATACCCTGGAGGAGGGCATGGCAACCCATTCCAGTATTCTTGCCTGGAGACTCTCCATGGACAGAGAAACCTGATGGGCTACAGTCCATGGGGTTGTAAAGAGTCAGACACGACTGAGTGACTAAGCACAGCATGGCACAGCACATACACAGATGTATTTAAGAGTAGGTAAATGAAAGATCATAGCATACTCATTGTGCTAATTTATTTTAATAACTTTCCAAATAAATTAACAAACACACATTTAAAAATTATTTACATGTAAATGTATGGCAAAAATCACTACAATATTGTAAAGTAATTAGCCTCCAACTAAAATAAATTAAGTAATTAAAAAATAAAAATTATTTACAGAATTTCATCAAATTTTGGTAGACACAGAGATTCAGTAAAATAAGCATAATTTGAGATTCTTCCTTTTGGAAGAAAGGTGTTCTACAGTACTCATGTCTCTTAGATTGTTTTATTAGTTTCAAGAGATAAAGAGCTATAAGACTGATTTGATTGACTTCTAAGTTCACTGGGCTTCCCAGGTGGCGCTAGTGGTAAAGAATCTGCCTGCCAATTCCTGAGATGTAAGAGACTTGAATTTGATTCTGAGTCAGAAAGATTCTCTGGGAAAGGAATTGGCTACCCACTCCAATGTTCTTGCCCAGAGAATTCCATGGATAGAGGAGCTTGGCAGGCCACAGTCCATAGAGTCCATAGGGTCTCAAAGCCTTGGAAACAAGTGACTTAGCACGCATGTAATTTTTCTGTGTATTCCATTCCAAAGGCAGAAGTTTCTGTTAACAAGTAGCATTCAGTGCTCTTATAAGGACTTCATCATCTTATAAATTATATTTTATAATATATAATTATATTTTATAATTTATATTAGAATTTTATACTTTATTTTGTATATATATACACACAAACACACACTATGAAGACAAACACTTTATACATATATATATGGGATTTGCTACTCAAACTCTGTTCTTTGAGCTCTCACATGTCCACTTAATTACACTATACTATAATTTCTTCAGTTTAATTATATTCACATTTTCTTTTTGATCTTTCAGTTTTCTCAAATTTTGTATTTTGTTATTTGTTTTGTTTGTATTTTTGTATACATTTCTACTCTACAATGTATTGGAACAAAGTTCGGTAAAACTGTCCTTTTATACACAAGTTCCATTTTTTCCTTTAAATTGTGGAAAAGATCAATTGAGTTACACAAACTGTTTTATGTCTTAAGAACTCCTTAATTTCTATCAATTTTATCCTGGTAGTTTAAGGGGATGCCTTATTATCCCATAGAAGTCCTCTTATTACTTATTTGCCTTCAGTATTTGACCAGCTAAGATGTATCAGTTAAAATGGATAATCATACAGTATTACTTATACATTAATATATATACACATCTTATTATAGTGTATAATAAGATACATTATAATGTACATTATTACACATTTTAATGAAAGCTTTGGCAAATACACTTGGCATTCTTATTTGGCATTAGTCAAACTTCTGATGCCATGATTGAGATTTTGCATCATCAGTTAGAATATTTATTAGGTAAACCATGCCCATAATCCATTACATACATTTTCTGCATTTGACTTGTTTAAAAATTTATGAGCACTTAAAGATGCAGAGTACATCATGAGAAACGCTGGGCTGGAAGAAGCACAAGCTGGAATCAAGATTGCCGGCAGAAATATCAATAACCTCAGATATGCAGATGACACCACCCTTATGGCAGAAAGTGAAGAGGAACTAAAAAGCCTCTTGATGAAAGTGAAAGAGGAGAGTGAAAAGGTTGGCTTGAAGCTCAACATTCAGAAAACTAAGATCATGGCATCTGGTCCCATCACTTCATGGGAAATAGATGGGGAAACAGTGGAAACAGTGTCAGACTTTATTTTTTTGGGCTCCAAAATCACTGCAGATGGTGATTGCAGCCATGAAATTAAAAGACACTTGCTCGTTGGAAGGAAAGTTATGACCAACCTTGATAATATATTGAAAAGCAGAGACATTACTTTGCCAACCAAGGTCCGTCTAGTCAAGGCTATGGTTTTTCCCATGGTCAGGTATGGATGTGAGAGTTGGACTGTGAAGAAAGCTGATCACCGAAGAATTGATGCTTTTGAACTGTGGTGTTGGAGAAGACTCTTGAGAGTCCATTGTACCGCAAGGAGATCCAACCAGTCCATTCTAAGGGAGATCAATCCTGGGTGTTCATTGGAAGGACTGATGCTAAAGCTGAAACTCCAATACTTTGGCCACCTCATGTGACGAGTTGACTCACTGGAAAAGAGTCTGATGCTGGGAAAGGTTGGGGGCGGGAGGAGAAGGGGACGACTGAGAATGAGATGGCTGGATGGCATCACTGACTCTGTGGACATGAGTTTAAGTGAACTCCGGGAGTTGGTGATGGACAGGGAGGCCTGGCGTGCTGTGATTCATGGGGTCGCGGAGAGTTGGACATGACTGAGCGACTGAACTGAACTGAACTGAACTGAAAGATACTCTCAGAGCAATTTAATAGAGGAAACCTTACAAATTTTCTTTCTCACATGTCATGTGATAACATTTTTTAGTAGCTCATTTTATTTGAATTTTTACTAAGGATTCAACTTAATTCTCAGAAAATAGCAATTCTTTTATTGTCCTTATGTTTCCTCTTTTTAAAACTAGTTAAAATAGGTTTGGGCACAAACACCACTGGTTCTTATTAATCATGCGGATTGGCAGATGATAGCACGTGTGGGTAGATGTGCTACTGGGACCTTCTGGCCACCAGTACCTCGCCCACCATAGCTCACATGTTACCTGAGGAGTAGAGTCTCCTTATGAATGAAGAGAGAGCCAGTTAAATGGAGTTTCCTTTTGCTGCAAGTGAATATCTTTATTTCATTTATTAAATCTCCAAACCTAGGACTGACAGAGATATCTAGAGTTAGAAAAATGCATTCTGTTCTTGGCCCTCTGTTGTGGAGTGCTATTTTAATCAAGGACTGCTGCAAAATAATTTCTAGATTTTACCTGAATAATTTTCAAAAGTCTTCTAATGTAGTTTGCTTCTCTAGAAATGGCTGAAATTGTTGGTGTTATTCCTGGAAATTGCTATGCATTTTACATTTTCTGTTTCAAAGTTGTATCTGCATTATATGCAATTCTCTGGCTAGCCAAGAATTTTAATATTTTGTTATACCACTATTTTTTCTTATTAGACATTTCATAATTCAAAGGCTGTCTGAAAAAAAAAAAATCTTTTTTGACAAAATTGGCCAGCTAAATTTAGCAGTGAATTGATAGCTTTTTTTCCCAAGGTCTTGTCTGTTAATTGAAATTTTTGAATCAGCCAGTTGTTTTGGCCTCACCTAGTCATCATCTAAGTAGGTTTATTTCACAGTCTGGTTACCATGGTGTCTGGCTCACATAAACACATCTGGACCTTATTTGCAAATTCTCACACTAAATACTAAATTGAAGTATGCTTTTGATCAATAAAGGCTTATCAACTCATAAATCTCACACATGACTATAAATAAGAGCTAGATTTCTTTAAACCTGTGGTCATATAATTGCGAACTTGACTACTTACTCCCAACCCATGCCATGTCTTCAGGCAAAACATAAATACATTAAAACACGATTCCCCCAAATCCCCTTACTTCTTTAGGCTCCAGAGGTATCAAAAGAGTGAGGTGTGATTGAAATGAGCCCTGGGTGATTTGTTGTTAATGTCTTTTTAAGAAACCCATGAAAATCACACTGACTTAAAAATGAAACTCATGAATCTGTTTTAAAGTTCACATAAATCTGAAACTTGAAGTTAAACTTGAAGGTCACACGAAATACGAGAACCAGAAGCCCTGGGGTTTCTTCTTGTGTTAGTTATTCTGGTTCTGTCAGTTCTGCGTGGCCAGGCCACCTTCTTTTGGAACATTGAATTATGAAAGGACATCTAGTTCTGTCAGTCAGCCACACACACACAGCATACATTAGTGAAATCTCAGAATGCTTGACAAAATAATGGTGCACACTCTGTGGCTTTTTATCTCTGATATGTGACTTTCCCTGTTTTGGTTTCTAAATGCTGACTCTATTACACATTAAGGGTTTGAGAGAATATTTTTATGATGCAGACTTCTTACAGGACAGTGTCCTCCTCTGCCGTGGTTAAGGTATACTTCCCAGCACTCTACTCCTCTTCCAGGGCCTAGAAACTCCAGTAGGCACCCCCTTCCTGGTCCTGGGTGCCTCACTGAGCATCTACCCATTAGGCACCTTTGCACTGGTTCTGGGTATCCTCATGATGCCGAAGCTATACCACTGTCTATGACAAAGCGGAATAAAATCTTTCTGCTTTGTTGGTTGCACAGTGTTGAAAATATCACAAAATATGGTTGCCTCGCCATGCCTCACCAAATTTAAGATAGGGTTTTTAAATAAACTGTTATTTTGTTTTCTAACCCCTGCCAACATCCCTCTTGTTAAGTCAGGAGACACTCTGGATATCAATCATCATTCAGAAGACAAGATTTGTTAGTAAGTCAGTTCATAGTCCTTTGCTCCTTTGTTACTTAAGGTGACTTTTTCCCCTCGGAAATTCTTAATTGCCACTACAAATAGATTTGGGGGCCCCCATCTCATTCCTCCATTTCATGAATTTTTTTTCCCTCTGTGTATCTATTCAGCTTTGTTGAGATATAATCAACTTATAACATTGAATGAATTGAGTGGTTATGAGGGACTTGGAGATAGTGAATATAAGAAGATATTGGTCAGTGGGTACAGATTTCTGGTTTTAAGGTGAATAAATTCTGGGAATGAAATATACAGCATGGAGACCATAGATAACCATTGTTGTTGTTCAGTCACTAAGTCATGTCCGACTCTTTTGTGATCCCATAGACTGTAACCCTCCAGGCTCCTCTGTCCATGGGATTCTCCAGGCAAGAATATTGGAGTTGGTTGCCATTTTATTCTCCAGGGGATCTTCCAGACCCAGGAATTGAGCCATCGTCTCCTACATTGGCAGGTGGGTTCTTTACCACTGAGCCACCAGGGAAGCCCATGGTTAGCCATACTTCATTGTATGCTTGAAAGTTACAAGAGAATAGATTTTAATTATTCTCACACACACGCACCAACAGTGGTTAACTATGTGAAGTAATGGATGTATTAACTATCCTTATTTTTTTTATGTTGCTGTTGTTTGGCTGTTTTGATTCTTGGCTCCACTCTCATTTCGCATTCTTTCACTCAAAGAAATAGACTTGATTTCTCTGGAAAGACATTTTGTTTATATGTGTCTCCCCAGCTCACCAAGTGTGTCCCTGTAAGGCTGAACCTAGTGGTAAACTGAGGTTATGGAAGACTTGGCCAACTGTTTGCTAGATATGACACACTATATATGAATAGTACTGAGACTCACATGTGGATACTTCCCTCACTTTTGTTATTGTTGCTCGGTTGCTGAGTCATGTCCAACTCTTTGCAATGCATGGACTGCAGCACATCAGGCTTCCCTGTCCTTCACTGCCTCTCAGAGTTCGCTCAGACTCATGTCCATTGAGTAAGTGATGCCGTCCAACCATCTCATCCTCTGTTGCCCTCTTCTCATTCTGCCCTCAATCTTTTCCAACATCAGGATCTTTTCCAGTGAGTTGGCTCTTCTCATCAGGTGGCCAAAGTATTGGAACTTCAGCTTCAGTATGAGTCCTTTCAGTGAATATTCAGGGTTGATTTTCTTTAGGATTGACTGGTTGAATCTCCTTCCTGTTCAAAGGACTTTGTCCCTCACTTTGCCACACTTGTATTAGATTTATGGGTCATGTGTTATTACCTGATGTTTACAGTTGAGCTAGCATGGCTTTAAAGAACCTAAAGGAACTTACTCAGAGCCTCTCACCCAGTGAGCAGCATTGCAGATTCCAAAGCCAGGCCCTATCTGTTTCATCTCACTATGCCTTTGAAACTTTCATATGGAATACAAATCATAGCATTTCCTAGGAAAAACTATCCTAGAAGAAAGTGGGAGAAATGATCCTGTTTTTTCATCTGCTCTCTCATTTGTCAGAAAGAGACTGTCATTCAAGTTCTCCAGGTTGAAGAACTGCTAGGAAACTCACCTCCTTTCTTCTTCTTCTAACTTCTCACAGAGAAATTTTTGTTTTCTTTCACTGTTAAGAAAATAGCTGTTTTAACAAGTATGAAAGGGGAAATTAACAACAATGCAATAATAGTAGGAGATTTTAATACCCCACTTACATCTATGGATAAATCAACTAAACAGAAAATTAACAAAGAAACACAAACTTTAAATGATACAATAGACCAGTTAGACCTAATAGATCTCTATAGGACATTTCACCCCAAAGCAATGAATTTCATCTTTTTCTCAAGTGCACACGGAACATTTTCCAGGATAGATCACATCCTGGGCCATAAATCTAGCCTTGGTAAATTCAAAAAAGTTGAAATCATTCCAAGCATCTTTTCTGACCACAATGCAGTAAGACTAGATCTCAATTACAGGAGAAAAACCATTAAAAATGCCAACATATGGAGGCTGAAAAACATGCTGCTGAATAATGAACAAATCATAGAAGAAATCAAAAGAGAAATCAAAACATGCATAGAAATGAATGAAAATGAAAACACAACAACCCCAAACCTCTGGGAGACTGTAAAAGCAGTGCTAAGGGGGAAGTTCATAGCAATACAGGCACACCTCAAGAAACAAGAAAAAAGTCAACTAAATAACCTAACTCTACATCTAAAGCAACTAGAAAAGGAAGAAATGAAGAACCCCAAGGTCAGTAGAAGGAAAGAAATTGTAAAAATTAGGGCAGAGATAAATGCAAAAGAAACAAAAGAGACCATAGCAAAAATCAACAAAGCCAAAAGCTGGTTCTTTGAGAAGGTAAATAAAATTGACAAACCAAAAAAAAAAAGAAAGAAACATGTGGCTTCCCATTTTAGTGACATATACCATTGCTCACTGATAACAAGAGAGAAACATTTCTTAGGATTACAGAATGTGGGGTCTAAGAAACATATAGTCTAATTCCCCATTTGAGGCTTCATTCCCGCTCATCAAGATTGCCATACTTTAGTATATCTATATCACACCTCTGACCATCACCTGAAACAAGTCATATGGTTTCCAGAGCAGTCTTGTCATGTTGAAGTTGTTCTAGTGTTGAGCTCAGAGCTTCTGGACTTGTCTTAGTCACTCAGTCATATCCAACTCTTTGCAACCCCATGGACTGTAGCCCACCAAGCCCCTCTGTCCATGGGATTTTCCAGACAAGAATACTGGAGTGGGTTGCCATTCCCTTCTGGACTTGTGAAAATACCCACTTACAAGTCTTTTTCCTTTTTAATTTTATAGAGAACTTAAAAAAAAAATCTTGCTTGAAATGCCCTCTGATGTAAAGACTGGAAGTATTTACAGATGAGAATATTGAAGTTTAGCATATTGTTGTTGTTCAGACACCCTGTCATGTCAACTCTTTGCAATCCATGCTATGGATTTCAGCTTGCCAGGCCTCCCTGTCTCTTACCTTCTCCCAGAGTTTGCCCAGGTTCATATTCATTGCATCAGTGATGCTGTCCAGCCATCTCATCCTCTGATGCCCTCCTCTCCTTCTGCTCTCAATCTTCCCCAGCACCAGGGGTTTTTTCAATGAGTTGTCTTTTTACCTCAGATGACCAAAATACTGGGGCTTCAACTTCAGCATGCATCCTTCCAGTGAATATTCATGGTTGATCATCCTTAAGATTGACTGGTTTGATCTCCTTGCTGTCTGAGGGACTTTCAGGAGTCTTCTCTAGCACCACAGTTTGAAGGCATCAGTTCTTTGGTGTTCTGCCTTCTTCACAGTCCAGCTCTCACAACCATCTGTAACCACTGGGAAGACCATAGCCTTGACTATACAGACCTTGGTTGGCAGAGTAATGTCTCTGCTTTTCAACACACTGTCTAGGATTGTCATTGCTTTCCTGCCAAGAAGCAACTGTCTTCTGACTTCATGG
This sequence comes from Moschus berezovskii, assembly GCF_049115385.1. Taxonomy (NCBI): domain Eukaryota; kingdom Metazoa; phylum Chordata; class Mammalia; order Artiodactyla; family Moschidae; genus Moschus; species Moschus berezovskii. The sequence goes on from NC_142466.1 coordinate 63,270,536, forward strand.
CTGCAGTCACCATCCAGAGTGATTTTGGAGCCCAAGAAGAGGAAATCTGTCACTATTTCCACCTTTTCCCCTTCTGTTTGCTATGCAGTAATGGGGTGGTTTCTACGTTCTTAGATTGTTTTAATATTTAGTCTTAAGCCAACTGTTTCACTCTCCTCCTTCACCCTCATCAAGAGGCTCTTTAGTTCCTCTATGCTTTCTGCGCTGTAAGAGTGGTATCATCCGCATATCTGAGGTTGCTGATGTTTCTCCCACCTATCTTTTCCAGCTTGTAACTTATCTAGCCTGGCATTTCTCATGATGTGCTCAGCGTATAGGTTGGAAAAACAGGGTGACTGCAGACAGCCCTGTCGTATTTCTTAATCAGTCTTGAACCAATCAGTTTTCCATACAGGATTCTAACTGTTGCTTCTTGACCTGCATACAGGTTTCTCAGGAGGCAGGTAAGATAGTCTGGTATTCTCACCTCTCTAAGAGCTTTATACAGTTTGTCATGATCCACACAAAGACTTTAGCATAGTCGATGAAACAGAGATAGTCATTTGCCTGAAATTTCCTTGCTTTTCTATAACACATCTTGGGTGGCCCTACACTCGTAGCTTCGTTGAGTTATACAAGCCTCTTTGCCATGACAAAGCAGTGATCCTTGAAGGAGGAAGTTTAGCATAAAGGAGCCAGAACCAGGATTTTTCTAGCTCATTTATTAGAACTCATTTCTCCACATGTCCATCCTCTCCTTGGTTAATTGCTCCCCTTTTTCTTCAATCCTGTGCCAAGTCCTCTTAGCACCCCAGGTGCTGTCCTGGTTCTTAATGATGTTCATGTTCTCAAGACTAAAGCAAATGACCACAGCTCTTTCTTATCCATGCAGATGGATTAGATTCTTCTAGAAAGACAGTGCTGATAAACTGATAAATGCTTGGATAGTATCACTACAGAAAGAATAGGAGATGGAAAAAAGAATTAGCCAAAGATGGTAGTGGGCTTCACAAAGGTGATTCCCTGAGGATAGAATGATTTTACAATAAAAAAATATTAATTCAAACTTTTCCCTTTGTGTAATTGATATCTCATCTTACCAGATCACCATACTCAGGATATTTGTTTCCTAAAGTTCTAAAATCAATCAGAAGGCAAATTGCAGGCACTACTCAAATTTGTCCCTGTCTCCATTGCATGCCCTGGTAGACTCCTACATGATGTTTGAAGCATCTTTTTTCTTCTCTATCACTCCAGCCACCCTCTCTTGCAAATACATAATCTGCATTGCTTTCAGGGTTATTTCCTATGGACTTAAAGCTAACCAAGTTTATTTTTCTACTTAAAAGACTTCAGTAATTTCCCATTAAATGGAAAAATAATATGCAGTCCCTCAGGCTGTGACTTGACTTTTTCAATTTTCCCCAAACTCCCCAAAGAGTATCATTAATATGTTCTAAGAACTGTATTTGGTGTTCTCCATCTACAGCTTGCATCTTTCCTGCCATTTTGTTCTTAAGCTGATTTGTCCCCTTTTTGAAATCCAAATGTTTTTTAACTACCTACCAGACCACTGAAATCTAACCTTCTCCCCATAAGCCTTCCTGTGTTTCCCATTTGTTTTAATGTTTTCTTAATTCTATTACATATTTTTCTTGGTCAGTGACTACTGTTATTTATATATTTGACTTTCCTGCTCTGCTAACTTTCCTGGAGAAGGATATTTGTAGGCACTTAAAAGGTTTTATGGATTGAATTGAATTCTAATTGATGTCAGCATATTTGTGTACTTATTCAATGTGCATTTCTTCAGTATATGTTTGTTGAATGACTACTAGGTGAAAACTAAAAGAATTTCAAGTCTATCAGGAAAAGCTGCACAAATTCATCTAAGTACAATTCATTGTAGGAGAGTCATTGAGATGAAACAGAAACCTAGTGGATCTGTGATAACGTCATTTTCTGTTGTGCTTCTTCAGTGCCCTTTTCATTCCTCCAGCTTCTCTTTTTCTTGACCAATTAAGCCTTGGTTTCTTCTAGGATGTACCTGGATTGTTTTTGAAAAGCCATGTAAAACAATGAAATCTAGTGTTTTTTCTTTCTTTTCATAGTACTCTGGTCTTAGTTTTCCTTTTCTTCTTGGCCATAATAGCAACTATCAGTTCTACCTCTTTCTTTCTTGTTTCAGAGTTGAAAACAGTCTTCTGTTGATCAGTGCACAAGGCCTTCATTGTACAAATTGCTTGTTAATAAGTGTAATTAAAGAGGAAAAGTGTTAACCCAGGAGGAACAGTCACAAAGATTCAGTGGCAAACCAAGGTCATCAAATCCTAGTCTTTGGGATTCTTCTAGGATAATAGCATTTGGTTGCACCATTTTGCTTCTGCTCTCATGGGTATCTCTTTGTGTTTATTACACTAAAATATACAAAACACAAAATTTATCATTTTAACCATTTAAGTGCATAGTTTTGTGGCATTAAGTGTATTCACACTGTTGTGTAACCATCATCTCCATCCATCTCCAGAGCCTTTTCTTCTTCCCTGAAGGAAGCTTTGTACCCATTAAACATGATCTCACCATTCTCATCACCTCCCAGTCCTTGGAAACAACCATTCTACTGTCAATCTTTATGAATTTGACTAAGGTAGGTACCCTACATGAATGAAATACACAGTGTTTGTCCTTTTACATTTGGCTCATTCCATTTAGCATGTCTTCAAGGCTCATCCATGTTCTAGCTTGTCTCAGGATTTCTTTCCTCTTTTAAAGATGAATAATATTTCATTGCAAGTACACACCACATGTTATTTATCTGTTGATCAACACCTGTCTTCTGGCTGTTATGAATAATGCTGCTATGAATGTGAGTGTAGAAATACTTATTTATGTTCTTACTTTCACTTCTTTTGTGTATATTCCCAGATGTAGAATTGCTGGATCATATGATAATCCTGTGTTTCATTTTTTGAGGAATCACCATAACTTTGCCTATTGTGTTTTATATTCCCAATAACAGTGTACAGGGGTTCAGATTTCTCCGCATCCCTGCCAATGCTCGTTATTTTCTGTGTTTTTTGTTTGTTTGTTTATTTAAAAAACAGACATCCTAATGGGTAATGGAGTATTATCTCACTGTAGTCTCATAGATATTTCTGATGGAGACACTCACCAAATCTCACCCCTTCTTCATACTTCCACCTCTTCTTCTGCTTTGCTCCATGAGGTCTTCTTTCCCCAGGATGTCATTCTAGAGTTGTGTAGGGGAGCAGTGAATAGCCTTGTGGAGTAGAAGTGTTTTTAGATTTACAAGACCTCTGTCCTGATGCTCTCCATCGTAGTTGGCTTCATTCCTTCCCCAGCAACTTTTTGTAGATTTTCTTCCACCTCTTTGTGTCAGTGACCTCTTTTGACATTAACCCAGACATGGATTCATCCAGCAGCAAGAATCCATTTATTTTTATTCAGTTCAGTTCAGTTCAGTTCAGTCGCTCAGTCGTGTCCGACTCTCCACGACCCCATGAATCACAGCACGCCAGGCCTCCCTGTCCATCACCAACTCCCGGAGTTCACTCAAACTCATGTCCACAGAGTCGGTGATGCCATCCAGCCGTCTCATTCTCTGTCATCCCCTTCTTCTCCTGCCCCCAACCTTTCCAAGCATCAGAGTCTTTTCCAGTGAGTCAACTCATCGCATGAGGTGGCCAAAGTATTGCAGTTTCAGCTTCAGCATCAGTCCCTCCAATGAACACCCAGGATTGATCTCCCTTAGAATGGACTGGTTGGATCTCCTGGTGGTACAAGGGACTCTCAAGAGTCTTCTCCAACACCAAAGTTCAAAAGCATCAGTTCTTCGGCGATCAGCTTTCTTCACAGTCCAACTCTCACATCCACACATGACCACAGGAAAAACCATAGCCTTGACTAGACAGACCTTGGTTGGCAAAGTAATGTCTCTGCTTTTTAATATATTATCAAGGTTGGTCATAACTTTCCTTCCAAGGAGTAAGCGTCTTTTAATTTCATGGCTGCAATCAGCATCCGCAGTGATTTTGGAGCCCAAAAAAATAAAGTCTGACACTGTTTCCACTGTTTTCCCATCTATTTCCCATGAAGTGATGGGACCAGATGCCATGATCTTAGTTTTCTGAATGTTGAGCTTCAAGCCAAACTTTTCACTCTCCTCTTTCACTTTCATCAAGAGGCTTTTGAGTTCTTCTTCACTTTCTGCCATGAGGGTAGTGTCATCTGCATATCTGAGGTTATTGATATTTCTCCCAGCAATCTTGATTCCAGCTTGTGCTTCTTCCAGCCCAGCGTTCCTCATGATGTACTCTGCATAGAAGTTAAATAAGCAAGGTGGCAATATACAGCCTTGACGTACTCCTTTTCCTATTTGGAACCAGTCTGTTGTTCCATGTACAGTTCTGACTGTTGCTTCTTGACCTGCATACAGGTTTCTCAAGAGGCAGGTCAGGTGGTCTGGTATTCCCATCTCTTTCAGAATGTTCCACAGTTTATTGGGATCCACACAGTCAAAGGCTTTGGCATAGTCAATGAAGCAGAAATAGATGCTCTTCTGGAACTCTCTTGCTTTCTCCATGATCCAGTGGATGTTGGCAATTTGATCTCTGGTGCCTCTGCCTTTTCTAAAACCTGCTTGAACATCTGGGAGTTCACCGTTCACATATTGCTGAAGCCTGGCTTGGAGAGTTTTGAGCATGACTTTACTAGCGTGTGAGATGAGTGCAATTGTGCGGTAGTTTGAGCACTCTTTGGCATTCCCTTTCTTTGGGATTGGAATGAAGACTGACCTTTTCCAGTCCCGTGGCCACTGCTGAGTTTTCCAAATTTGCTGGCATATTGAGTGCAGCACTTTCACAGCATCATCTTTCAAGATTTGAAATAGCTCAACTGGAATTCCATCACCTTCACTAGCTTTGTTTGTAGTGATGCTTTCTAAGGCCCACTTGACTTCACATTCCAAGATGTCTGGCTCTAGGTCAGTGATCACATTATCGTGACTATCTTGGTCGTGAAGATCTTTTTTGTACAGTTCTTCTGTGTATTCTTTCCACCTCTTCTTAATATCTTCTGCTTCTGTTAGGTCCATACCATTTCTGTCCTTTATCGAGCCCATCTTTGCATGAAATGTTCCCTTGGAATCTCTAATTTTCTTGAAGAGATCTCTTGTTTTTCCCATTCTGTTGTTTTCCTCTGTTTCTTTGCATTGATCACTGAGGAAGGCTTTCTTATATCTCCTTGCTATTCTTTGGAACTCTGCATTCAGATGCTTACATCTTTCCTTTTCTCCTTTGCTTTTCGCTTCTCTTCTTTTCACAGCTATTTGTAAGGCCTCCTCAGACAGCCATTTCGGTTTTTTGCATTTCTTTTCCGTGGGGATGGTCTTGGTCCCTGTCTCCTGTACAATGTCAACCATTTATTAATTCACTCCTCCACCCATCTACTCAGCAGTTATTGCACACCTGTATTCCTTTAAAGATCTGGAAATTCTTATTAGTCTCTTTATTGCTTATATAGATATTTAAGGAAATATACTAATGAAACATGTGGCCATTTCCCACTGATTCAGTGTCCTGTTGTCTGCATCTTTTCTGGGAGAGCCAAGTTTTGTGGAGTACTTTGTACTGTCTCCTTATCTTAGAAATGAGTGTTCACCTTATATTTGGCTCGAGTCAGCATTTCAAAGTGGGACCTGTTACTTTTAGAAATGTATTTATACAGCACAAAGTAGGTGCTTATATTACACTTAGAAGTGGAACCTATTCATGTCTTTCTTATATTGTAAATAACATATTGTGAGTTAAAGACGTTTAATAACTAATGCTTAAAGGTGATAAATAATGAGAAAAGAAACTGTGATTGGAAATTCACAAATTTCCTGGGACTTATAACAACTTTAAAATTTGACCTTTATGTCATTACTGCAATTATTTATTTTCTCCTCCCTCTCCCCCTTTCTTTCTTCTTTCCTTTCTCTCTCAGAAAAAACAAGATTGACGCTGATGATTACCACATGCAGTAGTTTGTTGTTGTTGTTGTTAGATTCCAGGTTTATAACCAAATTAAAGGTGGCATAATTTTGCATCAGATGCCTCCCCAAAGAAATCTCTGGTTTTCCACCAAGCTTTGTTCTCAGGAAATCATACCCATATCTCATTATAGAAATATTTCCATGTGTAATTAATTTGAATATAATATAAAAGACACAGGCCTAAGATGAAAGCGATGATAAACTTCCACTTGAACCTATTCCACCACAAACCAAAGGCACATTTTTGGTTTGGTCCTTGTTTTGATGATCACAGGATTTATCTTTATTTGCATTTTACTTAGGCGGTTTTTCAGTGCCTGGGGAGACATGATGTACATTGTAAAATAATGCAATAAACTAGTTGAACATATTTCCCTTGTTTCTGGGCATATTTTACTTGTACACACAGTCCCATGAAAAAAGCTGGGGATGCAACAGCCTCAGCTGTAAATTATTATCATGACAGCACTGGCATGCCATGGCTGCTCTCACACTGAGAAGCGGGCTGGGTGTTCTTGTGGGATGGGTTGCCCTAGAGTCAGCTGAGAAGTAATGTAGCTCAGAGGGAGAAAGTCTGTTGGACTTAAAAAGGAACAAAACAAACTAACATCTAATCCTTTGCCAAGAGAAGTTTTATAGAAAACACAAAATTAGTGACAGACTGAGAGACCTTTTTCTAAGTCCAGAATCAGAGAACAAACACTGCCATGGTCGTTCTACTGGTTCTCAGCAAAACAAACTTGGTTGCTTACATTTTTTCAAACCTCTTACATGAGAAAAGTGGTTCAAAAGCTGGTCATTTCAACCCAGGAAACGTGGTTAAATGAAGTGAAATAGCTTCAGAATCAGAATATTAGTCGAAAGCAAATTCAGTATGCTTTGAGAGTCAGAATTTTGAATTTTTGGAGCTTCAAATTGGAACAGATGATTTTAAAGACAGCACTGGAAGCTTCAAAATGTACATCTGCATCAGAAGTAGGGCCTCATCCACTTTTAACAGGAGGCAGAAAACTCCCAACTTCCTTGTTTCTCTATTCAAATTATAGAATTGTAGACCATGAGATCAGATCAGGGTGCTTTCTGCTGTATCTGCTGATAACAAACAAGGTTGACTGATTTTGTTCTCCATGAGAAGTGACTGTAAGAGTTTTCATCAATAGTGCAAAGGGCAACATTGGTTTGGGGGAAAGTGCATCACATTTAAAGTCAAAAGACCAAGGTCTGAATGCTAACTCCTTCCTACATCATTTTAGATGTCATGTGGCTCATATGGAAAATGTCACTTTATTTCTTGGGCCTTAGTTTTCTTTTACCTGGAAAATGGGAACATTGTCAACCCTACCTCAGGACAGTGTGAAGATGTCTTGTATGTTTCTGCCAAGGACTACCTTAATTTTAAAGCTGAATTCTTTTGTCAGTAATAATCCTCAATACTCTCTTTTTTTGCAGTTGAATTGGAAACTCTTCCAACTCTTTTGGGGAACTTAGTGTCTGCTGAATGTCCAACCTGTGACACATTCTTAAGATAGATTTATATGTTAGGGCAGAACTAGCCAATATACCAGATAAACCTAAAATTGCAGTGCCTTAACAGAAGTTGGAATATGAAGTCTTGGAATGTGAAGTCAAGTGGGCCTTAGAAAGCATCACTACGAACAAAGCTAGTGGAGGTGATGGAATTCCAGTTGAGCTATTTCAAATCCTAAAAGATGATGCTGTGAAAGTGCTATATTCAATATGCCAGCAAATTTGGAAAACTCATCAGTGGCCACAGGACTGGAAAAGGTCAGTCTTCATTCCAATCCCAAAGAAAGAGAATGCCAAAGAATGCTCAAACTACCGCACAATTGCACTCATCTCACACACTAGTAAAGTCATGCTCAAAATTCTCCAAGCCAGGCTTTAGCAATATGTGAACCGTGAACTTCCAGATGTTCAAACTGGTTTTAGAAAAGGCAGAGGCACCAGAGATCAAATTGCCAACATCCACTGGATCATGGAGAAAGCAAGAGAGTTCCAGAAAAGCATCTATTTCTGCTTCATCGGCTATGCCAAAGCCTTTGACTATGTGGATCACAATAAACTGTGGAAAATTCTGAAAGGAATGGGAATACCAGACCACCTGACCTACCTCTTGAGAAACCTGTATGCAGGTCAGGAAGCAGCAGTTAGAACTGGACATGGAACAACAGACTGGTTCCAAATAGGAAAAGGAGTACATCAAGGTTGTATATTGTCACCCTGCTTATTTAACTTATATGCAGAGTACATCATGAGGAACACTGGGCTGGAAGAAGCACAAGCTGGAATCAAGATTGCTGGGAGAAATATCAATAACCTCAGATATGCAGATGATACCACCCTTATGGCAGAAAGTGAAGAGGAATTCAAAAGCCTCTTGATGAAAGTGAAAGAGGAGAGTGAAAAGTTTGGCTTGAAGCTCAACATTCAGAAAACTAAGATCATGGCATCTGGTCCCATCACTTCATGGGAAATAGATGGGGAAACAGTGTCAGACTTTGTTTTTTTGGGCTCCAAAATCACTGCAGATGCTGATTGCAGCCATGAAATTAAAAGACGCTTACTCCTTGGAAGGAAAGTTATGACCAACCTAGATAGTATATTAAAAAGCAGAGACATTACTTTGCCAACCAAGGTCCGTCTAGTCAAGGCTATGGTTTTTCCCGTGGTCCTGTATGGATGTGAGAGTTGGACTGCGAAGAAAGCTGATTGCCGAAGAATTGATGCTTTTGAACTGTGGTGCTGGAGAAGACTCTTGTGAGTCCCTTGGACTGCAAGGAGATCCAACCAGTTCATTCTAAAGGAGATCGATCCTGGGTGTTCATTGGAAGGACTGATGCTAAAGCTGAAACTCCAATACTTTGGCCACCTCATGCGAAGAGTTGACTCACTGGAAAAGACTCTGATGCTGGTAAGGATTGGGAGAGGGAGGAGAAGGGGACAACAGAGAATGAGATGGCTGGATGGCATCACCGACTCGATGGACATGAGTTTGAGTGAACTCCGGGAGTTGGTGATGGACAGGGAGGCCTGGCATGCTCTGACATGCGGTCGCAAAGAGTCGGTCACAACTGAGCGACTGAACTGAATTGAACAGAAGTTTATTTCTTGCACACATAAGAATTCCTTACTGGAGGATGGTTCTCCTCCAAGTGATAATTCAAGAATGTGGTTTCTTCTATGCTCTGGCTTCACCATCTTTAACCATGACTTCCAACACTGCTACATAAGAAGCCACTGGAAAGGAAAGGAAATATACGGTGTTATATGGGAGGGTTTTATAAACCAACCCTGGACATGATGTGTGTGTGTATATGTGTGTGTGTGTGTGTATATACACACACATCTCCCTTTTGCCCAATTTCCTGGCTAGAACTCAGGCTCATAGCCACGCTTCATTGCAAGCATGGCTCGGAATACTGTTGATTTAAGTGCTAGGGAGAAGATGAAATGGAATTGGTGACCAGCTAGCTAATGTCTGATAAATGAGTGAAAAACAGCTCACACTATATCTATCATACAATTGTATTGATCATTTTGATTAAAAGATCAGTTAATGAGGATAGAAAGACCAAAATTTTCAGTAATACTCTGAGGACATTAAGAAAAGCTTGTGTTGGGCAGTGGTGGGCATATGTATGCCCATGGTATATTTATATACCGTGTGAGAAGCACAGGCAGGCAGTGGTGTGGATTCAGACATACTCTCTTTCCTGTTTGTCTGGTCGCAGGGGCTGGCTGAATTGGCTTGACTCCATATGGGAAGGAAAGCCCTGATACCCAGTGGTCAACACAAAAATGTTTCAGTGATCATTTGAACTGGTTTTGACAAGCAATACTTTCTGGAAAATTGCTGCTCTAGGAATATGGTGAAATGGTCTGTAAGAAAGCATTGCCTCTGCTGAGTTCCCTGCCTTGGTTAGAAATGTTTCTAGTTCCTTTGGCAGAAATGCGAACCATATGTGGACAGTGATTTCATGGTCTAACTTTGAGGCAAGAGAGATTTCATTATCAAATGTTAGCCTTAGAAAATATCTCATTAATGAATAAATGATTCTATGATTCCTGAAGGTATGTGGATATAAAGGCCCATGATATGAGAAGATGATAATCTAAGGGAAACTGCCCCACTGGTTTGGTGGTGGGCACTAGAATGAAAGGCACCCCATTGTTGAGTTATAAGCACCTCCAAGTGTTACCTGGGCTCCCAGGTGGCACTAGTGTTAAAGAACCCGCCTGTCAATGTGGGAAATGTAAGAGATGCAGGTTCGATCCCTGGGTCAGGAAGATTCCCTATAAGAGGACAGGGCAATTGACTCCAGTATTCCTCCCTGGGAAATCCCATGGGTAGAGGAGTCTGGTGGGCCACAGTCCATGGGGCTGCAAAGAGCTGGACATTACTAAGTGACTAAAAACACACACCAAGTATCACATAACTGCATTTCAATCAAGATTTTTATAAACCAAAAATATATTTTATAAGGAAATATACAAAACTGATACAGACTTACTAGCTGTAGGCTCCCATATTTTTATTTTTAAACAAAAAAGTCATATATGTGGTCAGAAAATAATTTTGTGCATCTTTCCAATTAAATTCATTTCTCACTCTTAGTGACTTTCACTTAGCAGCAGCTCATAAACTTTAGGGAAAATTATAGCCCATGGAAAATTGTGTCATAATGAATAACAGAAAGAACAAAAACTTGTAAGTGCTGTACCCATTTTACAGATGAAGAATCTGATGATAATAGCATTTAAACCATGAACTGAATTATGTAATTAGTTAATAAAAGAATTGGAATCACAATATAAGTCTGTTTGACCTCAGAAATCAGTTTAAGTACTCCTTCCAATTTAAGTTCTCTTTCCCTAATAGAATCCAAATTAGTGTGTTCCAAACTAATTTCTTCTGTGAGACAAACAGAAGATAAGATTAGAGAATACTCTCAGTAAATTTTGATGTTGGCAGTAAGTTAGAGGTAAAAGTCAGAAAAGATCATGTAATCAAGTATGTGAAGAAACAGGGATTTTTGCTAATAGGCTTTGTACTAGTGAAGGAAGAGGAAGCAAATAATGAGGGCAAAGAAATCTACAAGGTAAGGACAAGTAACAAGGGAAACCAAAGCAAACTGAAGGGAGCAATAGAGAGAATTTCATTTTTGCTGTACTAATACTAAAAAGCAGAGACATTACTTTGCCAACCAAGGTCCGTCTAGTCAAGGCTATGGTTTTTCCCGTGGTCATGTATGGATGTGAGAGCTGGACTGTGAAGAAAGCTGATCGCCGAAGAATTGATACTTTTGAACTGTGGTGTTGGAGAAGACTCTTGAGAGTCCCTTGTACCGCAAGGAGATCCAACCAGTCCATTCTAAGGGAGTTCGATCCTGGGTGTTCATTGGAAGGGCTGATGCTAAAGCTGAAACTGCAATACTTTGGCCACCTCATGCGACGAGTTGACTCACTGGAAAAGACTCTGATGCTGGGAAAGGTTGGGGGCGGGAGGAGAAGGGGACGACGGAGAATGAGACGGCTGGATGGCATCACCGACTCTGTGGACATGAGTTTGAGTGAACTCCGGGAGTTGGTGATGGACAGGGAGGCCTGGCGTGCTGTGATTCATGGGGTCGCGGAGAGTCGGACATGACTGAGCGACTGAACTGAACTGAACTGATCTGAATACTACTTTTCTTATACATCAGAAGATTTAAAAACTCATGGCAGTAAAATTTTGGGAGGGATAGGCATAAAATTCATTTCCAAGTAATTTCCAAATATATAAATATTTCTTGTTATAAAAGCACAATCACAATTCAGTGATCCTTTCTTATATCCTAAGTGGTGTGAGGTTAACAAATGAGATGGTAGGGTGCCCATCAGAAGTGTGTGTCTTTTAGAGGGTGGCAAGAATCTTTGAGAAGTTGTATCTTTTTATTGTTATGAATGTAAACAATAAACTCTGAATTGAGAAAATCATCATTATAGTTGTATCTTATGTATATGACTTAATAATGGGGATAGGGACTTCCCTGGTGGTCCAATGGTTAAGACTTTGCCTTCCAGGGCAGGGGTTGCAGGTTCGATCCCTGGTCAGGAAGCCAGGATTCCACATGCCTCCCTGCCAAAAACCTGAAACATAAAACAGAAGAAATATTGTAACGAACTTAATAAAGACTAAAAATTCAGTTCAGTTCAGTTCAGTTCAGTCGCTCAGTCGTGTCTGACTCTTTGCAACCCCATGAATCACAGCACGCCAGGCCTCCCTGTCCATCACCAACTCCCGGAGTTCACTCAAACTCATGTCCATCGAGTCCGTGATGCCATCCAGCTGTCTCATTCTCTGTCGTCCCCGTCTCCTCCCACCCCCAATCCCTCCTAGCATCAGACTCTTTTCCAGTGAGTCAACTCGTCGCATGAGGTGGCCAAAGTATTGGAGTTTCAGCTTTAGCATCAGTCCTTCCAATGAACACCCAGGATTGATCTCCTTTAGAATGGACTGGCTGGATCTCCTTGCAGTCCAAGGGACTCTCAAGAGTCTTTTCCAGCACCACAGTTCAAAAGCATCAATTCTTCGGCGATCACCTGCCTCTTGAGAAACCTGTATGCAGTTCAGGAAGCAACAGTTAGAACTGGTCATGGAACAACAGACTGGTTCCAAATAGGAAAAGGAGTACGTCAAGGCTGTATATTGTCATCCTGCTTATTTAACTTCTATGCAGAGTACATCATGAGGAACGCTGGGCTGGAAGAAGCACAAGCTAGAATCAAAATTGCTGGGAGAAATATCAATAACCTCAGATATGCAGATGACACCACCCTTATGGAAGAAAGTGAAGAGGAACTCAAAAGCCTCTTGATGAAAGTGAAAGAGGAGAGTGAAAAGTTTGGCTTGAAGCTCAACATTCAGAAAATGAAGATCATGGCATCTGGTCCCATCACTTCATGGGAAATAGATGGGGAGACAGCGGAAACAGTGTCAGACTTAATTTTTTTGGGCTCCAAAATCACTGCAGATGCTGATTGCAGCCAGGAAATTAAAAGACTAAAAATGGTCCACCTTAAAAAACTTTTTTTTAAAGGTAGTGGGGACAGAGTTGTATTTAATCTATTCTTCGAGAAACTAGAAAAGTAGCCCATTATTATGAAATAATTACTTTCCCAAGGTAGGAAAATAATAATAATTTGATGTCTGAATGATTTCCTGATATTCAGAAAGCAAATTCAAAGGGATTTCCAAAAATATAGATTATTTTTTACTTTCATACCTCTTCAAATGGTCTATATCCATACTGTCTAATTAGAATTTTAAAAAATCAAAAGTTGATTGTAAGAGGATCTCCAGAGGCAGGATTAAGTGTGATTATTTTTTCCCTGCTCATCTTTATTTTCTGATTGTTCTACAATTAACACAGATTAGTAAACAAATTAAAGGAGATAATTGTCGCTGAACAAATTCTCAAATCCTGAACAAGACTGACTCATAGGCAGATATGTTGATTATAAATTAGACTGGGTTTTTAGATAAAGTTGACAATTTAAATTCTATTTTGATTTGAGGTCAGCTCACAAAGACCTCTGTAACTTCCATTAAGTTGAGCTTCAGCACTGTTAAGGCAAATTGAAATTAACTGTTTTTGTTTCCTGTCTGAGACTGGAAGAGGAAGGGAGAAATGGGGCTTCCTTAACTCTTCTTGGACTTAAAATAAAATTGCTATATTGATCTTTGACACATGATTAATTCTACATGTTAAAAACTGAGCACATGCATGTTAAAAATGTATGATTTAACAAATTTTGACTTAGAGTAATTTCTAATAAAACATTTGAGTTAAGCCAAATCTATCCTTACATCCTAGTTCACTGTACTGTTCCCTGTATTGTGTACATTGCAACAGATGTTAGATTGTGAGTAAAATAGATCTGTGGAGATAAGTCTCAAAGAGTACCATTATTCATGATGTTTCTATGAGGAAAAATTATACTTAATTCTGAAACTCTGATTTATGGACATATTTTTAACACATCTTTTTTTTGAGATGGAAAGTGTATATCTATCATTGGTCTCTGTTGATCATTATCCCATCTAATATCAGTACATTTGGTCCTCTCACTTATTCTGAATAAGATGTATATTGTTATGTATCTCCCTATATTAGACTCCCAATAAAGCCAGATTACCTAATGCCACATGAAGCAGCTTATTGAAAATAAAACTGTTGGAGGTGAGGGAGTAGCCCCAGAAAGTGCCGCATTTCTTATCCAAAGAGATCTGGTGGGAGCTGATGCCTGAGTCGTGGAGACAACCTCGGCATTGAAGGTTCTGCTTCTCTGCCCAACTGTTTGTTTCTTTGAGCTTTGCTGCTTCTCTGCTTTACCTCCCTCCTGCTACCTCCCACCTGGATCATCTTCTCCTTCTTCTGACTCAGAATATAAAACTGCACCCAAGAGTGAGTTTTTCTAGGCAGAGCTACAGCAGGGCTTACCTTTTTGAAGTCTATTGTGCATTATCTCTGTTGCAAAGAAGGAGAAACCTGAAGGGACATGGAAAGGTTAGAGTGAGAAATACACACATGGGTGTTCAGGTTCGGAAATGTGAGCACACACTCTCATCTTATGGCTTTATACAGTGGGACTCTGTCACCCATCTTCCTTAAGGGTAAATAATAACTGCTCATTACAATATAAAGATTTTTAAGCCAGCAAGTGTTTTAAAGCTAAGAAATAGCATATTTTAAGAAATAAAAGAATGTCTGAAAATTGATTCCGTAACTGTGTCTCAGGTGAGAGGATTGATAACTCAGTCTGACACTGACCTTGAAATACAATTGCTCCTCTTTTCATAAAAGATGCTTTTTGCATGTAACAAAAACAGTCTTATAATTTTATATCTTATTCTTATATGCCCATTATTGTGTAATGTGGTTATTATTATATCAGTGGAGTTATCTTTATTTTCAGCATTAAATGTAACTGTAAGATTAGACTTGATACATTTGATAGATGGGTCACTTTATTGTGAATTCCTGTGTCTCTTTTACCTCAGCAAGATTTTGGTGGAAGCAAGTGAGCCAGACCTTGTGTTCTAGGTGCTTTATAGAAATGTCCACGTTTGATCTTTGCAGAGAGCTCATGAGCTAAGTACCATCATTTGAAATCTGCAGATAACACATGCTCAGGGAGCCTGACAATTCGTTGAACAGCACATAGTGGAAGTCTGAGCTTTGTTCACATGTAGGTCTGTGTGGCTCCCTTCTCTTTGCATTCTGCTGGCTGTCTCGGTACACAGTGCTCCAATTTGGCCATCCAAGGACTCGGACTTTATTCTTAAGCACATCACTAATTGTTATGTGAGCTAAGGCTCCTTAGTCTTCATTCACATGAGATTTAAATCATCAATCTAGAAATAACCATTTCAAATAAGAAGTAGTCTCCCCCCAGTTCAGAAAGCATGATCCTGACCTTTCAAAGAGTATTTCCTCCATATTTCCTGACCACTAGTCTCTCTTTGCTTTCCTGTCCCCACTTTTATTAACAGGCCAGAAGCATTTGATACACTGATTACTGAACACTGGAAAGTTTGACTATTTTCCTGTTCAAGTGAGGAAAATTGAGAAGGTTGTAGTGTTCTTTTAGTATTAGAGTCTATCCCTTTCCCTCCCTAACACAGAAAGATAGAAATGAAAGCAGGAGCATATGAGGAAGACCTTTGCTCAGTTGTGTCCAACTCTTTGTGACCCCATGGAGCATATGAGGAAAAGATTGAAATTAAAGTCCAAGGCCTGATATGTTATAGGGGTATGATATGTCCATTTAACTTGCTTGATTTCAACCATCCACATTAGCAAAGGAAAAAGTGAGAAACAGAAGAGTAATAACTTAAGTGATGTTGGAGGGTTGACAGTATGTCCCAGAGGGAGGGTGCTCTTTGAAATGGGAATCTCCTGCTGCTTCAGCCAGACTCAATTCCTGTAATCTCTCATGGTGTCAGCATCTTAGCATTTAAAAAATGTTTTGGGGGTTTGCAGATGTCTTTTTTATACAGCATGATGCTAAGATGCCAACCAACTACTTCACTTGGTTTTCTACCAAGGAGGCAGCCATCAGTTCCAATGAGTGAAATGATAGTAGGAGCCACCTCTAAGACTACACCAGCAATAGACCATATTGGGCTTACTGGGACATAGAATATCTAAATACTATATTTTATGAATGTTTTGGTTAGCTCAGGCTGTAATAATACTATACTATAAACTGGAGTGGTTTAAACAATAGACATTTATTTCTCACAGATCTGGAGGCTGGATGTCCAAGGTCAAAGTGCTAGCAGATTCAGTTCTCGGTGAAGGCCTCCCTCCTAGTTTATTGACAGCTACCTTCTCAGTGGCCCTTCCTCAGTGCCTGTGTGTATGGAGAAAGCTTTCGTGTCTCTTTCTCTTCTGATAAGGGCACTATTCCCATCATTAGAGTTCTACCCTCATGACCTCATTTGAATCTAATCTCCTCCCAAAGGCCCCACCTCCAGATATGAACTTAGGGGGTTGGTGGTGGTGGGGGGACACAATCATTCAGCTCATAACAATGGATGACATCAAAGAAGTTTCAGTGATAATTTTCATTCTTTATGATTTTGCTGTAAATGTTAACTTTAGAACCTAAACCCTTTTAAGATGAAGCAGTCATATGTCTCCATTTACTAGAGGAAATTAGATCAATTCTCTGAGCTACAGTGTCTTCATCTGAGGTTGTCACAGTTAGTGATATTATCCACTTTTCTGTGTCTCTCGGGGTTGTTTGAATAACCAATAAGATAAAATATGTGCAGGTAGGTTTTAAGTATTCTTACAATTAAGTTAGATAAAAATTACTTCTGAAATAGGATAAAGCACGGGTAAAGCATTGCCAAATCCCACGATGAGTTGAAAACTTAGTGAATTTTTGAATTAAAAAAAAACTTATTTCAGACCCTTTGTAAGTTCAGCCTTATTTATCTGTGTGTATGTGTGTATGTACCTGTGTGTATATTTAAAATTTATTTATTATAATTGGAGGATAGTTACTTTACGACATTGTGATGGTTTTTGCCATACATTGACATGAAATCAGCCACAGATGTGCATGCGGCCCCCATCCTGAACCCGCTCCCATCTCTCTCCCCACCCCACCCCTCTGGGTTGTCCCAGAGCACGTTGTGTGTGTATTTTTAACACTAAAGGGGAAAAAGTTTAAATCAACCTCTGTGACAGATTGCCTCAGGTTTTATTTCATTTTTCCTGATAAGTTTACTTATCCCTATTGCAAGCTGGCATCAGAACTGTCATCCTGCAGTTGTATTCCACAATCTGAAACCCTCTTCAGTGGTCTGTGTGTGGATGCAGAGACATTCAAGAGCACTCATAAGTGTAACTGCAAGTTTGCCTCTGAGTGCATAGTCCTGAAATCTTAATGTGCTACTTTTTTTCCCCCTTCATAAACAATACAAAGAAGTTGACAGGTCTGAAAGGGGCTTTGTGAAAAGATAATTAAGAGCTTTAGAGAGTGTCAAGAGTCAATAGCTCAGCTCTGTCAGCACTCTGGAGTGTTACAGGCTATAATTAGATGGCATGGAGGTGTAAGGCATGTTTGGCAGTTGATTCCTGCATGATCTCCAATGGAAAAACAAAGAGCAGCCTCCATGAGATACCTGGCAAAGTGGGAAATAGGTGTATTGGAGTTAAACCTTTCAAGTGTCTCTATTTTCCCAGGGTGCATCTTTGGTTAAGCGCTTCTTTGAGTTTCAGTTGGCATCTGTATGGGACATTTGGCTCATGGTCATCATTCCCACAATCCTCTTGGCTGTGCACTGCAGACCTCCTTTCAGCTCCACAAATTGGAGGCCATTCCTGCAGTGCCCGTGGACACAGCCCAATCCACAGTCTTGTGCTGGGTATGGACCGTTAAGGCAGAGAGTTGATTCCTAACAAGAGGACATTTTTCCAAAGATACCTGGAAAAGTCCAGAATAGTCTGTCAGTAAGTGGAGTTGAAAAGTCAAAAGGCATCATAGGACTGGATTAAGATGCCCTAAACACTGAAAAGAGTATGGGGAACAGCAAATCATATGAAGTACAAAATTAAAAAACAAACAAAAAACCTAATTGTAAGCCATATGCTTGCAATCACCATGTTTTAATTTTCCCCATTATGATTTCAATGAAAAAAAATGTAATTATATATGTGTATACACACGCACACACACACACATAAAATTATTTGCAGATGCTAGTGTTTTAGTGCCTTTTATTTGGCTGATGTTTTAGGTGTACTCAGCCTATTTGCCCTCTAGGTGTGTTTTTCATTTGAGAGGAAAATATACCTTGACTATACTGGCAAACTCAACTTCCACAGTATTAAAAGATAAACTGAGGCATGTTAAAATTTTTACAAGTTTGAGGAACAATTGATTTGAATTGGACAGTATGCAATCTAACAGACAGAAAGGAGCTCTAGAGAACTGTACAAAATGAAAGATTTTTATAGGCAAAAAGGAGCAGAAACAAGAAAATTACACTAGGTAAAAAAGTGCATTGGTTATAGTGATTTCTTTCCTTAAGGGGATCGCAGGGGTTTATCAGACAGATGACCTAACTAGTGCTGATCAGCTGATTCCTGATTGACTGATTTAAGATTCCATTTCTAGGAAGTCAGAAACTGTAATTAAGTTAATCTCAGTTTGGTGATACAGGGCTTAGCATAAGTGACTACATTTGGGGCCTAGATTCACTATCCATTTACTATCCAGACAGAAGCACTATCCGTTATTCAGCTAAACTGCACATTGCTAGGTAAGTAGTTCTAGTTTTTTTTGTTTTTTCTTTTCTTTTTTAAAATTTTATTGGAGGCAAATTACCTTACATTAATATATTGGTTGGTTTTGCCATACATTGACACGAATCCACCCCGGATGTACATGCGCTCCCCCTCTTGAACCCCCCTCCCACCTCCCTCTTCCCCATATCCTCCCTCCAGGTCATCCCCGTGCACCAGCCCCAAGCATCCTGTATCATGCGTCAAACCTGGATTGGTGATTCATTTCACATATGATAATATACATGCTACAATGTCATTCTCCCAAATCATCCCACCTTCACCCTCCCCCACAGAGTCCCAAAGACTGTTCTATACACCTATGTCTCTTTTGCAGTCTTGTATACAGGGTTAAGATTACCATCTTTCTAAATTCCATATATATGCGTTAGTATACTGTATTGTTTTTCTTTTTGGCTTACTTCACTCTGTATAATAGGCTCCAATTTCATCCACCTCATTAGAACTGATTCAAATGCATTCTTTTTGATGGCTGAAAAATACTCCATTGTGTATATGTACCAAACCTTTCTTATCCATTCATCTGCAGATGGACATCTAGGTTGCTTCCATGTCCTGCCTATTATAAACAGTGCTGCAATGAACATTGGAGTACATGTGTCACTTTCAATTCTGGTTTCCTCGGTGTGTCTGCCCAGGAGTGCGATTGCTGGATCATATGGCAGTTCTATTTCCAGTTTTTTGAGGAATCTCCACACTGTTCTCCATAGTGGCTATACTAGTTTGATCAAAAATTGATCTTAAAAGTTTTTATTGTACAAACGTAGTTGGTAAAGAATCCACCTGCAGTACAGGAGACTCTGGTTCAACTCCTGGGTTGGGAAGATCCCCTGGAGAAGGGAAAGGCTACCCACTCCAGTATTCTGGCCTGGACAAGTCCATGTGGTTGCAAAGAGTTGGACACAACTGAGCGACTTTCACTTTTCACTTTCATGTAATCAGAAAGGTATTTTAACCAATAATATTTAAATGAAATATGTGAATACAGTGACAAATAAATACAAATTTATATAAATAAAATGTTTTATTTTACAAATAAAATATGTAAATACAATGACAAATTTAATAAATACAAATAAATACAAAGAAGATACATTACAAAAAGTTGGCTTGAATTGAGCCTGTAAAATACAATTAAATTTTAACAGTTGAACATGTTTCTCTCGCCTCAAAGAACTCTGTGATTAAAGAATAATTCCTCAGAGATGTGCTAATTTTTAAACATTTCCTTCAAATCTTATTAGAATAAAAAGTTACAAAACTACCAATAAAGTTGAAGTCATCCTCAATCTTGTTCCTTTCTCTTTTTCCAAAAGTAATTACTTTCACAAAATTTTAAATAATTGACATACATTTACTCTATATGTCTGGACAATAAAAGAATATTGTCATTGTTTTGAAAGCTATATAAATGGTATCAAATTAAATACGGCATTCTGTAATGTCTTCATTTTATTTAACGTTATGATTTTTTTGAGATCTATTGGAGAAGGAAATGGCCACCCACTCTAGTATTCTTCCCTGGGAAATCCCATGGACAAGGGAGGCTGCAGGCTACAATCCATGGAGTTGCAAAAGAGTTGGACATGACTTAGTGACTAAACAACAACAACAATCCATAGATTGATAGATAACTGGTTCATGTCTTTTAACTATTGCATATTATTTGATTTTATACAATGGAAAGTTCATTTGTACTGGATTGTGGAGGTCCTCAAAAGAATTTGGGCTTTATCTGTGGTGACTAGTGTGGGAAAAAGCAGTAAATGTCACAAGATCTGAGTATCAGAAGGTAAGTGTGAGGATAGGAGGAAAGTAGGTTGGAAGAGGAGTGCTTTGTGAGATGAAGGTTAATACCACCATTCAGAGCAAAGTATGATAACTGTGTAAGAGATAATGAAGGCCCCACTGATTAAAATCTAATTACAGTTTTTCTCTTCAAAAAACAAAACTTGTATGAACATTCATTATATGTATCTACATGGGAGGGAGTTTCCCCATATAGATGTAAAATACAAAGTATACCCATTTTGGCCAATTTTCCATGTTAATGTAACACTTTGGGCTTTTTGACTACCAGAGAATAAAGAGAAGAAATAAAGATGATCTGATGATGTGAACAGACACAATCAATATATGATACCTGAATTCAAATCTGTTGAAATTGAAGATTGTGTCACTTATATGATTTTCCATGGTTTATCATCTGTTGGGTTACTTTTCTGTGGGATAGATCTTATCACTGATTCTCAGTCATCTTTAATATACTTCCAGAGCTCAACAGTCACTCAAAGCCTGTGGCAGTTTAAAGCTCACAGTGTCTATAAGTCCAGGTGCCAGATTCCTTTCTGAAGCTAACCCCAAGATCTAATCATGCAGATTTCTCAACTGGCAAGAGTATCCAATAGACTTTTTCACTTGTTTATGTGGGAAGAGGGTGAAGAGACACTGGCATTTAGGGAGGAAGCGGACACTAAAACTGGATGGCACGTACTAGTTTTTGTGACCTTCTTTCTTGCTCCTAATCAGACTTGGGAAAATGTGTGTTAAGTTTTGCATCTATTTTTAAAGGCTACTTGCCACTGATTATTTTTTTTTATTCATTTTCTCTTGTTGAAATATAACAATATATGTGTTATGACAACTGAACTCAACTGTGAGCATTAGATAGACTGTGATCAGATATGCTATGTTGCTTTAGGTCAGGAACTTTCTAGAGAAAACCCCTAAAAGCCATCTCTTTCTTCATAACCACAGACAAAGAACTGGTGCAGGTCCTTATTGCCTCTCATAGGATTATTATGTTACCGTTTGAATTGAGATCTTAACTTCAGTCCCACAAAGCTCTCTTTCTCCAGGCTACTCTTCATACTGTCCTCACACTCATTATTTTGACACTCAGATCTTATTGTGCCATTTGACACATAAAACATATTAGGATTCTCCGCTTCCTTCCATACCAGTCAGCACAGATAAAGTCCACAGTCTTTAATATGGCACTTAAGGACATCCACAATCCAGTCCAAGCTACTTTATAGACTCATTATCATTAAGTCTTACTTCTATAATTAGTGTTCTCTGTGACGCTCACTGGGTCTCGGCCATATTCTCATCTTTATGGTTGGTTGCCTGATGTAACTATTGCTAAAAGTCTTCAGATGACACCATCTTGACAACATCTTGCTCAATAGTTTATATCTTCCTTACTTCAACTCTCCTGACACTCTCTATAGACACTAACTCCTTTACAAAACTTCCAGAAGGCAAGGAGAATATGTCACTTCCCATTAGATTCTCCAGCATACTGCTGTGCATGTTGTAGGTTTTCTTTAATAGTGTGAAAGCTGGATGAGAAAAGGAATCTTACCTCTTGTACTTAGAACAACACTTGGCATAAAAGTGATCATAAATGTTTTTTAATCTCTCACGAGTTGGTAAATTATGGTCTGTAGGCCAAATCCTGTTCAATACCTGTATTTATAAAGATTTATTGGGGGTTGCTAAGGGTCGGACACGACTGAGCGACTTCACTTTCACTTTTCACTTTCCACTTTCACACATTGGAGAAGGAAATGGCAACCCACTCCAGTGTTCTTGCCTGGAGAATCCCAGGGACGGGGGAGCCT
The DNA here is from genome assembly GCF_049115385.1 of Moschus berezovskii. Taxonomy (NCBI): domain Eukaryota; kingdom Metazoa; phylum Chordata; class Mammalia; order Artiodactyla; family Moschidae; genus Moschus; species Moschus berezovskii. Next base: position 63,293,080 of record NC_142466.1, read on the forward strand.
GGTGGGCTTCCGTCTATGGGGTCACACAGAGTCGGACACGACTGAAGTGACTTAGCAGCAGCAGCAGCAGCATTGGGAAACAACCACACCCATTCCTTTATATATATTTGTATTTTATGGATGCTTTTCCTACAACAGCAGAGTTGAGTAGTTGCAATAGAGACTGTGGTCCACAGAGCCTAAAATACTAACTGATCCTTTATAGGAGAAGTTTGCTGACTGAATATATGATAATAGGCAGTGTAGCAGAGGGATGCTAGATGAGAGGTCAGCACAAAATATTTCTAAAATTATTAATTTTGTTATTGTTGTTGTTCAGTCACTCAGTTGTATCCAACTCTTTGTGACCCCGTGGGCTGCAGCATGGACTGCCGCAAACCAGGCTTCCTTGTCCTTCACCATCTCCCAGAGCTTGCTGAAACTCATGTCCATTGAGTTGATGATGCCATCCAACATCTCATCCTCTGTTGTCTCTTTCTCCTCCTGTCTTCTATCTTTCCCAGCATCAGGGTCCTTTCTAATGAGTCATCTCTTTGCATCAGGTGGCCAAAGTATTGGAGTTTCAGCGTCAGCATCAGTCCTTCCAGAGAATATTCAGGATTGACTTCCTTTAGGATTGACTGGTTTGATCTCCCTGCAACCCAAGGGACTCTTAAGAGTCTTCTCCAACACCACAGTTGAAAAGTATCTATTCTTTGGCGCTCAGCCTTCTTTATGGTCCAACTCTCACATCCATACATGATTATTGGAAAAACCATAGCTTTGACTATACGCACCCTTGTTGGCAAAGTAATGTCTCTGTTTTTTAATACACTGTCTAGGTTGGTCATAGCTTTTCTTCTGAGGAGCAAGCATCTTTTAATTTCATTACTGTAATCACTATCTGCAGTGATTTTGGAGCCCAAGAGAATAAAGTCTGTCACTGTTTCCCCATCTATTTGCCATGAAGTGATGGGACCAGATGCCATGACCTTAGTTTTTTGAGTGTTAAGTTTTGAGTCAGCTTTTACATTCTCTTCTTTCAGTTCATCAAGAGGCTCTTTAGTTGCTCTTTGCTTTCTGCCAGAAACATGGTGTTATCTGCATATCTGAAGTTATTGATATTTCTCCTGGCAATCTTGATTCTGGCTGTGCTTCATCCAGCTTGGCAATTCACATGATGTACTCTGCATATAAATTAAATAAGCAGGGTGACAATATACAACCTTGACATACTCCTTTCCCTATTTGGAACTAGTCCATTGTTGCACATCTAGTTCTAACTGTTGATTCTTGATCTGCATATAAGTTTCTCAGGAGGCAGGTACGGTGGTCTGGTCTGGTATTCCCATCTCTAAGAATTTTCAGTTTGTTGTGATCCACGCATAGTCGATGGAGCAGAAGTAGTTGTTTTTCTGGAATTCTATTGCTTTTTCTGTGACTCAGTCAATGTTGGCAATTTGATCTCTGGTTCCTCTGCCTTTTCTAAATCCAGCTTGACCTTCTTTAAGTTCTTGGTTCATGTACTATTGAAGCCTAGCTTTGTCATTTCAAGAGATTATCCTACCCTCTTTTTCCTTCTACATGAATTTATGTGTGCACACACACACGTATGTATATAGTGTATATGTTTGTCATTATATATCATAGATATCATTTTGGAAAATGCTCAGAATTATAAATGAAAAACTGTCATACCATGATCATACAACCCAGTGTTTTACAAATCTCCTGGATAATTTTATCTAATTGATCTTCAAAGTTCAGGCAAGACATTTCAGGTATGTGTACATATATTCATTATTAGCTGAACATCCAAGAATGACCTGCATATAACTGCAAAATAACAATATTACAATTCCATTTGAAACAGTGGTACTTATTACATGCTAACTTGTGTTTATCATGAAACTCCATCACCTGATGAATATGCAATTAACCTACTTATTCCTACAGAAAACATCTCCTAAGAAATATAGCTTATACACATAATTTTTAATCTGATCTTCAGAGGTTTTCTGTGAGAGAAAATAATTTTTCCCCAATAAGGTATATTATTGGAAACACAACTGTATGTAGCCAATTCACTACATCATCTGATTTATTTTAATTAGAGGTTAGCTGCTGAATGTGATTACAGTTATAATTATTACAATACCAGTCATCCACATTTCCATTAGCATTCCACTTGATAGTTAGCAATAAGCAGAAATAAAATATTAGGACTTTTAAGAGAAGAGATTACTAATTAGTACAATTCTCCACTGGCACAAGATAATTATTAATTATGATCATCATGGTAATTATTCACCAAGCTAAATTTCACTGGGCTACCTGTGTGCAGATTCTCTCTGCACCGCATTCCAACATCAGCAGCGTCCTTATCTGCTCTGGAAATCCTGAAGCAATGTTTGTATTAAATACACAGTTGACTGCACACCAAATGAAAAGACAACTGTGAAGGTGCAGGATGGATCTCCATTTCATTGAAGGATCCCTTCTCCTTGTAGGGCGCTGCAAGGGGGGTTTGTAAAAACACATACCTTAAGAAAGGTACTCTGTTCACATGTATGTTTTCTGATTACACAGGATAAAATCAAACCCAAACTAGCCCTCTCAGCGACAGGTCTCTCGTTCTTCTGAAATTGCCATTCATATCCACATTGACACTATGGTAAAGAGGAGAAAACCAACAGATGCAATTTGAAGATTGTTGGTCACTGAAGGACAATTACTATGCATTTAATTTAGAAAAATATCTACAGGTTTTAAGGTACCAGTGTACAAGGGCATTATTTCACAGTATGTACATTCTTGTACATAAATGCCTTTATATAAAATCATATTCTGCTTCAGATTTTCTATTCAAAGTGAAAGAAGTTTGAGAAAGTTCAAAGTAAATAAATACCAAATGGGACTTTGGAAGAAAGAGAGTGTGTTGGAGTAGACAGCTCTGGCCTAGGATTCAGATAAAAGTCTTGACTGTGAACTTACATGGTTACTTTCTTAAGGCAAGTCATTGAACTTCTCAAAGCCTCAGTTTGTTTATTTACACCTGGGGATGATGTCTCGTCCACCTTACTTTGGAGGCTGGTAGTACAGTCAAATGAAATTGTATATGAAATAATATTTTTAAGTTGTGAAGTATTCCACACATATAAGACAACTTTAAGTAATTCAAAGGAACCACACTGAATTAGACTTTTGAATATTTCTTTAAAAAAATAATTTGAGTGTTATATTTCACTAAGTTTGTATTTTTACTCAGAAATGGAGGGAAAAGGCTGAAATTGACAGAAATGAGATTTAGGTAATAAGGTAGAGTTTCTTCTCTCTTTGGTTGGGAAAATGTTGCAATAAATTACAAAACAAGGTTTTATTCCTCTTTTTTTTTTTTGGAGGTGGGTGACATATTTAAATGGAGAAGCAGACAGCTGATGTTTTAGAAATGAAGAATAGATGGGCCACACTGTGCCATGGCACAGGGGAAAGAGCAAAACCCCTTCAGACACAAACTGAACTGATGTGCACTTGGCATCAAGATGCACCTCCCTGCTGTGGTTGCCTTTGTAGTGGCTGCACCAATCAGCGTCTTGCTGATTTCTAAACGTGGGAAAAATAAATTCCAAATGACTTTTTTCATTACCGTTCATTTTTGCTGCCAGTGCTTGCCTCCATGCTTGAAAACATGAGCAAAGATTTGTCTTTCGGAAGACCTCTATTTCTCATGTTTAAATAGCTGCTGCTCTAAAGAGGATTGAGAGGAGGTAGGGGGTGGCCAGGATGCAATCCAGGAAGGGACACACTTGCTCAATAAAGCAAAAAAAAAAAAAAATGTTTAGAATGAAAAAGAAACCAACTTGGCATTTGTTATTGCTTACTTATATTTCTTGAGTTGGATTAGAAAAAAGGCAGACAGATAACGGCTCAAATTGTCTTTGGGCATTTATCATTTTAAGTGTTTGGAAAGCCCAACTTTATGTAAATATCAGTGCTTCAAAGATTTAGGGCTGTAATAGTCATTTTCTTGGTAATTTAATTCTGTTATAACTTAAAAATATACACATCTATTCTAGGCAGAATTTCTGAAATGTCTGTCAGGAAGAAAATGCTATAGTGTATGAATTTTTTGCCCTATGAACCGATTATTTTTAGCAGCTTTTATGAGCATAATAACAGTAATTTTAGCAGTTAATTTACCTAAAATCATTTTATTCCAAAACCTGAAAGCCCCCCAAATCAAAGGGTTCTCTTTGTCTAAAAAGTTGAAACAAATGTTTCCAGTTAGTTTTAAGCAGAAAAATTAGGGTTTCTTAGTGCTCAAATATTTAGTAAGCTCTCAAGGGAGGTGTCGGGGGAAGCAATCTGCCTGTCACAGGAAAGGAAAAAAAAAAGCAGGATTTTAAAATTGTACCTCTTGACACCAATAAATAACAAGAGAGAGCTAGTACCATTTTTTAACTTGCGTGCGTAAAATACAATAAGCAAATCTGACTCATCTGCCAGCCTGATTGCTTTGTTTAGAATTCCACTGTCAGAGGTAAGTTGGGGGGCGAGGGGGTTTATGTAAATTAGGCTCTTCCAAACTGGAAGAAAGTTGGATTATTATTATTTTTTTTAAAGGAACTTTTCCAAGTTTAGAAAGTTAGAAGTGTTTTTGTTCCCACATCAGTTCTGAACGAGTGACTTAAAGTTCTCAGAATCAGGTTAAAAATATGGTCTAGAAACAAACCATGGTATGAGTTTTCACAGATTTTTCAAAGCTTTGAAGGCAACTGTGATTTATGCTCTGCTGCTTTCCTGTGTTACTCTGTGTGCAGGGAGTGGATTTTTTGGATGAGATATTTAGTTTATGGTTTCTTTATGGGATGACTGTAATCATTCAGATTAGTCTAAGAAATACAACCATTTGTCTGAAGGTTTTGTAAGGTGATGGCTGCTCCAATGTATTTATATTCACTCAAATTCATAGGAAGGTATAATATAAACTTCTGTCTAGTACCCTAAGATCCTGGGCACCTTGGAGTTTGTTTTACAGGGTAGCAGGGGCTGGAGTCTGATTCTTTGAAACCTCTGATTCCTTACCCTGTTTGTGTCACACTCCAGTGATGGGTGCTGGAATGCTGAATTCAAATTGGTGCTCTAACAATTTTGCAAAGAGGGCGATGCTGCAAAATTGACTAAAAATGGGAAGGTATAAGTTTGAATCCACACCAATAGTGGGGGGATTAGAAAACATGCTTTTCTAGGCAGAATTTTGGTTTTTAGGGGCATTGGCTGGAGGGTAACTGTGGGGATGCTGATCTGTTCATGCATTACTGGAGTCTTTCCTTCTTAACTCCAATCAGTCGTCAACTATCTCCAGCTAAGCAGCTGCTGAGGCCTGGGAGTTTCCTGAGAATTCTTCAGCATTCATAGTGAAGGGGAGAGCGGGAAAGGCAGGGAACAGCCTGCAGAATTCCATTCCCTTCTGGGACAGTGGTTAGCCTAGAGGCCAGCATAGCTCTGGGACTATGGTTCTCAGAATTCATGGAGATCAAGCTCCTGTACCCTTGTGGCTCCAGGAATATCTGCCCATGCCCCTTTTACTGGAGAAGCTCAGGGACAGGGGATCTCTCTCTGTCTGAGGAGGAATGTGTCCATCTCTGCCCCTATAAGGAGACCAAGAACCAGAAAGGCTTGCAGTCTCCATGACTTACCAGCTGGTTCTTTATGGGCCTACATTTGTCACTACTTAAAATATTAACAGCCCAGGTGAATTTATATAATAGTAAAATACCAAATCATTAAGTATTTTCCTTGTTATTTAACATGACTTATTATCTTTTTATTATTTTTTAAGCAAGGGAGTGAAATTCAGCCTGGCTAAGCAAGAATGCCCTGTCTATAAGGCTAATCGAACACTAGTTAACATTCTTATCTGTAGTTCTACATGAATTAGCATTTGGAGAGGAGGTAGAGAGTTAAGACAAACATCTTCCCAAAAGAATGTTAAGGTGGGAGCAATAGTTGATCAGCTGGCTACAAGGGAGTAATGTGTCACTGGTACCGTGATTGTGGAGGCAAGGATGAAAATGAGATTCATTTTGAAATGGAAAATGTACCTGTAATTAAAGGAATTGAAAAGCACCTTCAGCCAACTTAAATGGTGCCCCAGCCATTATTCTGTATAACTGTTTAAATCATTATATATTTTCACCGGTTTTTGACCAGTACTGGGATTAAGTACAAGCTCTACAATTTATAGATTTGTATTTTCTGATTAGTTTTTATAAATCTGAAAATATTTAGGGCAAAATTTTTTGAAGAAGACTTTAAAGCCAATTATGAAAATGATAAAACAGATTTCTTCCCAATCATTTTTACTTGTCTTCTGAGCACAAAACATCATTTGATGACTATTTTAAAAGCATTAAGCAGCATTATTCAACAGCTCTGAAGATTCAAGAAGCAGTGTTTATTACTGAAAGTATCTCAAAAATCTCTGCTCTATAAAGGCAAGTTAGTTGTATTTGAAATATCATAAATGTGATTCCAAAGGCACCCCATTCTTGTCATCTTCTAATTTATCTATTAAAACTATCATGTTAGTCATTAAATCTCAAAACATGTTCTTTCAAATAATCCTCCCAGGAGCCAAAGTGGCCCTGAAGTATATCAAGCCTGAGGAGGGGTACAGTCTGCTTTTCATGTCAACATAGCATTGCCACAAAAATGAATCCCCCTTTTTCATATCAGAGATCTTATTACAGACAATGAACAATAGTACAGTAAGACTTATGCAGTAAATTAAAAGTTTCAGGGGGGTAATGTTCAGGTATAAGATAAAAAATTTAAAGAAACACTATTTAGCCCATTGTATTTCCCATTATATATAAGGTGCCAGAATGCCCCAAATGAGATTTAATTCTCCCTTTTGAATAGTGTATAAGTTCATATATTTAATGTACTTATCTTCCCATCTCTCTCCAGGTTTTTGATATTCTGATAACCTGTTCCACTTTTAATATTACTGTAGATGTATTTTTTATTATAATCATGTCATATCACTTTGAAAACAGATTCGGTATAAACCATAAATAACCTGTATAGCAAAGTCACTGTGTACTTTATGAAATTCATACTGATGAGAAAAACACAAAATAAGTAAATTTGTGTGAGTTATTTTTCTTTTATGTTTTTGTAATTTAAATGCTCTGTGACAAGAATGTTGAAATATAAGCTTCCAAATTTTCTGACAACCTTATAACACAAATTGTGTATCAGTAGAAATTAAGAGATGACTTTCATATTAGGCTTATGATAAAGCAATTCAGAATAACTGATAAAAGAAAGCACAGCCTTCACTTTTGGGATAGATACCTTGACCGAGCAATAATACACAGGTAACATTTTTCTCAGCTTTTAAGCTGAGGAGAAAATTCCAACCAGGCTAGATATCAGGAACTAGAGTTAGGCAGCTATTCTACAGATAACTCTATCTAAAAATGCCTTTTGAAAACATGTAAAGTCCTTATAATATCATAACGTGTTTGGCATATATGGTGGCTAATGTCCTATTTGGTAAATAATCGAACTTTGCAGTGTACCAACTTTCTTTTCAACTTTGTATCCTACCAATTTTATTCATCTGGAATACATGCTTGAAGACTTGTAAATCTACTGGCACAAACAACAACAAGAAATAGCAGATACCAAAGCTCATCTGGAGATGAATAGATTAGGAAATTGGAAAAGTAATGACTTGTGTGAGAAAGATGATGTCACTTCCTCGAGGTACATGGCATGTCTCTGTGGGGGATGCACTGAAGTAGGACAGGCTCCTCCCCTTAGTGCATCTCACAGTGCTCAGGGAGGCCACCAAGCCAGGCCCTGATCGGAGACCTTTCAGTCTTGCCTTTTAAAACTACTTCGCCAGTTTGTGTCTGAGCTCTAGTATCATTATTGAAACTTGACCTCAGATGAATATTAAATTCATGCTTCAGCTCCGCCACAATTATTTAAATTGTATCACTTTTATTGGTTGCAATGTGGGAGGGAAAAATCCTCTGACAGAAATTCTCATTTCTTCCTCCTACAGATGTGGCCAAAAATATTATGAATCTTCATTGCTGACACGCTCCTCAGCTTTGCCATCTAGTGTTTCTTAACCTTTAATTTGCATATGAGTTGCCTGGATCTTGTTTGGATGGAGATTTCGATTCGGGATGTCTGGGTGGAGCCTGGGCTTCTGCGTTTCTAGCAAGCTCCTAGGTAATGCAAAAGACACTTTGGACCACACTTCAGGGAGCACTTGTCTAGATTATAGTCCATTATAAGTGTCATCTGAGGTCACTTTGAGATTTTTCAATATAAATTATTTTGGAGCAGGTCTAAGGCTTACGGTAAATTTGATTCCACATGATAATGTAATGGTATTAAAATATAAAACATGACTAGCAGTGAAAGTACTTCAATTATAATAGAACTCACCTATGATGTGATAAGAATGTAAAAGAATGAGTAAACTTCAAAATAATTTAACTTACTCCATGTCCATGTGTCGTAAACCCAAAGATAAATACATTTGTCCTACCCCCATAAAGTTTCATCTCCTGGCTCAAAATCAGTCTGCTCTACACTACCTTTGTCAGAAATCCTGCTAATTTTCCTAATTCACCTAAAGGTGAATTCCAGTTTCTTGACTTCTTCAAGGATTCTCCTTTCCATTCTACTTCAGCCTCATCCTTCCAGAATGTTTCAGTCATCTCATTCTTACCACAATCTCCTATTTTCCTCTCAACCACATTAGTCCACTGATGTCAAAACTCCTGCAATTTAAACTGCCCTGCATTTTCCTACCCCTCACATTTATTGCTGTCACTAGTCTCTTTATCTAAAATCACTGCAGATGGTGACTGCAGCCATGAAATTAAAAGATGCTTGCTCCTTGGAAGAAAAGCTATGACAAACCTAGACAGTGTATTAAAAAGCAGAGACATTACTTTGCCAACAAGGGCATAGTCAAAGCTATGGTTTTTCCACTAATCATTTATGGCTGTGAGAATTGGACCATAAAGAAGGCTGAGTGCTGAAGAATTGATGCATTTGAACTGTGGTGTTGGAAAAGACTCTTGAGAGTCTCTTGGGCTGCAGGGAGATCAAACCAGTCAATCCTAAAGGAAATCAATCCTGAATATTTTCTGGATGGACAATGTTGAAGCTGAAACTCCAGTACTTTGGCCAACAGTACTCCAGTACTGATGCAAAGAGATGACTCATTAGAAAAGACCCTGATGCTGGGGAAGTTTGAAGGCAGGAGGAGAAGAGGACAATGGAGAATGAGATAGTTGGATGAAATCACCAACTCAGTGAACATGAGTTTGAACAAGCTCTGGGAGATGGTGAAGGGCAGGGAAGCCTGGCATGCTGCAGTCCATGGGGTCGCAAAGAGTTAGACACAACTGAGCAACTGAGCAACAAAAGTGTCTTTATCAAATTTAATCCAATGGTCTATCATATAATCAGTCTTTTGCCCCTCACTTATTTACTGGCTTGGCAAAACCACAGTGCTGCTTAAGGTAGGCTGAATAATGCTCCCGAGAGAAACCCAAGTCCTAATTCCAAAAATCTGTGAATGTCACACTATTAGTACCAAAAAAAGACCTTCAGTTTTTTTTTTTTTCCATTGTGTGTGTGTCTTGGTGGTTAGAAATAGTTGTTAGTACTTAGAAGGGAAATCATATAACATATAGCACCTTGGATATTCGCATTCTTTTCACTCTCTTTTTATAGTGAAAATTTTCAAAACTACAAAAACAATGAAAAACAGTACAATCAACCATCGTATTTCCTTATGAAGGTTCATCATCTGTTAATATTTTGCTACATTTGCTTATGTATTCATTTATCTCTATATATGCATCTGTCTCTCTGGAGGTATTATTCCCTGGGCCATATGAAAGTCATATACATAACATTTTATGCCTACTGTTTCCATATACGTCTGCTATGAATAAGGACATTTATTAACCACAATACTATTGTCATACATAAAATTATTGATTCAATAATATTATCCAATATACACCCTTACATAGTTTCCATTTGCCTGAAAAAAATGTCATTTAAAGCTACTTATTTCTAAAACAGAAATTATTATTATTTATCCTTTAGTCAATTTTAATCAGAACACCATTCACCCCACCATTTTTATTTAGTTGTTTTTTGTGTCATTAACTAAAAGAGTCCAAGTAAGTTGCCTTGTGAAGTGTCCCACACGTATTTGTTTCCTCATGTTTAGATTCATGTCATGTTTTTGGTAAGAACACTTTTTGAGTTCCCTACGTACTTTTTACTGGTTCACAACAGAGATGTAATTTCAAGTTGTCCAGTTACTGGTATTGCTAAGCTTCTTATGGTTCCAGTTCCAGTTCAGTCGCTCACCATATCTCCTTAGGTAATGGTACATGTTTACCTTTGTAATTAATAAGTAATCTATGAGATGACAGTACTCTTCTTGCCAAAAAAAAAAAAAAAACACTTCTGGAAAACATTTTGCGTATGCTGTTAAAAATAACTGGCAAGCCCTGCAATCTAGAGGTAGTATGCTCGCTATGTGAATTGAGGAAGGAGGGTACTTCCTGATGTTGTATATGCCATTTGTGTCCTGAACTCTTTGACCGTTTTATTATTTTAAGACTCTTTATGTCCTAGCCAATCTTGTGGGAATTCAGTCTCTGGGAATACTTTTAGGGAAATCTGAAAGGCAAGACATGATGTGTCCCTCTGACTTTCAGAGACATCTGTGCTGTATCTCTTGAGTTTAGAACCAAACCACGATTCTCCCATGCCTCAGTCAGCTTGGGCCAACAAGCAGCTTGTAATGAGGTGTTACAAAAAGTTGCACTTGCATCAGTGCCAACAGAGCCAGATAGTTTAGTCTACAGAAGAAAATGATTTAGTTTATCTTATTCTACAGAGATTGGAAAGCTGGATTTTAGAAATCACTAGTTTTTAGAAAATAGTGTAACAATATTATAGGAAGCAAAATAAGTCATTCATAGTTATATTATCTACTTTCAGAAACACTAATGTTCTTTTGTACTCAGAGATCTCACCATTAAGGAGATACATTTGGAATCAGAAGATCTGACTGTGTGATAGTGAGCAATTGCTGGGTATTTAATTTGTTTTTAATTTTTTTGTCCAAGAAACAAATAATGATGGTTATATTACAGGGTTATTATTAAAATTAGATGAGACAATTATATGTGCTTGACAAGCATAGCACAATGCTTGAGTATGTGCTGGTAAGTGTCCAGTGAATATTTTTCACTATTATTACAGTGTGTTATGTAAAAATATGCCCATTTTTTGTAAAACTGGACACATAGTAGAGATACAGTTTTGAGAAGAACTGAACCTTTTTCTTGTTTCAGATATAGGCTTATGTCTGGTTGTCATAAATAATAAATAACATAAGCAGAACAGTAAATTTGTCATTTTTCTTGCCTTAATCTGGCTTATTAAATAGATAATGATTATTTTAAGACCAAATTTCAAAACAAACCTGCATTATAGTGTGTTAATTGCTTAGTCGTATCTGACTCTTTGTGACCCCATGGATTGTAGCCCATCAAGCTCCTCTGTCCATAGAATCTCCAGGCAAGAATGCTGGTGAGGGTTGCCATTTCAGGGGATCTTCCTGACCCAGGGACTGAACCCAGGTTTCCTGCATTTCTGTCAGATTCTTTAATGTCTGAGCCACCAGGGAGGCCTGCATTATAGTTTTCCTAATTTACACATGGCCACACACACCATTCTATGTCTTCACCTTTACAGTGAAATTACCAATGGCTATTTTTAATTTTTTACACCTATGGAAATATCAGGAGGGCTACTTTTGTTTTAGATAAAAGCTATTAAGAGTTTCCAGAAGATGACGGAGGAATAGGACAGGGAGACCATTTTCTCCCCTGCAAATTCATCAAAAGGTCATTTGAAGGCTGAGCAAATACCACAAAACAACTCTGAACCCTGGCAGAGGACATCAGGCACCCAGAAAGGCAGCCCATTATCTTCAAAAGGAGGTAGGACAAAATATAAAAGATAAAAAGAGAGACAAAATAGTTAGGGACTGAGACCCAACCTGGGGAGGAAGTCATAAAAGAGAAGAAGTTTCTAAGCACCAGAAAACCCTCTCACCAGTGGGTCTGTGGGGAGTTTTGGAATCTCAGAGGCCAACATAACTGGGAGGAAAAAACAAATAAAACCCACAGATTACCCACCTAACTGCAACTCCCAGCGGAGAAGTAGCCCAGATGCTCTCATCAGCCACCAGCAAGAGGGGGCTGAACTGGGAGGCGTGGGCTGCATTGCTTAGGGTAAGAACAGGGCCTGAATGCCCTGAGGGCAATATGAGGGAGCTAACGTGAGATAGCAACCCAAGCCATGGGATAACCAGAGAGAGAAAAAAAAAAAGGAGGAAAGAGAGACAGAACTTCCCTGGGAAAAGTTCTAACTTAAGGCACTGCCGGGCCGCTCATTGAACAAAGGACTGGGCGAATACCAGAGGAGAGCTAGCCGGCAGTGGACTGGCCCATCCCACACCAGAGGCAGGGAGGCAGGCGGGCGACAGCCAGAGCTGGAAGGCAAGGGGCAAACTCAGCCCCAGAGGCATCCTCTACCAAACTGTGAGCAGGCTCCCAGTGCTAACCAAGTCTTCCTGGGATCCTGGATGGTTGACATCTGCCAGGAGGTTTGCAGCCAGAGATCAGCTCCCCAGAGGACACACATGGCATACCTGAGATGGCACTCCTGCTGCGCACCCAGGAAACCAAGCGGCTGGGACCAGGGAGGTGATAAGATGCACCGCCCCACCTGGAGAGTGTGTGCTTACCAAGCACCTGGCCACCTGAGCTGCTTGGACCTGGGAAGGGCACAAAATGCAGGCCCAACAGAGTCTGTGCCTTTGTGGAGTACCCAAGAACCTGAACCTGAGTGGCTTAGACCTAGGAAGTACACGCAACCCAGGGCCCACCTTAGACAGTTCCCCTGCAGAGCAACCTGGAGCCTGAGCAATGTAGACTGGGAAAGCACACACTCCGTGAGTGTGGGCAAACCCAGTATGGCCCAGACACTGTGAGCATGCCCCACACACACCAGTGATATTTGCTTGCAGTGTTCCTCCCTCCCCACAACACAATTGAACAACTGAGCCTAAATAAATGACCACCTTCACCCCCTTGTGTCAGGGTGGAAGTTAGATACTGAAGAGACTTGCAAACAGAGGAAGCCAAAATAAACAAACAAGAGGAAGCCACTTTGGAAGTGACAGGTGCAACAAATTAAAACCCTGTAGTTATCATTGACTACATTGGAAGGGACCTATAGACTTTGAGAAGTATAAGCTGGAACAAGGAACTATCTGAAACTGAACTGACCCCACACTGCCTTCAACAGCTCCAGAGAAATTTCTATATATATTTTACTATTATCATTTGTCATTTTTTTAAGTTTTTAAGTTATTTCAGTTCAGTTCAGTCGCTCAGTTGTGTCTGACTCTTTGCGACCCCATGAATCACAGCATGCCAGGCCTCCCTGTCCATCACCAACTCCTGGAGTTCACTCAAACTCATGTCCATCGAGTCAGTGATGCCATCCAGCTATCTCATTCTCTGTCGTCCCGTCTCCTCCCACCCCCAATCCCTTATTACCCCTTTAATTTTCATTTTTAAAACCTATTATTACCTTGCAAAAAAAAAGACCCTATTTTTAAAGCAACTTTCATATATATATATATTTTTATAACTTTTACAATTTTGTTGTTTTTTTAATATTGTATTTTTCAGAGTCTAACCTCTATTCTAGATTTATAATCTTTGCTTTTTGGTATTTGCTATCAATTCTGTACCTTTAAGAATCCAATCTTCCGTACCCATTTTTACTTAGGTGTGTGATTACTGGCTTGGTTGCTCTCTCCCCTTTTGACCCTCCTTTTTCTCCCCCAGGTCACCTCTATCTCCTCCTTCCCCCTTCTCTTCTCTACTTACCTCTGTGAATCTCTTTGGGTGTACCGGGCTGTGGAGAACACTTAGGGAACTGATCACAGGCTGGATTGGTCTCTCTCCTTTTGACTCCCCCTGGTCACCTCTATCTCCTTCCTCCCTCTTTTCTTCTCTATGGAACTCTGTGAACCTCTCTGGGTGTTCCAGACTGTGGAGAGCAAATAGAGAATTGATTGCTGGCTAGCTTACTCTCTCCCCTTTTGATTCCCTATCTTTTCCTCCTGGTCACCTCTATCTCCCTCCTCCCTCTTCTCTTCTCCATGTAACTCTGTGAACCTCTCTAGGTGTCTCCCACTGTGGAGAATCTTTTCACCATTAACCTAGATGTTTTATCATCAGTGCTGTATGGATGAAGTCTTGAGGCTACTGTAAGAGTAAGACTGAAACCCAGAGGCAGGAGGGTTAAATCCAAAACTTGAGAACACCAGAAAACTCCTGACTCCAGGGAATATTAATCGACAAGAACTCATCCAAAAGCCTCCATTCCTACACTGAAACCAAGCTCCACCCAAGAGCCAACAAGTATCAGAGCAAGACATACCAAGCTAATTCTCCAACAATGCAGGAACATAACCCTGAGCACAAAAATACAGGCAGCCAAAAATCACACCAAACCCATAGATGCCTCAGAACACACTACTAGACACTTCATTGCACTCCAGAGAGGAGAGATCCAGCTCCACCCACCAGAGCACTGACGCAACCAGGAAACCTTGACGAGCCACTTGTCCAATACCCCACTCACATGGAGGAACATCCACAATAAAGAGGAACCACAAAGTTCCAGCATACAGAAATGTCACCCCAAACACAGCAACCTAAACAAGATGAAAAGGCAGAGAAATATTCCTACTGGTAAAGGAACATGAAAAAACCCACCAAACCAAACAAAAGACGAGGAGATAGGGAGTCTACCTGAGAAAGAATTCAGAACAATAATATTAAAAATGATCCAAAATCTTGAAAACAAAATGGAGGTACAGATAAATAGTCTGGAGACAAGGATTGAGAAAATGCAAGAAAAGTTTAACAAGTACCTAGAAGAAATTAAAAAAAAAAAAAGTCAATCAATAATGAATAATGCAATAACTGAGATCAAAAGCACTCTGGAGGGAATCAACAGTAGAATAACTGAGGCAGAAATTAGGATAAGTGAGGTGGAAGATAGAATGGTGGAAATAAATGAAGCAGAGAGGAAAAAAGAAAAAAGAATTAAAAGAAATGAGGACAACCTCAGAGACTTCTGGGACAATGTTAAATGCCCCAACATTCGAATCATAGGAGTCCCAGAAGAAGAAGATAAAAAGAAAGGCCATGAGAAAATATGAGGAGATAATAGTTGAAAACTTCCCTAAAATGGGGAAGGAAATAGCCACCCAAGTCCAAGAAACTCAGAGAGTCCCAAACAGGATAAACCAAAGGCAAAACACCCAAAGGCACATATTAATCAAATTAACAAAGATCAAACACAAAGAACAAATATTAAAAACAACAAGAGAAAAACAACAAATAACTCACAAGGGGATCCCCATAAGGATAACAGCTCTTTCGATAGAAACTCTTCAAGTCAGAAGGGAATGGCAGGACATACTTAAAGTGACAAAAGAGAAAAACCTACAACCCAGATTACTGTACCCAGCAGCAAAAGCTGAGAGAATTCAGCACCAGCAAACCAGCTTTTCAACAAATGCGAAAGGATCTTCTCTAGACAGGAAACACAGAAAAGGTTTATAAACTCGAACCCAGAACAACAAAGTAAATGGCAATGGGATCATACTTATCAACAATTATCTTAAATGTAAATGGGTTGATTGCCCCAACCAAAAGACAAAGACTGGCTGAATGGATACAAAAACAAGACCCCTATATGTGTTCATTGGAAGGACTGATGCTAAAGCTGAAACTCCAATACTTTGGCCACCTCATGCGACGAGTTGACTCACTGGAAAAGACTCTGATGCTGGGAGGGATTGGGGGCAGGAGGAAAAGGGGACGACAGAGAATGAAATGGCTGGATGGCATCTCCGTCTCGATGGACATGAGTTTGAGTAAACTCCGAGAGTTGCTGATGGACAGGGAGGCCTGGCGTGCTGTGATTCATAGGGTTGCAAAGAGTCAGACACGACTGAGCGACTGATCTGAACTGATATATGCTATCTACAAGAGACCCATGTCAAACCTAGGGATACATACAGATTGAAAGTGAAGGATTGGAAAAAGATATTTCACAAGTGGAGACCAAAAGAAAGCAGGAGTAGCAATACTCATATCAGATAAAATAGACTTTAAAATAAAGGCTATGAAAAGAGACAAAGAAGGACACTACATAATGATCAAAAATCAATCCAAGAAGAAGATAGAACAATTATAAATATATATGCACCCAATGTAGGAGCACTGCAATATGTAAGGCAAATGCTAACAAGTATGTAAGGAGAAATTAACAGTAACAGAATAATAGTGGGAGACTTCAATACCCCACTCACACCCAAAGATAGATCAACTAAACAGACAATTAGCAAGGAAACACAAACTTTAAACGATTCAATGGACCAGTTAGACCTAGTTGATATTTTTGGACATTTCACCCCCAAACAATGAATTTCACCTTTTTCTCAAGTGCACATGGAAGCTTCTGCAGCATAAATCACACTCTGTGCCATAAATCTAGCCTTGATAAGTTCAAAAAAATTGAAATCATCTCAAGCAGCTTTTCTGATCACAATGTGGTAAGATTGGATGTCAACTACAGTGAAAAAAAAATGCTATTAAAATAAAAACATATGGAGGCTAAACAACACACTTCTGAAAAACCAACAACTCACAGAAGAAATCAAAAAAGATATCAAAATATGCATAGAAACAAATGAAAATGAAAACACAACAACCCAAAACCTATGGGATTCAGTAAAAGCAGTGCTAAGAGGAAGGTTCATAGCAATGCAAGCCTGCCTCAAGAAACAGGAGAGAAATCAAATAAATAGCCTAACTTTACACTTTAAGTAACTAGAAAAAGAAGAAATGAAGCCCCCAGGGTTAGTAGAAGGAAAGATATCATAAAAATTAGGGCAGAAATAAATACAAAAGAAACAAAGGAGACTATAGCCAAAATCAACAAAGCTAAAAGTTGGTTCTTTGAGAAAATAAATAAAATAGACAAATAGCGAGGTTCATCAAGAAAAAAAGGGAGAAGAATTAAACCTATGAAATTAGAAATGAAAATGGAGAAATCACAATAGACAACACAGAAATACAAAGGATCATAAGAGACTACTATCAGAAACTATATGCCAATAAAATGGACAAGTTGGAAGAAATGAACAAATTCTTAGAAAAGTATAACTTTCCAAAACTGAAACAAAGAAATATAAAATCTTAACAGACTCTCACAAGCACAGAATCGAAACTGTAATCAGAAATCTTCCAACAGACAAATGCCCAGGACCAGATGGCTTCACAACTGAATTCTACCAAAAATTTATAGAAGAGCTAACACCTATACTACTCAAACTCTTCCAGCAAATTGCAGAGGAAGGTAAACTTACAAACTCATTCTATGAGGCCACCATCATCCTAATACCAAAACCAGACAAAGATGCCACAAAAAAAGAAAAGTACAGGCCAATATCACTGATGAACATAAATGCAAAAATCCTTAACAAAATTCTAGCAAACAGAATCCAACAACATATTAAAAAGATCATACATCATGACCAAGTGGGCTTTATCCCAGGGATGCAAGGATTCTTCAATATTCACAAATCAGTGTGATACACTGCATTAACAGATTGAAAGATAAAAACCATATGATTATCTCAATAGATGCAGGGAAAGTCTGACAAAATTCAACATCCATTCATGATAAAAACCCTCCAGAAAGCAGGCATAGAAGAAACATACCTCAACATAATAAAAGCCATATATTATAAACCCACAGCAAACATTATTCTCAATGGTGAAAAACTGAAAGCATTTCCCCTAAAGTCAGGAACAAGACAAGGATGCCCACACTCACCACTACTATTCAACATGGTTTTGGAAGTTTTATCCATAGTAATCAGAGAAGAAAAGGAAATAAAAGGAATCCAAGTTGGAAAAGAAGAAGTAAAACTCTTACTGGTTGCAGATGACATGATCTTCTACATAGAAAACCCTAAAGACTCCACCAGAAAATTACTAGAGCTAATCAGTGAATATAGTAAAGTTGCAGGATATAAAATTAACATGTAGAAATCCCTTGCATTTCTATACACTAACAATGGGAAAACAGAAAGAGAAATTAAGGAAACAATTCCATTCACCATTGCAACGAAAAGAATAAAATACTTAGGAGTAAATCTACCAAAAGAAACAAAAGACTTATATATAGAAAACTATAAAACACTGGTGAAAGAAATCAAAGATGACACAAATAGATGGAGAAATATACCATGTTCATGGATCAGAAGAATCAATATAATGAAAATGAGTGTGCTACCCAAAGCAATCTACAGATTCAATGCAATCCCTATCAAGCCACCAACGGTATTTTTCAGAGAACTAGAACAAATAATTTCACAATTTGTATGGAAATACAAAAAACCTCGAATAGCCAAAGCAATCTTGAGAAAGAAGAATGGAACTGGAGGCATCAACCTGCCTGACTTCAGACTATACTACAAAGCTACAGTCATCAAGACAGTGCGGTACTGGCACAAAGACAGAAACATAGATCAATGGAACAAAATAGAAAGCCCAAAGATAAATCCATGCACCTATGGACACCTTATCTTTGACAAAGGAGGCAAGAATATACAATGGAGAAAAGACAATCTCTTTAACAAGTGGTGCTGGGAAAGCTGGTCAACCACTTGTGAAAGACTGAAACTAGAACACTTTCTAACACCATACACAAAAATAAACTCAAAATGGATTAAAGATCTAAATGTAAGACCAGAAACTATAAAACTCCTAGAGGAAAACATAGGCAAAACACTCTCTGATGTAAATCATAGCAGGATCCTCTATGACCCACCCCCCAGAGTAATGGAAATAAAAGCAAAAATAAACAAATGGGACCTAATTAAAATTAAAAGCTTCTGCACAAGGAAACTATGAGCAAGGTGAAAAGACAGCCTTCAGAATAAGAGACAATAATAGCAAATGAAGCAACTAACAAAGAATTAATCTCAAAAATATACAAGCAACTCCTGCAGCTCAATTCCAGAAAAATAAGCGACCCAATAAAAAAATGAACTAAACAGACATTTATTTAAAGAAGACATACAGATGGCTAACAAACACATGAAAAAATGCTCAACATCACTCATTATCGGAGAAATGCAAATCAAAACCACAGTGAGGTACCATCTCAAGCCAGTCAGAATGGCTGCTATCAAAAAGTCTACAAACAATAAATACTGGAGAGGGTGTGGAGAAAAAGGAAACCTCTTACACTGTTGGTGGGAATGAAAACTAGTACAGCCACTATGGAAAACTGTGGAGATCCCTTAAAAAACTGGAAATAGAACTGCCATACGACCCAACAATCCCACTGCTGGGCAGACACACTGAGGAAATCAGAAGTGAAAGAGACACGTGTACCCCAATGTTCATTGCAACACTGTTTACAATAGCCAGGACATGGAAGCAACCTAGATGTCCATCAGCAGATGAATGGATAAGAAAGTTGTGGTACATATATGCAATGGAATATTACTCAACTATTAAAAAGAATGCATTTGAATCAGTTTTAATGAGGTGGGTGAAACTGGAGCCTATTATACAAGCAAAGTAAATCTGAAAGAAAAACACCAATACAGTGTATTAACGCATATATATATATGGAATTTAGAAAGATAGTAACGATGACCCCATATGCAAGATAGCAAAAGAGACACAGATGTATAGAACAGTCTTTTGGACTCTGTGGGAGAAGGCGAGGGTGGGATGATGATTTGAGAGAATAGCATTGAAACATGCATATTATCATATGTGAAATAGACCGCCAGTCCAGGTTTGATGCATGAGACAGGGTGCTCAGGGCTGGTGCACTGGAATGACCCTGAGGGATGGGATGGGGAGGGAGGCGGGAGGGAGGGTCAGGATAGGGAACACATGTACACCCATGGCTGATTCATGTGAATGTGTGGCCAAAACCACCACAATATTGTAATTAGCCTCCAATTAAAATAAATAAAAAAGAGTTTCTAAATTTCTAAACAAATAGGAAACTGATATTTCTTTCTTAGTGCATGCAAGAAAGAACCAAAACAAAGCCAGATTGTACATTTTAGTATCAATGTTCAAAAGAGATTGGTATTTTGGATCCTCTAAATAGTGACTAGCCTTATAAGCAAAACAATGTTTAGGGACTTTTGACAGGTTCAGAAATTTGTCTTCAAAATGACTTATAATAAAAAATATGAATGCAGGGTGTGCTTTGCCTGAGTTGATATTTTGGAAGTGATTGCATGCTATGCAGATGAGGGGAAAGATACAGGCAGAAGCTTGTGGGGTAGCATGGCTATGGCTGTGGATTTAGAGATAGGAAAAGCTGGTCTTTCTTCCAGTGGACTCACAGGACTGGGTGAAACAAAGAAACAAGATTTTTTTTTTTACCTCCACGTCCTATTCCATGCCCTCCTTTTTGACCCTTGCTTAAGGACATCAGTGCATATCTTAATATGCTTAATATCTTAAGCATATTAAGATATTAAGCATATTAAGATACAGACATCAAGACTGACATCTCAACATCATTGTCTCCAGCAGCAGGCAAAAACCAGATGATGTCAGTGGTATAGCAGCACCCAGAACAAGCTCAGCCTTATCTCCTGATGTCATCAGAAAGTGTCAGAACTCTGTGGTAGTTATTCATTGAAGTAGGTATATTAGGGAAGAAACATACGAGTTACTCCTATTATTATCTTGTGAATCAATTTCTTATGAAGACATGGATGGTGTGATCTGCACGTGCACCTGAATGATGCCAAGAAGGCTGTTGGTCTGAGAGCTCCAGAAACATCCTCTGACTGCTACTGAAATATCCAAATGGTTATGGATGGTGCATTAACATGATTGATAAGGATGGTGAATTTTTTTTTAGTGAGTCTTTTCCTATCATATGTACATGGGATTAATGGAGGAAATTTCATATGGGGTCATGATAGGATTTTAGACTTTATAGCAGTCAGGATCATATTCAGAGGTAGTTGAGAAATTACTGAAGACAGTGATACAGTGACTATAGCATGGAGAGTACTTGGAAATCTTGGGTCTAGCTTTGAAAATCTGGTTTTGTTGATGCTGGGTGATTTGGAGCCTTGCTTTACACAGAAAGTTCCCAGGAGGCCAACTAGTAAAACCTGTGACATTGTATCATGTAACTTTTGCTGGATAACAGACCACCCCAAAACTTAAATGCTTAAGACAACAATATCCAATTATTTAACTCATGATTTGTGGGTCAGAAAATTAGACTGGGCTCCACTGGAGTATTCTTCTGCTCTTGGGGCTAGGATCTCTCATATCTATGATTAGCTGCTTCCAGTAGTCTTCCAAGAATGAGGAGATACCAATTAGCTGCTGGGTTAGCTGAGTCTGTCCATCTGGGAGGTGAGCAGGGTCATTAGCTGTGACAGTTAACTCCTCTACATGGTTTCTCATCCTCTAGCAGAATAACAAGGTTTGTTCACAAGGCATGTGGGCAAGTGTCCAGGAGAAGAACAGAAATGTGAAAGGCGTCTTAAGGTCTGGCCTCAGGCCATGTGTCTTTCACCAGAGAAAATCACAAGATCAGCCCAAATTTTTGGGGTGTGAAGCTAGACTCTGCCTCAAGCCATTGTAAATATCTTGACATTGAGAGGGGATCATTGCACCTATTCCTGTGAATAGTCTACCAAAATCTCCTCAGGTTTAGTCTGGTTGGGTATACCTGGGGTCTTTTCCAGGTCTATTAAGATGGCTACCACCCTTTTGAGCTAACTTTCTTCCAGTGATCTTCCAGGAATGAGGAGATACCAATGGTCCAACATTGATCTGTTACCAAAACCAAACATGTGTGTAGAAGCCTTGTACAGGTAAGGTAATTTGGCTTAAAGGTAATATGGCTTAGATATTTGGAACAATCAAGAGTTTTAAGATTGGTCAGGAAATTGATGGATCTTCCCGACCCAGGGATCGAAACCAGGTCTTCTGCATTGCAGATGGATTCTTTATCAGCTGAGCCACAAGGGAAGCCCGAAAGGATTAATAACAGTAGTTAAATTGTGGCTGAAGCTACCTAGTATATTTGGTCAGTGGAGGTGAGTTGGGCCAGTTGGAATATATTTAGAAATGAATTAGACTGGATATTGCCCTGCATGATTCTCTCTTGAATCTGTATGAAATGCTTCTTGCTCATTTTTTTTAATATTTAATTTTGCCTGTAAGATAACTAAAATAAATAGCAGCGAAGTGTAGTGTTTTGAAATAATCCCATAGTTTTCAAGTGCTCTTGAAGTAGAAAGCCACAGGGCTCTATGTGCTTTTCTCCACTGATTTAACACTTATTGTGTATGCTGCCTAGAATAGTTCTCTTTAATTGATACTTGGCTTGATATCCTTTTAAATTATTAAAGATTGTAGACACTCATTAAATGAGAGATTAAAAGACATGGTAGACACAGCTAATTATTAAAGGCCCAAGAAGGGACACAAAATGCATTTTATCTAAGGCTTTAATGGACTGTAAAAGTAAATGAATGATTTAGTGATAAACCAGTTGGAGTTAATCAATTGAACAAAACTATAGGGAAGCTATTTGAGTCTAGATTTGAAGGGTTTATAAGTAATCATAGTTAGAGAATTACAGCTGTTCCCTATTTCTTTACTTTTAGAACTTTGAGCTGCTAATTGGTCAGGAAATTGGGTCCAAGATCATCATCCAAGTTAAAGATGACTAGAGGAAGGCAGCTTATGTGTCTTTGTGGGGAAGGTTTGCATTGCTAAACATTAGCAAGCCAGAATGGAGTGAATTCTTTCGTGGCATATTGTAATTTAAACTCTCTCATGAATCTCCATGGAGGCAAAGCTCTGAGGAGGCATGTTTTTTACTTCCTCACTTCCTGAACTTTTCAACCTCTCAACTGCTCCTTTAACTTCCAGATCATGAGCAGTGTATTATTTTTGCCTGCTTACTAAGAGGGAACGTTGATTGTTGACATAGCCACTGCTGGCCAGTGAGATTAGTAACATGATGCGGAGATTTTCACCACTTAAAAGTCATTGGTTCAACATGGCTCAGATAGGTAATGACTTAAAGTTATTCCGACTTGACAGCTGTTTAGAGGCTCATTTGAAGCGAACTCTTTCTTGGTTCACCTCCAGACAGGGGACATGTTGCTGCTGGGGATTGCAAAATGTCATCTCTGTTGGAATCTTACTGAGCAGTAAGGCTCAGTGTTGAGTCATCATCATGAAGGCTAAAATAACATGTTCCCTAGAATCAGGAACATTTGGCTGGATTTTGTGTAAAGATTTTGAGCCCTGTAGAAAAATAATATCAAGTTAGTTTCTCCCCAGAGTCAAACTCACTCTACTTACAAGTTTAATACCATTAACTAGTTTAAGACACCAGGGAAACTTTTAACACATTGTTAAAAATCAGTGAATGCTTCAGACAAGATGTGTTTAATGTCCCTTTCATGGCCTGTCAACAATTAGCCACATCTACCATGCTTTCTAATCACTTATTTAATGAACATCTCCGATTAGAAATAAGTGTCTGCCAGCCACTTAAGCAGTGATTTAGGCACTAGAGAAGATATGGTTCAGAGGGTTTTAAATCACAGAGGACTCAGTCATTTCCAGTTTTACAAAATTCATATTGAAAAGGCCCATAGTTCAAAGATAACAAGCCAAGCAGATTGCAGAGGGAAGTGTGAGAGTACAGTGGGATGCAATTAAGGAAATGGAATATGACACATTGGTTCATAATAAAACTTGGTTTAAAAACCACATGCATTGAAAGTGGTTGTGACAGGAGGACACACTCTAACTGCAGGTTTTCAAGTTGTTGAGCGGAGCTCTTCTTCTAATTGTGTGCCTGAATCTACATCAGGGACTGTAATAATACTTTTTCTGACATAACCTTTCTTTTCTCTGTTCAGTGATTGTCATTATATCCAATGTGTGCCTATTGTAAGAAATGTAATAACTTATTTCTGGTTTGATATTAAACTTGGTGTGATGTTGATGTAAAGTATGCAAAGATTTTTATCTGTGGTGTCCACTTCTCGTGTGTGGTCTTTCCAAATGATAACGGTCAGATCTGGTATCACGTGTCCACTTCCATGGGCCTCCCAGATGGCACTAGTGGTAAAGAACCTGCCTGCCAATGCGGGAATCATGAGATGTGGGTTCAATCCCCAGATCAGGAAGATCCCCTGGAGGAAGGAATGGCAACCCACCCCATCATTCTTGCCTGGAGAATCTCAATGGATGGAGGAGCCTGGCAGCCTATAGTCCAACGGGTCACACAGAGTCAGACATGACTGAAGCGACTTAGCAAGCACACAGTCATCTGCTTCTGTATCTCTGTTCCTTACCTTCGCAGCTAATCTGCACTTACTTTGAAGGCAGTGCTCATTTCTTTCCTTCATTTTACCTTCTCAAACTGCTGTAGACAACTTTGAGTGTGTGGTCAGTGGCTAATGAGTGAACTTTTAAAGTCATCTTTGAGCTCCTGATAATGTAATGCCATGTTGTATTACTATTATTGCTGTTTGTCACAGAGTCCACAGTGTAAGGTGGGAAGAAGAGACTGTGGTTCTTCTCATTCCCACCCATCCTGTGGACCCACGGCCTATGTATAGGAAGCACATGCCATGGTGGTTCCCACTGTGCCATGTTTTTCATAGGCTTGTCTTTCTTGTGATTATGAGTCTTCACAATGACATTCTGTGTGCTAAGCATTATGCAAAATGAGTGCTTTAAACAGAGACTCCTGGTGAAGCCAAAGGAGCAGGGAGATAGAGGCCTAAATCTACAGTCCACATTACTGTTCCTTAGGGAGCCAGGTGGAGGAAACAAAGCAGAGAATTGCCCTACCTGTGTCACAGCAGGGGTTCTGTGCTGAACTGAAATATGCAGCTTGATATACTTTGAAGCCACCCTGATCTTCTTACCCAGTGTTGGTTGATATATTTTTGTGTTTTCTGTATTGACAGTGTGTGCTTTCAGTTTTATTTTCTCTAGACTTCTATTCATCCTTCAAAACTTTTAAATACCTTTCTCTAACGCTATTCAACAGTTGTTTATTTACTTGTGTTCTGATTAGACTTTGGTTTCACCTTTATTATTGCATATATGACATTGATTTACAAACGTGTGTTTTTCTGTTCCTTCTGCTAGTGTGAGAACTGTTGGGATGGCAAAGATGAGATCTGCAATCGTTGTATCTGTGTACCCTCTTCCTTCCCAGGGCCAGGATACAGGCTATGTAATACCTAATATGCATTGTTAAATGTACCAAATTTGGGAGAAAATTAGGTTTTCTAAAAATTAGGTTTTTCTAATTCCTAAATTAGAAAATTTAGGAATTTCAAAGGGAATATGATTTGGTACTGACATCAGAATTGAATTAATAATCTAGAATTGAAAATAATCTAGCAATTCATGAAAGTTTTTAGTGTATATCTTGCAGATCAAATTGATATAATAAGCAAATGCCTCTAAATGTGAGAGTACTCTAATAAACTTCACTTGAAAATGATAATGTTAATGTTGTCAGTTTTTAAGATGGTTGAGGAATAATAAAAATTATAGTAGACTTGTAATTAATGAAGATGATGGTTTAAAAGCTATTCAAATGGGAAATTTATTGTAATATCCTTTTGGAGGACAAATAACTAAACCAATTAAGAATATTCTTCGTAGAATGGACAGGAGACTTATATTTAGGAAAAAGCCCAGGAAATGGGATGTTTTGATTATCATCATTTACTCTTAAGTTGATAACATTATATACTTTGTTAGAAGAGCAATGTGTGGAATAGACATGCTTGATTTCCTCAAGTGTGAGTTACTTGTTATTCATTAAGTGGTTTTGGTATGTTAATGAATTGTTGCTACTCAAAGTGTAGTCTCCTGGACCATCAGCTTTTCTGTTACCTGGAAGCTCCTTGGAATTGCCTCTATCACAGACCTTTGCAACAGCAACTTGTTTTCAGTCATTCTAAGTGATTCCCACGCACATTAAAACTGAGTAATGTTTATCTTAATGTATGGCATTAAAGTATTCACGGTGTTAGGGAAGATTAAGACCATTTGAAAAAATAATCAACTTATATTTTTCCAAGAAAGAAGACATACATATTTAACACAATAATTTTCTTGATGTCTTTTACAAGGAGGGCAGTTTTGTTTTTTTTTCTTTCTTTCCAAGAATCAGTTTATATCCCCTGAATTTATTGTGCAGTGACAGAAGCAGTGAAAACAAAAAGAAGAGGAATGCCCAATAGTCCAGTTAAAATAGTAATAATTTCTTTCATTCTGTCATGACTTTTTCAATCAAAAGTTTTTTAAAAAATAAGGATGTTTATGGAAGTTTGCTAGCATCTTTAAGTAGTTTAGTCTGGCCAAGCAATATTTACTGAAAGTGAAGTCATTCAGTCGTGTCCGACTCTTTGCAACCTCATGGACTGTAGCCTATGGGGCTCCTCCATCCATGGAATTTTCCAGTCAAGAGAACCGGAGTGGGTTGCCATTTCCTTCTCCAGGGGAACTTCCTGACCCAGGGATTGAACCCATAAAAGCAGATGTTTTTACCATCTGAGCCACCAGGGAAGCTAATATTAACTGAGCAGGCACATTAGACTACTGATGTTCATAGAAGATCCTGGTCAAGGGGGTAGAGGTATCCAGTTGTACTGGATCATTGGGGAAATGGAGGAGTTTGACGCCTGGGTATTCTTGAGTGACGCAGAATGTTGGAACCCGAGTGAATGCTCCATAGTTACATCACGCTTTTCTTCAGTTGTAACTGTTTGGTTCAGATTTTATTTGAATCCTGGGTGGAAGTATCCAAGAGGTTTCCTAGAAATAAACCATGTCAGGCTTTAAAAAAAAAAGTGGACTCAATATAGGAACCTGGTACAGTCTCTTTTCTTCCTTTTTCTCCTTCAGTTTGCAATTAAAAGAAAAATCAGATTCCTGTTTGTTGGAGAAAAGACCCACGTGATTAATTGGCCCACATCATGAAGTAGGAGTGATATTTGGCAATATGATTCTATCAGCCATTAATGAGGGTTAATACCAATTGCTCAGGCCAAATATTAAGATATTTGGCTTTCGAATTTTCAAAGAATCAGTCCCATGCTGGTAAGCCTGCTTTATTCTGATGATTGTAAAACTACTTCCATTCCCTGCTGACAGCTCAAACAGCTTTCTCTGGGAGTTCTCCCTATATATAGTTGTTTCCCTCCCTACTCCCCCTTCCTCTCTTAAGTCAATCAAACACATGAAACTCCTGAGGTTCACCCCGCTACTAAAGTCCACAACCAGCCCCATTTAATTGTAATAATGGGGATTTATGTTCCAGCTATTCTGAGTGATGGTTTTGATCTACTGGGAAGCAGAGACCCTTTCATGCAGCAGCGAAATATAAATATCTCACTATGCCCTTTTCCTTCCCCTTTCCTCCCAGGGCCTGTAACATAAGATCAGATCAACCCAGATATCTTAGAAATAGTGCTTTCTACTAGCAGTTAATATTTTGTTCATTTTTTTTTTTTTAAGTAACCTTAAATTTTTTTCTTTCCCTCTTGTTTCACTAGCAGCCTGAGGCATAGAGAAATATAAACCCATCCCAACACACAACCAGCCTTTTGCTTGTCACGCCTTATGTTTGTATGTTTGACTGTTTGGATATTAATTAAGAGATGTTGATTGTAAAGTGCTTTTTCTTTTTCTCTCAGTTTCTCAAATATTTAAACAATTTTTACACATTTAAAAAAAATTTCCTCTCTCTCTCTGTTTGTAATAAGATTAATTATATGAGGTGCACCGCTGCTTATCCCCATGAAAGAAAATCTAAAACGAGGGATTTCGGCTTCAAGAAGGCTATTTTGTCCTGTTTCCGATGTTCTAAAGGGATTAATTTACCATATCGTATAGCCCTGGAAGACTGTGATAATTGAAAACATCCATATTCATTGCATGTTCAAAGGGATCTGTCTGACTTTGTAATGTAAAAAGTGCATTTTTAACCTGAACGGGGACCTGCATCTGCCATTGCTTAATCCTATTAGTCCAACAGTTCCAAAGCTTTAGTGTATAATCATTAGCTGGTGTTAATCCTGAGACATGCCTCCAGCTTCAGCCTGTCAGAAGGAATCCCTGCAGGGAAAATGTGGAGGTGCTGATAGCACAACACCAACTAATCTTATCTTAAATGCTAGCAGCAGCCTCTATCTGTGATAGCCAGGGAATTAAAAACAAATTTTTTATGGGTATTGGATACTAAGGGTGTTCCTTATGGCCCCTCCCTCTCCTCTCTCGTCCCCTTTGTCGGTACTTCTCTCCTGCCCTACTTTCCTTACATTCTTTGTTAGGGTGATGCGAGTGATGACAGAACAAGGATGAATGGAGAGAGGGTGGCGAAAGAAACCTTTCAGATACTTACTGTTTCAGCAAGTATACTGGAAGCTCCTTGCTAAGTCACTTTGGATACTTGCCAAGTCTTGTATCATTTGTTTTCCTTGACGTCAGAAAGCCAAGCCAATCCTGTGCTTTCTGCTGCCCTGGATTATAATGTAAGATGACAAAAGATATCTTAAAGTCGTTACCCCCTCTCATGGTATGGTCTACTGAGTGTCTGGGTTCTGTGTCCCCAGGTGCTGACAGAAGCTTGCCAGGGAGAGAAGTAAACTGTTATAGAGTGCTAGCAGGTGAGGATTTTATAGGTGGGGGAAAAGGTGATAGGGAGTTGGGAGCTGGAGACAGTGTGAATTAGGCATTGCTAAAGGAGGTTTATAAAAATGTACCTGAGTAGAGTTGAAAGTTATGTATTTCAGATTAAAGTAGAATGTGAGTAAAGAAGACTTTCACTTTGGAAGAGGAGATTTTTAGAGCGTGAAAGAGAATATTTAGCCGCTTGTGTAATAAACGTTAATTTATCAATTACTATGTATCTGTCTTTGGGACTCCAGTGCTGAATGTGGTCCCTGCTCTCACAGAACTTAGACTGGAGTCTAGGCAACATTAGTAAACCAGTGAAGAAAATAAAACTAGGTGTGTAAATAAATGATTACAATCTGTAATAAAATGCTAAAATCATATTCCGATATCTGCCTGGGTGTTACAAATTCAGCTTGGTCATTCAAGTAAAATGCCTCCAAAGCAGCATATTGGGAATTCTGTTGTCTTCCTTTTCATAAAAGTTATTAAAAAGTTTAACTACTCACCTCCTCAAGAGCCTGGAAACTGGCAGGGGCTTACAGTTTTCCTCTACCTAAGTTTGTTTTTTTGTTTGTTGTTTAGTTGTTAAGTTGTGTCTGACCCTTTTGCAAAACCATGGGTTGTAGCCCACCAGGCTCCTCTGCCCATGGGATTTCCCAGGCAAGTATACTGGAGTGAGTTGTCATTCCCTTCTCCAGGGGAATCTTCCCGGCTCAGGACCAAACCCATGTCTTCTGCATTGGGAGGTGTTTTTTTTTTTTTTTTTTTTCCAAACCACTGAGACACCAGAGAGGCCCCTGTCTAAGTTTACCCACTATGAATTAAAATTTAAAGGTGTTTATACATTCAGGCATTTTTGCAATGGCATGAATTTTGGCATGGGATACAACTGATGCTCAAAGAACTTAATTTTACTTGTTCCAGTATTTCCCACTGTGTTATGGTTCTGCTGTTGGTGGTACACAGGGTGAACAAACATTTTATTTTAATATTTATATATCTCCTATTAAAAACCCTTCTATTTATGGCAGTGATTTGAACTTTTCCTCTGAAATCCATTTAACTAAAAATCAGTGAATTGTCTTAGAAATATTAAATTAATTATAAATAGGATAGAGGTTGTGAACATATGGCAAATGTCTTAAATTCAGTGCTTGGATAACTTAGTGTTTGAACAACTATACTACAAAACTATCGTTTATAATACAGTAAGGATTGGTACTACTTCAGCCATAAGTCTGTAAGAAAGAGTAATTTCCTGTGTTGGAGCTGCCTTGGTCAAGGAACTGATTCATTGATTAGTGTTTATTTGAGTAGGGTTACCAGTTGTGAGCTGTGTTACAAGTTAGTTGCCTAAATAAGATCCGTTCCATCCGTTCCGTCGCTCAGTCGTGTCCAACTCTATGCGACCCTGTGGACTATAGCCTACCAGGCTTCTCTGTCCATGGGATTCTCCAGGCAAGAATTCTGGAGTGGGTTACTGTTTCCTTCTCCAGGGGATCTTCCCAACCCAGGGATCGAACCTGGGTCTTCCGCATTGGAGGCAGACGCTTTAACCTCTGAGCCACCAGGGAAGCCTAAATAAGATGGAAGGTGGTAAAAAACAAAGAGCAGATTTCTTGGATGTTTAAATTGAAGGGTAACTAAGAAGTAAATATTACTTCCTTTTTGTTCAGCTTTGATCAATTCATTTATCATTTTTAGTTTATGATAGCAAAATACAGCTATGTATTAAATGCATTTTTGTTATAGCTTTTGAAGGAAAAAAAAAGTTTTTATCTAACTCCTAAATACCTCCTTTCCACTCACTGAGATTACTGTTTTAAGGAAGAAGCACAGGCTGGAATCAAGATTGCTGGGAGAAATATCAATAACCTCAGATATGCAGATGATACCACCCTTATGGCAGAAAGTGAAGAGGAACTAAAAAGCCTCTTGATGAAAGTGAAAGAAAGAGGAGAGTGAAAAGAGAGAAGCTCAACATTCAGAAAACGAAGATCATGGCATCTGGTCCCATCACTTCATGGGAAATAGAAGGGGAAACAGAAGAAACAGTGTCAGGCTTTATTTTGGGGGGCTCCAAAATCACTGCAGATGCTGATTGCAGCCAGGAAATTAAAAGACGCTTACTCCTTGAAAGGAAAGTTATGACCAACCTAGATAGCATAGCAGATACATAGCAGATAGATAGCAGAGACATTACTTTGCCAACCAAGGTCTGTCTAGTCAAGGCTATGGTTTTTCCTGTGGTCATGTATGGATGTGAGAGTTGGACTGGGAAGAAAGCTGATCACCAAAGAATTGATGCTTTTTAACTGTGGTGCTGGAGAAGACTCTTGAGAGTCCCTTGGACTGCAAGGAGATCCAACAAGTCCATTCTAAAGGAGATCAATCCTGGGTGTTCATTGGAAGGACTGATGCTAAAGCTGAAACTCCAATAATTTGGCCACCTCATGCGATGAGTTGACTCACTGGAAAAGACTCTGATGCTGGGAGAGATTGGGGGTAGGAGGAGACGGGGACGACAGAGAATGAGATGGGTGGATGGCATCATTGACTCGATGGACCTGAGTTTGAGTGAACTCCGGGAGTTGGTGATGGACAGGGAGGCCTGGCATGCTGTGATTCATGGGGTCTCAAAGAGTCGGACACGACTGAGCGACTGAACTGAACTGAATTGATAAAGTCATAACAGATATAGAATGTCTTCAAAGAAAAAATTATTACAGCATTTATTTTTTCATCTCCAAGAACATGTCAGAAAAATCACTTGCAATTAGATTTCAGGTGTTCTGTGGACAAGAGACACCAAATTACTAATCTTAATTTTTCACTTTTCATTTCCTCTTGGATCATTAATTTGCTACTCCACTGAAAGAGGCTCCCTCCAGTTTATGAAATTAAAAATCTGGAATTAGTTTTATGCAGATGGTCAGACAGTCTGCCACTCAAAACTTACGATGACTGCCAGTGCCTTGCTAGAAACTATGAAAATATAAGGATGAAGTGGAGTTGGGATCTCCCCTTCAGAAACTTGCTTTTTTATGAGAAGTGAAGTGATATGTACACATGTGCTTTTTAGAAAGGGGTAAAAAGTGTAAAACCAGGAAGTTTGGAGAACGTAATATTGCTGCAGGATAGAGACCTAAGCATTCTATGGCAATGATGGCCAATCCTGATTGCACATTAGAATCACTGAGGGAAGCACTGGGCTTCCCTCTCAGAGACTGACTCAAGTGGGTTAGGTGGGACTCAGTCAGCACTCAATTTTAAAAGCTCCCTCAGTGATTTAATGTGCAGCCAGGGATGAGAACCATTGTTATCAATAAGAACTAGGCGGTTTTGAACATTTTTGTGTAAAGCTTACTATCTCTGATTAAAAAGAAAATGTCTTGATGGAATAGCTTTACCTAGATTAGTCTTTTAAAATATCTCACCAGTGACTTCTCTGGTGGTCCAGTAGTTAAGACTCAGTGCTCCCAATGCAGTTCGGAAACTAAGATCCCACATATCATGAAACATGGCCAAAACATAAAAATAAAACAACTATCAGTTCAGTTCAGTCATGTCCAACTCTTTGTGACCCCATGGACTACAGTATGCCAGGCTTCCCTGTCCATCACCAACTCCCAGAGCTTACTCAAATTCAGGTCCACGGAGTCAGTGATGCCATCCAACCATCTCATCCTGTTGTCCCCTTCTCCTCCCGCCTTCAATCTTTCCCAGCATCAGTGTATTTTCCAGTGAGCCAGTTCTTCACATCAGGTGGCCAAAGTATTGGAGCTTCAGCTTCAGCATAAGTCCTTCCAGTGAATATTCAGGACTAATTTCCTTCAAGATTGACTGGTTGGATTTCAATAACAATAAGAATAATGAAATAATTTTTAAAAATTCACCAAATTAATATTTCCCTTTGTGACATTGTTTCAAAGTGTATCTTGATCAGTTCAGTTCAGTTCAGTCGCTCAGTCGTGTCCGACTCTCCGCGACCCCATGAATCACAGCACGCCAGGCCTCCCTGTCCATCACCAACTCCCGGAGTACACTCAAACTCATGTCCACAGAGTCGGTGATGCCATCCAGCCATCTCATTCTCTGTCGTCCCCTTCTCCTCCCGCCCCCAACCTTTCCCAGCATCAGAGTCTTTTCCAGTGAGTCAACTCGTCTCATGAGGTGGCCAAAGTATTGGAGTTTCAGCTTTAGCATCAGTCCCTCCAATGAACATCCAGGATTGATCTCATTTAGAATGGACTGGTTGGATCTCCTTGCAGTATAAGGGACTCTCAAGAGTCTTCTCCAACACCATAGTTCAAAAGCATCGATTCTTCGGCGATCAGCTTTCTTCACAGTCCAACTCTCACATCCATACATGACCACGGGAAAAACCATTGCCTTGACTAGACGGACCTTGGTCGGCAAAGTAATGTCTCTGCTTTTTAATATACTATCTAGGTTGGTCATAACTTTCCTTCCAAGGAGCAAGCGTCTTTTAATTTCATGGCTGCAATCAGCATCTGCAGTGATTTTGGAGCCCAAAAAAACAAAGTCTGACACTGTTTCCACTGTTTTTCCATCTATTTCCCATGAAGTGATGGGACCAGATGCCATGATCTTTGTTTTCTGAATGTTGAGCTTCAAGCCAACCTTTTCACTCTCCTCTTTGACTTTCATCAAGAGGCTTTTGAGTTCCTCTTCACTTTCTGCCATAAGGGTAGTGTCATCTGCATATCTGAGGTTATTGATATTTCTCCCAGCAATCTTGATTCCAGCTTGTGCTTCTTCCAGCCCAGCGTTCCTCATGATGTACTCTGCATATAAGTTAAATAAGCAAGGTGACAATATACAACCTTGACGTACACCTTTTCCTATTTGGAACCAGTCTGTTGTGCCATGACCGGTTCTAACTGTTGCTTCCTGACCTGCATACAGGTTTCTCAAGAGGCAGGTCAGGTGGTCTGGGATTCCCATCTCTTTCAGAATGTTCCACAGTTTATTGTGATCCACACAGTCAAAGGCTTTGGCATAGTCAATGAAGCAGAAATAGATGTTTTTCTGAAACTCTCTTGCTTTCTCCATGATCCAGCGGATGTTGGCAATTTGATCTCTGGTGCCTCTGCCTTTTCTAAAACCTGCTTGAACATCTGGGAGTTCACGGTTTACATACTGCTGAAGCCTGGCTTGGAGAATTTTGAGCATGACTTTACTAGCGTGTGAGATGAGTGCAATTGTGCAGTAGTTTGAGCATTCTTTGGCATTGCCTTTCTTTGGGATTGGAATGAAGACTGACCTCTTCCAGTCCTGTGGCCACTGCTGAGTTTTCCAAATCTGCTGGCATATTGAGTGCAGCACTTTCACAGCATCATCTTTCAAGACTTGAAATAGCTCAACTGGAATTCCATCACCTCCACTAGCTTTGTTCGTAGTGATGCTTTCTAAGGCCCACTTGACTTCACATTCCAAGATGTCTGGCTCTAGGTCAGTGATCACATTATCGTGACTATCTTGGTCGTGAAGATCTTTTTTGTACAGTTCTTCTGTGTATTCCTGCCACCTCTTCTTAATATCTTCTGCTTCTGTTAGGTCCATACCATTTCTGTCCTTTATCGAGCCCATCTTTGCATGAAAAGTTCCCTTGGAATCTCTAATTTTCTTGAAGAGCTCTCTTGTTTTTCCTATTCTGTTGTTTTCCTCTATTTCTTTGCATTGATCACTGAGGAAGGCTTTCTTATCTCTCCTTGCTATTCTTTGGAACTCTGCATTCAGATGCTTATATCTTTCCTTTTCTCCTTTGCTTTTCGCCTCTCTTCTTTTTACAGCTATTTGTAAGGCCTCCTCAGACAGCCATTTCGCTCTTTTGCATTTCTTTTCCATGGGGATGGTCTTGGTCCCTGTCTCCTGTACAATGTCACGAACCTCCGTCCAGAGTTCATCAGGCACTCTATCAATCAGATCTAGTCCCTTAAATCTATTTCTCACTTCCACTGCATAATCATAAGGGATTTGATTGAGGTCATATCTGAATGGTCTAGTGGTTTTCCCTACTTTCTTCAATTTAAGTCTGAACTTCGCAATAAGGAGTTCATGATCTGAGCCACAGTCAGCTCCTGGTCTTGTTTTCGCTAACTGTATACAGCTTCTCCATCTTTGGTTGCAAAGAATATAATCAATCTGATTTCGGTGTTGACCATCTGGTGATGTCCATGTGTAGAGTCTTCTCTTGTGTTGTTGGAAGAGGGTGTTTGCTATGACCAGTGCATTCTCTTGACAAAACTCTATTAGCCTTTGCCCTGCTTCATTCCGTGCTCCAAGGCCAAATTTGCCTGTTACTCCAGGTGTTTCTTGACTTCCTACTTTTGCATTCCAGTCCCCTAGAATGAAAAGGACATCTTTTTTGAGTGTTAGTTCTAAAAGGTCTTGTAGGTCTTCATAGAACCGATTAACTTCGGCTTCTTCAGCAGTACTGGTTGGGGCATAGGCCTGGATTACTGTAATATTGAATGGTTTGCCTTGGAAACGAACAGAAATCATCCTGTCATTTTTAAGATTGCATCCAAGTACTGCATTTCGGACTCTTTTGTTGACCACGATGGCTACTCCATTTCTTCTAAGGGATTCCTGCCCACAGTAGTAGATATAATGGTCATCCGAGTTAAATTCACCCATTCCAGTCCATTTTAATTCACTGATTCCTAGAATGTCGACGTTCACTCTTGCCATCTCCTGTTTGACCACTTCCAATTTGCCTTGATTCATGGACCTAACATTCCAGGTTCCTATGCAATATTGCTCTTTACAGCACCGGACCTTGTTTCTATCATTGGTCACATCCACAACTGGGTATTGGTTTTGCTTTTGCTCCATCCCTTTATTCCTTCTATAGTTATTTCTCCACTGATCTCCAGTAGCATACTGGGCACCTACCGACCTGGGGAATTCCTCATTCAGTATCCTATCATTTTGCCCTTTGTTACTGTTCATGGGGTTCTCAAGGCAAGTATACTGAAGTGGTTTGCCATTCCCTTCTCCAGGGGACCACATTCGGCTGTGGTCCATGTGATTAGATCAGCTAGTTTCCTGTGATTATGATTTCAGTTTGTCTGCCCTCTGGTGCCCCCTAGCAAATTATAGTAATCAAAGACTTAATTCCTAAAGGTACTGCATGCAACCACATTCATTAGCATTTTGACACAGAATTTTTATTTACAAGGATATAGATTTTGTTACCTTAAAGTGTAGATTGATAAGAAAACAAAGTCTTACTACTTCTTCAAAAATAAAAGTTAACCAATGGCATTTTTTTACATAATTTATTTATCCATTTTTGTCTGTGTTGGGTTTTCATTGCTATGCAGGCTTTTTCTCTAATTGCACTGAGCATGTGCTACTCTAGCTGCAGTGCACTGACTTCTCATTGCAATGGCTTCTCTTGTTGTGGAGCATGGGCTCTAGGGGCACTTAGGCTTCAGTAGTTGAGGTTTCCAGGCTCTAGTAGCTGTGGCTACCACAGCTTAGTAGCGGTGGCCCATGGGCTTAGTTGCTCTGTGGCTTGTGGGGACTTCCCTGACTAGGGATCAAACCCATGTGTCCTGCATTAGCAGATGGATTTTTTACCACCGAACCACCAGCGAAGCCTGATCGATGTCATTGAATTTCTTCCAACCCCCCCCCCCCTTTTCTTTTCTTCCATATGAAATTCTCAACCCTTGACAAAGGTCTTGAGCCTGACTTACATGGTGGAAAAGCTCCCATGAATAGCTTTGTAACAGGATCTGTCCCCAGACTTGCTCAATGTAATGGTAGACTATTTTGGAAACTGTCTCAATGTTATCAAATTGGCTTACCTGCTTTCTCTTGGCCCACTTCTATGAAGAGAAACTTAGATACTGAGAACAAGTGTTGCCAAATGGAGGGACTATGGAAAAGATCTATTTTCTCCTAAGGGTACCTCGTTAAGCTGACAGTTTCCTGAGAATGCAGCCTGCAGCATTCTGGAGAAAGTAATGTGATGCTCTTTTCAACATTGCCTCGTTTATTCTTGGTTATGCATTTTATTCATCTGTGTAAAACCTGGCTCATTAAAAAAAAAAAAAAAAAACTTCTAATTCCAACTCCTTAGTCAAATTGAAAGGTCACTCCAGAGACTACTAAATCTAGGCATGACTGTGCATAAGTCCTGCAATGCAAGCCTGTTGTTTTTTTTTTAATTCTATGAAAAAAAAAAATCCACGAGGAATGAATGAATAAACAAATAGACAGGCACCAGGACCACTACATAGACCTTTCCCAACAGGATAAATATTTCATCAGTTAGCCTATTCTTAGCTAGTAGAAGTCAACAGTGGTCCTCTCACCACCTCTTCTTTGACTCCCCTCTTAAGGATAAGTGACTGGGGAAGGACTTGCTCTCCCTTTTAAGAAAGGCAGAAAATTTTTTCTTCAGAGATGTCCTGTGGAGCCAACTAGACTCATATGGGCAGATAAATTTAAATTCTGCTTTTCATGAAAACTTTAATAGCCTATCTGTTCAGATATTTTTTCCCTTTTCAACTTTGAAACTTAAAAAAAAAACCAAAAAACAGTACAGCCAGCCGTCTATGTCCACAGATTCCATATGTGAGGTGTCAGCCAACCATGGATTGAAAACATTCCCCCCCAAGTTCTAGAAAGTACTAAGAATCCAAACTTGAACTTTCTGCTTGCCAGCAACTATTTACATAGCATTTACATTCTACTAGGTCTTATAAGTAATCTAGAGATGATTTGAAGTATAAGAGAGGATGTGCCTAGGTTATATGCAAATATACCATTTTATACAAAGGAACTTGAGCACTACCCATTTGTAATTTCTATTGGTGGTCCTGGAATCAATCCCCTGTAGATACTGAGGGACAAAGGATGACCATACATGTGAGTCAATTAGGGAGTAAAGGAGTGAAAAGTCCCAAGAGCAATTTCTAATCTTATTTTCTTTCCCTAATGTGGCAACCGAGAAGGCTATACTTTCCAGATAAGTAATCACAAGGTGGCCCCGGGCATGACAGGGTAACTGTAACAGAGCCCATCTGTCTGTTTCCTCACCAACCTCATGGATCACATAATGTGCCTGAGAAACATGAAGCCTTTGAGATGTTTGTGTTATTGCTACTGCATCATAACCTAGTTATCTTGACTAATCCTATCAACAGTACTCTACTATTAATCTTGGCTCTTCTCTGCATTAAATAACTCTAATTCTGCGTATCTTTTTTTACTTTTAGAAAGTCTCATTTAAAAAACCCACCATCACCACCATTAGCAGTCACCACCTCAATCTCTTCTGAGCCGAGCTTTAGTTTGTTGGAGGAAAGACTGCAAGGAGGCGGGTGGTGAGGGGTGGAGTGGGGCGGGGGGCTCTGCCTGCTTCATGTCCAGGCGAAGCATGTTGCCAGTGCCCTTCCTGGGCTTGACGGAAATAATTGGACTCATTAAGTTGCTTTTCAGTCTTCTTTCCTTTAGTATAAATAACCCTTAGGTTAATTAGACATGGTTTCTTGCCTCAGGAAATTTTTCTGTGTGTGGTTAGTAATGGAGGGAAGGATCATAAACTCAGTAATTAAATTTCATCTTACAAATGCTGGAGAATGGCAAACTACCTGTAAGGTGTCTTGAAAAATCAATAACTCTTGTGAAACTAATATCTTTTATCAGTAATTCTGCAAATATTAGGTTATAATTGAGATTACTTCTGTGAGAGTAACAAAATGGTAAGTCCCAGTTTATGCCCAGGCAAGTGTGCTGATCATGGACGGACAGAATCATCATGGGGTCACTGCCCAGTCCTGGCTGCACAGATATCTAGGTTTGTTACAAAAATACAGTCACCTGGGCCTGATTCCAGACAAACTAAGAATCTCTGAATCATTCTAATATCTAATCAGGGTTGGGAAACACTTGTAATGTGAACAGAATAGTAAACTAGAGTCAGGATCTGAATTTTGACCCTCTCCGTGTAACTTCATGTAGTCTCTCTCTGGACTTTGGAGTTCTCACCCATATGACAGGAATAATAGTGCTATCACTGCCTATAGTTTTAATACTAGAAAATTAAAATATATGTGGAAATACTTTCTAAGAAAATATACTATACAGAAAGACAGAAAATATAATATTTTCATCGCTATCAATATGAACTTGTCGACATGACTTAATCCTATTGGTAATGATTTTATTGAAGTAGTAAGACTTAAGTTGATTAACTGAGTATGTTAGTAATTATCCATCTGAGTGTTCCTGCTCAAGAGAAAGCCAAAAGTCCAAAAGAAATAACTTTGCTGGCCAACAACTTCCCCCTTCTATTCAGATCTCCCATGTTTATAGAAAGAAGTAGAACATTTGGATGTTACAATTCTTTGGCTTCATTCTGGGTATAGTAGAAGTACCGATATTGTCAGAATTGCTGTTAACTTTATGAACTGACTCTTTTTGACATTTTTGGAGCTCTTTCTTTCTTCAAGGACTTGGTGCCTCAAGCAGGGTGGCCTATTTGATCCTGCACAGAGAAGGGGGAGGATGTGAGTAAAATGCAGAAGGATACTTTCCACTTTGAATTTCCATAACCTAGGTTTGAATCTTGCCTTATGTGAACTTGGGAATCTTTGGGACCCTCTTGAGTTTATTAAATCTTCATGGATTTGCTTCTACTACTAGACAGTCTGATTAGAGAAAAGAACCAGTATCAAAAAAAAAAAAAAAAAACCTAACAAATGCCCCCTCACTAAAGGGTTTACTCACATCTGTGCCGCCGGAGCTGGCGTCTCTAAGCCAGGCTTCAGCAATGTGTGAACTGTGAACTTCCAGATGTTCAAGCAGGTTTTAGAAAAGGCAGAGGAACCAGAGAACAAATTGCCAACATCCGCTGGATCATGGAGAAAGCAAGAGAGTTCCAGAAAAACATCTATTTCTGCTTCATTGACTATGCCAAAGCTTTTGATTGTGTGGATCACAATAAACTGTGGAACATTCTGAAAGAGATGGGAATACCAGACCACCTGACCTGCCTCTTGAGAAAACTGTATGCAGGTCAGGAAGCAACAGAATTGGACATGGAACAATAGACTGGTTCCAAATAGGAAAAGGAGTACGTCAAGGTTGTATATTGTACTATACAACCTGCTTATTTAACTTATATGCAGAGTACATCATGAGGAACGCTGGGCTGGAAGAAGCACAAGCTGGAATCAAGATTGCCGGCAGAAATATCAATAACCTCAGATATGCAGATGACACCACCCTTATGGCAGAAAGTGAAGAGGAACTAAAAAACCTCTTGATGAAAGTGAAAGAGGAGAGTGAAAAGTTGGCTTGAAGCTCAACATTCAGAAAACGAAGATCATGGCATCTGGTCCCATCACTTCATGGGAAATAGATGGGGAAACAGTGGAAACAGTGTCAGACTTTATTTTTTTGGGCTTCAAAATCACTGTGGATGCTGATTGAAGCCATGAAATTAAAAGACACTTACTCCTTGGAAGGAAAGTTATGACCAACCTAGACAGCATATTAAAAAGCAGAGACATTACTTTGCCAACCAAGGTCCGTCTAGTCAAGGCTATGGTTTTTCCCGTGGTCATGTATGGATGTGAGATTTGGACTGGGAAGAAAGCCGATCGCCGAAGAATTGATGCTTTTGAACTGTGGTGCTGGAGAAGACTCTTGAGAGTCCCTTGGACTGCAAGGAGATCCAACCAGTCCATTCTAAAGGAGATCAATCCTGGGTGTTCATTGGAAGGACTGATGCTAAAGCTGAAACTCCAATACTTTGGCCACCTCATGCGACGAGTTGACTCACTGGAAAAGAGTCTGATGCTAGGAGGGATTGGGGACGGAAGGAGATGGGGACGACAGAGAATGAGATGGCTGGAGGGCATCACCGACTCGATGGACATGAGTTTGAGTGTACTCCGGGAGTTGGTGATGGACAGGGAGGCCTGGCGTGCTGTGATTCATGGGGTCTCAAAGAGTCGGACAGAACTGAGCGACTGAACTGAACTGAACTGAAAGGGTTTACAGTCCAGACAGGAAAGACCAATAGTAAAGGTAACATAATTTATATTTAAATTTTTTGTAATTAAGCTAGCCCAGTGCCCCGCAGAGAGGCTGCTCAGTAATGGCAATAAATATTGGCATCCTCCACTGTTTCAGGTATGTTAGAGCCACAAGCCAAGGGGCATGAAGTCACTCCCTCCACCTAAACAGATCAGGCAGTGGCAGAACATTGCTTATCTACACCTTCCTGCCCCTGGCCAGGCTCTGTCTGGGCTGAAGGAGAACAGGGAGTTCCTCTGAGGACAAAAAGACCTCGTAAAGCCTGCCCTTGACCTCAACTGTCTCTGCTGGCAGAAGATCAGACTCATTCTAAAGCAGATCTATTGCTCTGGGTTTTCTCCAAGACTGACAGGCATGGGTCCAGATCACGATTTCAGAACTCAACCCAGCCGGCAGTGAGCCACTTGGGTTATCCTTAGGAACACCCTGGCCTCCTGAGAATCACCTGGGACTTGGGCCAGACTCCCTCGGGCCTTTTCAGATCTTGCTGGGGAATAAGTTTTGAGCCAGAACCTATTCCAAGATGAGAGGTGAGCAAAGGATCACCCAGACATTAACCAGATCTCTCAACCATGGCTTTCTTTAGTGGATTCTTGGATCAAAATTAATGGAACTTTTTTTGGTTGGGGCGTGGTAATACCAGAGATTTTTCCTATAATAAGAAAATTGTAATGTTTGACCATTCATTTTAAAAAGAGTACGAACATAAACATTCTTAGATGAGTGGAATTAATTAAAGGCACTTTACCATGTTATCTGAGGACAGAAGATTGTGTCAAGCTGGAGCTTGGATCTGCTTGTT
The DNA here is from genome assembly GCF_049115385.1 of Moschus berezovskii. NCBI lineage: Eukaryota > Metazoa > Chordata > Mammalia > Artiodactyla > Moschidae > Moschus > Moschus berezovskii. Next base: position 63,334,912 of record NC_142466.1, read on the forward strand.
TTCTAAAACCTACAGGTGTTCAAGAGTTTAACCAAAAGTAAAAGGGAATAAAACTCTAATGGAAGAGAAACATTGAGACACAACTTAAAGTGGAAGAAGCAGTTTTTTATGTGTTTTTTGATTTTTTTCCATTTTCAAGTGTGACCTCAAGCATGCCCATTCATTTGTTTCTAAAGACAGTTAACAACATGGCTATCAGTTCAACACTGGTGATCTAGAGCTATATTGCATACAAAGATTGTGTTTCACTGTAGTTAATTAAGAATGCATCAAGGGTCGAGACCCTGTTGTAGGTTCTAAGCAGTTTAAAGAGAATGGTTGCCTGTATGGAGTCACCTGCCACAATGTAGCTACTGTTTACTGCATATCATAAAAATTGTTTCTGAAAAGGACACCGACCTGAGCTATTTAGGGCTGTGACATACATGTGGTGCGATCATCTCAACCGTCCACTTCTGTCACAAAAGCTTTAAAAGTGTTCAGATCAGAATAGTGGCTGGCATTTGGTTGAAGAGGTTTCCCCTGCTCTCCCTGCTCATTTTTCATCTTCCCGGAGGGCCCCCACCTCCCCTCCTCTGCTGTTCTTTACTCCGCTTTCTTGTCTCACTTCCTGACAAGAAGGAGTGCCTCCTCCGGGCCAATGCATCAAGCAGTGACACCGTGGAGTCATTCCCTTCGACAGACGTCAATTTAAAAGGCAAGGGAAGATTTCAAGGCAGGGGTGAGGGACGTGAACAGAATTAGTCATCATTACCCTGCAGCTACGTGGGCTCACTGTAGCTATTCCTTCATCAGGCTTCTCATGACTGTGCCCCGAGCATCACCCCCATCATTCTAAATAGTCATGACACAGCCGTTGTACGGGGTTAAAGTGATGAGTAGGAGAAGATGGGCCTCCCCCAAAGTAAATAGACTGAATTAGAGGCATTACAACAGTTAATATGTCAGGTCCCTGTTGGGAGGCCATAGATCCTGTGTGGTCTATTTCCACTGCATATTGAAATTGATTGTGCCTCGGGCTATGGCACGATGGATGGGGGAGGGGAGCTGACAGTTCATCCTTCCAGTCACAGGGATCAAAGAAAGCAGACAGTGTTATGTGGAATGATTTGCTCTGAAGGTTCAGGGAATAGAATTTAATAGAGCAGTGGGGCAGAATGAAAGAAGTCACGAGTCTCAGCCTGTGTCTCCCCAGGCCACACCATCCGAGGAGTATAAATAAGATCATGTTTTTACCCAAATCATATTTCTCCGGCTCAGCCCCGCTGAAAATTGCAGAAACTGTACCCCTCTTTTTCCTCCTTCCCCACCTGGCCAGCTGTTTCTCAGAGACCTCGGCTGGACTGTGTATTCTCGGAGGGTGTTTCCTCTGCATTTGAGCACAGTTCTCTTGGCCGTGATGTCTCAGGGTCTCCTCCCCTCCTGCTCCCGCTGCTGATGTCTGTAGGGGAGGCTGCCAGCTTCTGAACCAGCCCTTGAGTTCAAATACGAAGGGCAGCATTGCCACTGTGATGGTAACAGAGAGTCTCAAGTTACTGCTCAGTACCTGGCACCAATGCTCATAATCCAGTTGGTTCCTTCTTAAACTCAAAGCAAATTCAATGCCACAGAGACTTTGGAACTGATCTTGTTTCTACTCCCTCATGACTGCTACTTCCACTTCAGAGTTATTCTAATCTAGTCTTTGCACTTTTATATAGCCAAACACACTAAAGCCCAGATCAAATGATGTGTCCAAGGTCACAGAGCTAGTTGTTGTTTTTTTTTAAACTTTTTATTTTATGTGTAGCCGATTAACAATGCTGTAATAGTTTCAGTGCACACCAGAACAACTCCCCTCCCATCCAGGCTGCTACATAGCATTGAGCAGAGTTCCCTGTGGTATATAGCAGGTCCTTGTTGTCTATATTCAGCAGTGGATACATGTTGAATTTTAGGTCAAATTGAGATTAGAGTCCTTCTGATTATTTCATCATTCAACAAATATTTACTGGGCATCTACTGTACGTCGGGCAAAAATACCTGCCTCACAGAAACATTCTTTGTGAAGGAAAAGAGACAATAAAAATATTAAAAATGAATTACATGGCAAGTTAGAAATTGATAAATACTTTGGAGAAGAGCCTTCCAGACACGAAACAACATAGCAAACCCTGTGTTGGGAGCACAACTACTGTGTTCAAGGTACAACAATGTAGCCCTTTGGCTTGGAGCAAACAGGTTTCCCTGATGGCTGGATATGGGAGGATATGGGATGTAAGACAAAGAGAAATGAAGGATGAAGATTGTGTCAACTGACATGGGGAAAATACAGGAGCAGGACTAGAAGTGATGGTCATGACTTTAAATTTTGACAGGATAAATTTGAGATGTGTCAATTAGGCATACAGTCAGGGGTGGGGATGGGTGTTGAGTAGGGAGCCATATGTATAAGTCTTCAGTTCATTGGAAAGGTGTGGGTTGGGATTCTAAATTTGCAGATACACAGTGTACAGATGGCATTTTGAGTCATGAGATTAGATCAGGTGAGAGATTAGAACAAAGAAATGGGTATAATTAAAGAAGAGTTCTCAGGACTGAGCACTACAAGACTCCAACTGAAGAACTCAGAGAGATGACAAGGACCAGCAAGAATCTCTGAAACCTGCTTTCCCTTTTATGAGAAAGCCATATCCAGGGAGCATTTCCTTGGTGATGAGTGGTTCCATAGATCCTCAACCAGCACCATTCTCTCTTATGATAATTGTCATCATTTTCAGCTTTCTGACTCTTTCATCTGGACTTAGTTTCCTCTTCATTCCTACAAGACGCTGGGCAGTAGATTTTTACAAAGGTGTAAGTTTCTTAGAGTGAAGAATGGTTAATTATATGTTCCTGAAGGCAGCTTTCCTGATAAAAATGAGCTATTTTGATTGGAGTTTGTTTCACAGTAGAAAGGAAAAAAGGGCACCAGAGCTATTTTCTGTTGACAGAGTCCATCAAATTACTGTTTTCATTTGAATTAAGAAAAAAATAAAAAGTAAATTAATGTAGATTTGAAACACTTCATTTCCAGGCTGGAAGGAACTTGTTTGAGAGCATTCAGTCTGTCATGGTACTAGAAAAGAAACTGGCAGAATGGAAATTGAAACTACATGCTAACCTCTGCTAGAGAACATGTTGGAACCCTGTACTATTCCACTTTGCCAGGCTATTTAATGGAATTTTCTACAGTGTGTCCTCCTTGGGGAAAAATTAAGGCAAGGACTGCAGCTTTATATGCATCTTATTTTAAAGAACTGTTGAGCTCAATTGTAGGATGGGAGACTTGAAGTAAATGAGATATGAAACCATAATGACTGGTGATTCTAGGGTAAGCATAAAAATCTGAATTTTTGTATAAAATTTCCCCAATTTTAGTGTTTATAATTATTTCAAATACTTTTTGAATGCAGTGAGAGCCAAAACATGCATTCACACTCATACACACACACGTGTGTGGACCACAACTTTCTCACAAGAGGACAGTATATCCTATAAATAATACACAATTTTCTAGCCAACAATCATGGATAAATTGCCAAGAACTCTATTTCTTGGTAATAAGATTTCCTGCTTAAAAACAACATAACAAAACAATTATGAAGCAGAAAGAAACCAGTTAGCTAGGGCTATGATGTTCTAATGGTAGAATGTTAACCTACTGATTCAGGAAAAACTTTTATGGCAGGGGAATCTTCTTCATGTTACTGTTTGCATATATAAATTGTCTCTAGATTATATAAGTGTATTCTCAGTGTTGAAAAGAATATTATAAAAGAGAATAGCAGCATAAAAGAGACATGGAGAGGTAGTAACAGAGTAAGCTATACAACAGTCTATCTTACGTTAATCCCTCTTCAAGATACCCATTTGTGCTTCTTTAGTTAATTTTATCAATATCTTCTTTTCTGTGTTTTCAATGTCTGTAGTTTTCAGTCTATAGGTCTTTCATCCCCTTGGTTGAATTTATTCTTAAGTATTTTATTGTTTTTGGTAATATTATAAATGGGATTGTTCTCTTAATTTCTCTAAGTTTTTTGTTAGTGTTTAGTATCACTGCTTTTTTTAAAAAATACTGATTATTGTGTCTTGCAACTTTGCTGGATTCATTTGTTAGTTCTAACAGTTTCTTGGTGGGGTTCTTAGGGTTTTCTATGTATAAGATAATGTTACCTACAAATAGAGACAATTTAATGTCTACCTTCTTTATTTGGGTGCTTTTTAAATTTCTTTTCCTTGCCAAGTTGAGCTGGCTAAGATTTCCAGAACAGTTTTAAGTAAAAGTGGCAAGAGTAGGCACTCTTGTCTTGTTCCTGAACTTAGAGGAAACTTTCAACTTGTCACCACTGAGTATGATGTCAGCTATAGACTTGTTGTACATGGAGTACATTTTGTTGCAATACTTTCCTTCCATACCTGATTTGTTGAGGGTTTCTAATGTGACATGATGTTGTATTTTGTCTGATGATTTTTTCTACATCCATTGAGATGATTAAATAATTTTTATCCTTTATTCTGTTGAAGTGGTGCATCACATTTATTGATTTTTGTATGCTGAATTATCCTTGCATCCTAGGGATAAATCTTACTTGACCATGGTATATGATCCTTTTAATTTGCTGTTGAATTCTGTTTGCTAGTATTTTGTGGAGGATTTTTGTACATATGCTCGTCAGGGATATTGGCCTGTAATTTTCTTTTCTTGTAGTTTCCTTGTCTGGCTTTGATATTCTACTTGATTACTCTAATCAGTTCTTAGATTCATGCTAGTTTAATCTCTCAGTTGTGTCCAACTCTTTGTGACCCTATGGACTGTAGTCCTCCAGGCTCTTCTGTCCATGGATTCTTCAGACGAGAATACTGGAGTGGGTTGCCATGTCCTGCCCTCAGGGATTTATTCCACCCAGGAATTGAACCTACATCTCCTGTGTCTCCTGAATTGCAGGTGGATTCTTTACCTCTGAGTCACCAGAGAAGCTCAATATTTCTTAGATTAAATTTCAACTTTAAACAATTTTTTGAGGTATAGGTAACATGTAACATTACATTGGTTTTTAGGTGTACAGCACAATGATTTAACATTTGTATATATTGTAAAATGATTGCCGCAATAAGTCTAGTTAACATTTGTTACCATATATAGTTGCAGCATGTTTTTTCTTGTGATGAGACCTTTTCAGATCTATTCTTTTAGCCACTTTCAAATATACAATATATTCAAATATTCTTAACTATAGTTACCATGCTGTACATTAAATCCCTATGACTTGGTTTTTTTTTATAACTGGAAGTTTGTACTTTTTGAACACTTGTATCCATTTTGCCCACTCCCCAGCCTCTGGCAACTCTTTTCTGTGAGTTTGGCCTCTCTCTTTCTGTGAGTTCGATTTGTTTTTGCTTTTGGATTTCACATAAAAGTGAGATCACATGGTATTTGTCTTTCTCTGTCTGATTTATTTCACTTAGAATAATGACCTCAGTGTCCATTCATGTTTTCAAAAATGGCAAGAGTTCCTTCTTTTTTATGGCAGAATGATATTCCATTAATATCTAACAGTTTAATTCAGTTCAGTCACTCAGTCGTGTCTGACTCTTTCTAACCACATGGACTACAGCACTCCAGGGCTCCCTGTCCATCACCAACTCCAGGAGCTTACTCAAACTCATGTCCATTGAGTTGGTGATGCCATCCAACTATCTGATCCTCTGTCATCCCCTTCTCCTCCTGCCTTTAGTCATTCCCAGCATCAGCGTCTTTTCAAATGAGTCAGTTCTTTTCATCAGGTGGCCAAAGTATTGGAGTTTCAGCTTCAGCATCAGTCCTTTCACTGAATATTCAGGACTGATTTCCTTTAGGATGGACTGGTTGGATCTCCTTGCAGTCCAAGGGACTCTCAAGAGTCTTCTCCAACACCACAGTTCAAAAGCATCAATTCTTTGGTGCTCAGCTTTCTTTATAGTCCAACTCTCACATCCATACATGATTCAGACAATAAGGGACTTCCCACTTCTTTAACTCAGTGGTAAAGAATCTGCCTGCAGTGCAGGAGACTTGGGTTCAATCCCTGGATCAGGAGATCTCCTGGAGGAGGGCATGGCAACCCACTCCATCATTCTTGCCTGGAGAATCTCAATGGATGGGGGAGCCTGGAAGCCTACAGTCCAAGGGATCCCAAAGAGTCGAACGTGACTGAACAACTGACACTTTTACTTTTTTCACCAATACCTATATCACATTTTCCTTATTCATCCATCATTTGACACTTAAGTTGTTTCCATGTCTTGGCTATTGTAAGTGGTACTGCAATGAATATGGAGGGTGCAGGTGTCTTTTTAAAAATTAATTAGCTTATTTTAACTGGAGGACAATTACTTTACAATACTGTGGTGGTTTTTGCCATGCATTGACATGAATCAGCTATGGGGTGCAGGTATCTTTTTAAGTTAGTGTTCTTGTTTTCTTCAGACAAACACCCAGAACTAAAATTGCCAGATACAGTACTTTTAATTTTTTGAGGGACCTCCATAATATTTTCCATAGTGGCTGAACCAATTTACATCACCACAAACAGCACATGAGTTCCCTTTTGCCCATGTCCTTGCCCACACTTCTTATCTTTTGTCTTGTTGATAGTAGCCATCCTAACAGATAGGCAGTGATGTCTTACTGTGGTTCTCATTTGCATTTCCCTTGCCTGTTTTCTTTTTCCCCAAAATGCCAAAGATTATTTATGAAAAACTAGAAATAATTTGAGGCTAAATTATAGATACCAAAAGGAACATTTCATGCAAATATGGGCTCAATAAAGGACAGAAATGGTATGGACCTAACAGAAGCAGAAGATATTAAGAAGAGGTGGCAAGAATACACAGAAGAACTGTACAAAAAAGATCTGCACAGCCCAGATAATCATGATAGCGTGATCACTCACACTCACCTAGAGACAGACATCCTGGAGTGTAAAGTCAAGTGGGCTTTAGGAAGCATCACTACAAACAAAGCTAGTGGAGGTGATGGAATTCCAGTTGAGCTATTTCAAATCCTGAAAGATGATGCTGTGAAAGTGCTGCACTCAATATGTTAGGTAATTTGGAAAATTCAGCAGTGGCCACAGGACTGGAAAAGGTCAGTTTTCATTCCAATCCCAAAGAAAGGGAATGTGAAAGAATGCTCAAACTACTGCACAATTGCACTCATCTCACACGTTAGTAAAATAATGGTCAAAATTCTCCAAACCAGGCTTCAGTAATACATGAACCATGAAATTCCAGATGTTCAAGCTGGTTTTAGAAAAGGAAGAGGAACCAGAGATCAAATTGCCAATATCCGCTGGATCATCGAAAAGCAAGAGAGTTCCAGAAAAACATCTATTTCTGCCATCTATTATTGACTATGCCAAAGCCTTTGATTGTGTGGATTGAATCAGAATAAATTGTGGAAAATTCTGAAAGAGATGGGAATACCAGACCACGTGACCTGCCCCTTGAGAAACCTGTATGCAGGTCAGGAAACAACAGTTAGAACTGGACATGGAACAACAGACTGGTTCCAAATAGGCAAAGGAGTATGTCAAGGCTGTATATTGTCACCCTGCTTATTTAACTTATATATGCTGAGTACATCATGAGAAACACTGGGCTGGAGGAAGCACAAGCTGGAATCAAGATTGCCGGGAGAAATATCAATAACCTCAGATATGCAGATGACACCACCCTTATGTCAGAAAGTGAAGAACTGAGAAGCCTCTTGATGAAGGTGAAAGAGGAGAGTGAAAAGTTGGCTTAAAGCTCAACATTCAGAAAACTAAGATCATGGCATCCAATCCCATCACTTCATGGCAAATGGAGAAACAGTGGAAACAGTGGAAAGCTTTATTTTGAGGGGCTCCAAAATCACTGCAGATGGTGATTACAGCCATGAAATTAAAAGATACTTACTCCTTGGAAGAAAAGTTATGACCAACCTAGATAGCATATTAAAAAGCAGAGACATTACTTTGCCAGCCAAGGTCCGTCTAGTCAAGGCTATGGTTTTTCCAGTGGTCATGTATAGATGTGAGAGTTGGACTATAAAGAAAGCTGAGTGCAGAATTGATGCTTTTGAACTGTGGTATGGCGAATACTCTTGAGAGTCCCTTGGACTGCAAGGAGATCCAACCAGTCTATCCTAAAGGAGATCATTCCTGGGTATTTATTGGAAGAATGATGTTGAAGCTGAAACTACAATACTTTGGCCACCTGATGTGAAGAACTGACTCATTGTAAAAGACCCTGATGCTGGGAAAGATTGAAGGTGGGAGGAGAAGGGGATGACAGAGAATGAGATGGTTGGATGGCATCACGGACTCAATGGACATGTGTTTGGGTAGATTTTGGGAGTTGATAATGGACAGGGAGGCCTGGCGTGCTCCAGTTCATGGGGTCACAAAGAGTTGGACATGACTGAACAACTGAACTGAACTGAACTGATTATATATATATATATATTTTCCCCCATGAGTCTTTCCTTTTCTTCTGACTAGCTATTATTCTAAGGTCACTAACAATCCCAAGTCACCTCGACACCAAATGGTTTAGAATTGTTTGAAATAGAACTTTATATCCTGTTAGAGTCAGGTTATTTCTGGGTTTAATATTGCTTGAGTGCTACTCAAAAGTTTAGATCCTTATAAGGACCCTCCTGCTAGGCAGGCCTTGAGTGCCATTTTTGGATCTTAGCCCTGTGAGTCTATTGAAAGCTGTGCTCAGCTTTTCAATCTTACAGCCACTGACTTTAGAATTGATGATCACGTTCAGAGAAATTGTCCCAAGTGCTACTTGTTCCTTTATCAAGTCATATAGTAATATTTCATAATATTTGTTCATCATCACTTATTATTAATACCTTGCTGGATAATGCTGTTACTTATGACTTTTCAAGACAGGGAAAAAATGGTTATGTTTAAGGTGGAATTTTTATTAGAAATTTGCCATAGTTTTTATTTTATTATCTTTAAATATGTGTTGTGGTCAAGGAAAAGCCTGATGCTAATATAATTCTTTTTCTTTTGTAGGGAAGCTGTTCTTTCTCTTCTAGGAGTGTTCCTTTTCAGTCTAGGCTTGTGGAATTTGATATGTTTAGCTATGGATTTGTACTTATTCTTCAGATTGACATCTTTGGGTCTTTTCTTCTTTAATTTTTAAAAGTTATTTCACTGATTACATAGTTTCTCTATTATCTAACTTTTCTTTTCCTCATGATCCTATTAAATAGATCTTGAGTACAGTAGATCAGTTCTCTGCAATTCTTTATTTCATTGTGTCTTCCGTCATTTTTTCTTTTCACGCCATGTTCTATGAAGTTCTTTGGCAAGATTGTCTAAGCTCACTATTTAACTCTTCTGCCTAGTTCATTTGGCTATTCATCTCACCTTTTGAACATAATTTTCCTTCTAATTTCTCCAGATTTTTTTTTCATAAAATACTCTTCTCTTTTTATAGAAATGATAAACATATCCATATGAATCCATTGCAGTCTTAGCTTGCTCCATCAAATATTTTTCCATGTGTTAGTTTTCTACTTATTGGCATTCATTCTTTGGTAGCTTTGGCTTTTCTCAGATATTTTCTGCTTCTTAGTTTGTTTGCTTATATTTTCAGAAGCATTTCCTCTTTACCTGCTTCTTCTTGCTGTTCAGTTGCTAAGTTTTGCCTGACTCTTTGTGACCCCATGGATTTCAGCACACCAGGCTTTCCTGTCTTTCACTCTCTCCCAGAGTTTGCTCAGACTCTTGTCCATTGAGTCGGTGATGTCACACAACCATCTTATCCTCTGTTGCCCCCTTCTCCTCTTCCTTACTTTCTTATGGATGCATATTTGTGACTAGAGAAGCTAGTCTTTGGAGAGATACAAACACTGAAGAACATGGTATTCTGGCAACTTATTTTTGGTTTTGAAAGCACACCCTTCATCTTTCTCTGTGCCTCCAGCTAATTGGAATTTTCTTGTTTTAGTGTTCTGTTCACTGATACCTTTTGGGAGAAAACTCAGTTACTTTATCCTCTCAAGATATTTGTACAAAGTGATTCAATTCACTTAAAATTAAATTGATAATTATTTAAAGCTCCATTATCAGTCCCTGTATCCTTTCACACCCAGTATCCTCCTAAAGTACTCTGATCTCAACACCATTTATTTAATTTGCATTTGTATATTTTCATTACCATTATGTTCAGTCTTTAGTTCTTTTTTCATTCCTACTGGTTTTCTGTTCTTCAGAAGTTAACCAGTTTTTTGTTTGTTTAGCAATAACATCGTTTAGATAGTTTTGGTTTCATTTTGAAGGATTCTGGACTAGGGTGAAAGTGGTTGCTTGTAATCAATCTACTCAGCTTTAACAGCTTTTCAGTGAAAATCATACAGTTGAATAAATTGTAAAATAAAAACATCAGAAGTAGTTATACGGAAATAAACAGTGATGGTTTGTGTCTACTTCTAATGTTACTGTTATAGATAGAGGACAGGTATCAGAAAGTAAGAATGAAGTTTCTAGAAACTGATTTGGATTCTAAGTTGAGTATTGAATCTTTGGTCCTTGGTTAACCAAAAAAGAGAGATAGGCAAATGTATAATATGAACTAGAATACAAATCAGAGAAATTCTTCAGAATGAGTCAAGCAGGTCTTCTTACACAAAACTTCTAAAAACACAGGACACAGATGAGTATTTTATGCAGGAAAGAAGTTTGAAGACAGTAACCATGTTGAAGAGTAGGATTTTTGTTGACTTCAGGATACTGATCTTTGACAATGATTGACATTCTATTGGAGCCTTCACTGGAAAAGATTGCAGTTACCTCTGAACTAAAGCACTAGACTGTAATTTTCTGTGGCGTGTAAATAATAATTTTATTTATTAATCTGTCTCCATGTATCCACTCTGAGTCTAGGTACTCAGAGGACTTCAGAAGCCACTTAAAATATATTCATATAAAAACCCAAAATATATTCATATAAAAACCCAAAATTGAAACACCTTTAAATTCATGTATGTTATTTTTCAGTTCAGTTCAGTTCAGTCGCTCAGTCGTGTCCGACTCTCCGCGACCCCATGAATCACAGCACGCCAGGCCTCCCTATCCATCACCAACTCCCGGAGTTCACTCAAACTCATGTCCACAGAGTCGGTGATGCCATCCAGCCATCTCATTCTCCGTCGTCCCCTTCTCCTCCCGCCCCCAACCTTTCCCAGCATCAGAGTCTTTTCCAGTGAGTCAACTTGTCGCATGAGTTGGCCAAAGTATTGCAGTTTCAGCTTTAGCAAAAAGCCCATTATCAAAAGTTCACACTGGCATTGTACAACATGGAAACAATCCATTGAGGTCAAGTGAGTTTTAGGAATTTTAGAAGTTTGAACCCATCTTTATCATTGAAACTGAATAGCAAGAGTAATAGAATGCTGTAAGTGGAAGGACCTGAAAACTCATTAGGCTAAGAAACATTTTAATTATCACCATTTTAATTATCTAGAATTTTAAAATAAACATGGTTTGGACCTTAATTTGTGTCTGTGGTTATTGCCAAAGATAGCTGTACATCAGAAACACATAGAAGACATTTAAAAAATACAAAACCCTAGATCTTACTCAGAGATGGCATTTCAGTTGTTTTTCAGGGCCCCTAGGGAATTTACAGTGTTAACAATCTCCCTAGATAATAGATGACACATAGCAAAGTATCAGAATCACTGATTTAGAAAACTTCCTGGGTTCTTCATCGTTCTTTCATTTATAGAATACACATGCTATATATTCTTCCTTCTTTTTTGTTTTTACTGAGAGGTCTAGAGTTTTCCTAAAAGTGTTTTAGATCTCAATTGTTTTAGGGAAATAGGGCATAGAAATTAACCATAGCAATCTAGTTAGTATGATACAGGAAGTCAACCTACATCCTTGGAACCAAAATTGTAAAAATAGGGCACAGAAATTAACCATAGCAATCTTAGTTAGTATGATACAGGAAGTCAACCTACATCCTTGGAACCAAAATTGTTTTAGAGTCTGTCTCTTTTTTCCCTTTCAAAACTACCCAGTGAAGAAAAGTAAAACTTCCCCCCAAAGAATAGCTTTTGTAACTCTCATCGCAAGTTCACAAAAACAGAAAACATCTGAGCTCTAGCAAATTCTTTGATGAAGACTTGCAGTACTAACTCCTCAGAAAAGGAGAACATACATGAAATCTCTCATCTTCAGCATGATCTTTGACTGAGTTCATTGCCATTCTCTAAGTAAGTGCTACAAATCACCCACAGATTTTCACAGTGTCACTCATGGCTTTTGCTAGAGTATCCACATTTGTCTTTTGTCTTGATAGTCTTTTCCTATTTTTTTGTTTTAATTTGCTGCAAACCTGAAACATCTCAAGCATTTTTCATCCTTTCTTTCTCTTGCTTTCTCTACCCAGCAATTATCAATATGGAAGAAAATGTACATTTGAATGCTGTTTCACAAAACCTTTAACAGAAAGGACCCAAGCTGTAAATTTCACCACTTTACTCCCTAAATTAAAATCTTTCAAAGGCTTCTGTTTATCTTAGGATCAGATAAAAAGTCCAGTATACTGATTTTCCTGATTCCGTTTTTCCTCCCCTAATTCTTCTATCCTCTGCTTTGCTGTATGTCATGACAGGGCATGAGGAGAGAGGGAGAGTTTGGAGGTATTTATTTCCTGCTGCCTCCCTGTCTCCACCTTTCTTCTCTGCCTGCAGGTATGGGTTGCCTCACCTCCACACTCCAGCTCCCATGAGCCCCCAATACTTCTCTTCCTCCTTCATCTCCTAGAGGTGGCAAAAGTCTCCTGTTACTGCTTTCTGAGTGCCAACTCCTGAAATACTGCCTGTAAGCATCCTGGTTATAAAAATCTTATTATTAAACCTTAAACTATCTGAACAAGTTGTGTTTCCTACTAGGACCTTGACCAATAGGATAAGTCTGTAAGATCCTGCATGATCTAAACTCTGCCTACCTCATGCACCCTTCACTCTATTTCAGCCACAGTTTCTCCTTCCCATGGACATGTGCTAAAATGTTCCTCACCCTTTCTCCTGGCTGAAGTCCCTTCCTCTCATCCATCAGGTATCCATGTATTTGAAATGATTTGTAGATCAGCACCAAGAAGTTTCAAAGTATTTGACACTTATTGAATGTGGTAGAGGATAGTAATGCTCATGCAAATTGCTCCCCCAAAATGTGCAGTTCAGTTCAGTTCAGTGGCTCAGTCTTTGCGACCCCATGAATTGCAGCACGCCAGGCCACACTGTCCATCACAAACTCCCAGAGTTTACCCAAACTCGTGTCCATCAAATCAGTGATGCCATCCAGCCATCTCATCCGCTGCCATCCCCTTCTCCTCCTGCCCCCAAACCCTCCCAGCATCAGGGTCTTTTACAATGATTCAACTCTTCGCATCAGGTGGCCAAAGTATTGGAGTTTAGGCTTCAACATTAGTCCTTCCAATGAACACCCAGCACTGATCTCCTTCAGGATGGACTGGTTGGATCTCTTCGCAGTCCAAGGGACACTCGAGTCTTCTCCAACACCACATTTCAAAAGCATCAATTCTTCAGTGCTCAGCTTTCTTCACAGTCCAACTCTCACATCCATACACGACCACAGGAAAAATCATAGCCTTGACTAGACGGACCTTTGTTGGCAAAGTAATGTCTCTGCTTTTTAATATATTATCAAGGTTGGTCATAACTTTCCTTCCAAGGAGTAAGCGTCTTTTCGTTTCATGGTTGCAATCAGCACCTGCAGTGATTTTGGAGCCCCAAAAAATAAAGTCTGACACTTTTTCCACTGTTTCCCCATCTGTTTCCCATGAAGTGATGGGCCCAGATGCCATGATCTTAGTTTTCTGAATGTTGAGCTTTAAGCCAACTTTTCACTCTCCTCTTTCACTTTCATCAAGAGGTTTTTTAGTTCCTCTTCACTTTCTGCCATAAGGTTGGTGTCATCTGCATATCTGAGCTTGTTGGTATTTCTCCTGGCAATCTTCATTCCAGCTTGTGCTTCTTCCAGGCCAGCATTCTCATGATGTACTCTGCATATAAGTAAAATAAGCATGGTGACAATATGCAGCCTTGATGTACTCCTTTTCCTGTTTGAAACCAGTCTGTTATTCCATGTCCAGTTCTAATTGTTGCTTTCTGACCTGTATATAGGTTTCTCAAGAGACAGGTCAGGTGGTCTGTTATCCCCATCTCTTTCAGAATTTTCCACAGTTTGTTGTGATCCACACAGTCAAAGACTTTGGCATAGTCAATAAAGCAGAAATCGATGTTTTTCTGGAACTCTCTTGCTTTTTCGGTGATCCAACAGATGTTGGCAATTTGATCTCTCATTCCTCTGCCTTTTCTAAAACCAACTTTAACATCTGGAAGTTCACAGTTTACATACTGATGAAGCCTGGCTTGAAGAATTTTGATCATTACTTTACTAGCATGTGAGATGAGTGCAATTGTGCAGTAGTTGGAGTGTTCTTTGGCATTGCCTTTCTTCGGGATTGGAATGAAAACTGATTTCCAGTCCTGTGGCCACTGCTGAGTTTTCCAGATTTGCTGGCATATTGAGTGCAGCACTTTCACAGCATCATCTTTCAGGATTTGAAATAACTCAACTGGAATTCCATTACCTTCACTAGCTTTGTTCGTAGTGATGCTTTCTAAGGCCCACTTGACTTCACATTCCAGGCTGTCTGGCTCTAGGTGAGTGATCACACCATCATGATTATCTGGGTCATGAAGATCTTTTTTGTACAGTTCTTCTGTGTATTCTTGCCAGCCCAGGGAAATAGGTATTGAAAATGCAGATGAAATTTCTTCCTTTAACATATTTTTCATTATTTCATTTGGTAGACTGGACATACAAAAATTATTTTAACCTAGTGGAAAATCAATCAAATCTGACCCCAAGCTTTTTTTTTTTTTTTTTTAATTTCATAGATATGTTTCATCCTTTCATAATTTTATAGGAAATTTATTGGAGGCTTCAGTTCAGTTCAGTCAGCTCAGTTCAGTCACTCAGTCGTATCCGACTCTTTGTGACCCCATGAATCACAGCACGCCAGGCCTCCCTGTCCATCACCAACTCCCGGAGTCCACTCAAACTCATGTCCATCAAGTAGGTGACACCATCCAACCATCTCATTCTCTGTCGTCCCCATCTCCTCCTGCCCCCAATCCCTCCCAGCATCAGAGTCTTTTCCAGTGAGTCAACTCAGAGGCTTAGATAGCATATTAAAAAGCAGAGACATTACTTTGCCAACAAAGGTCCATTTAGTCAAGGGTACGACCAAGATAGTCACGATAATGTGATCACTGACCTAGAGCCAGACATCTTGGAATGTGAAGTCAAGTGGGCCTTAGAAAGCATCACTACGAACAAAGCTAGTGGAGGTGATGGAATTCCAGTTGAGCTATTTCAAGTCTTGAAAGATGATGCTGTGAAAGTGCTGCACTCAATATGCCAGCAGATTTGGAAAACTCAGCAGTGGCCACAGGACTGGAAGAGGTCAGTCTTCATTCCAATCCCAAAGAAAGGCAATGCCAAAGAATGCTCAAACTACCGCACAATTGCACTCATCTCACACGCTAGTAAAGTCATGCTCAAAATTCTCCAAGCCAGGCTTCAGCAGTATGTAAACCGTGAACTCCCAGATGTTCAAGCAGGTTTTAGAAAAGGCAGAGGCACCAGAGATCAAATTGCCAACATCCGCTGGATCATGGAGAAAGCAAGAGAGTTTCAGAAAAACATCTATTTCTGCTTCATTGACTATGCCAAAGCCTTTGACTGTGTGGATCACAATAAACTGTGGAACATTCTGAAAGAGATGGGAATCCCAGACCACCTGACCTGCCTCTTGAGAAACCTGTATGCAGGTCAGGAAGCAACAGTTAGAACCGGTCATGGCACAACAGACTGGTTCCAAATAGGAAAAGGTGTACGTCAAGGTTGTATATTGTCACCTTGCTTATTTAACTTATATGCAGAGTACATCATGAGGAACGCTGGGCTGGAAGAAGCACAAGCTGGAATCAAGATTGCTGGGAGAAATATCAATAACCTCAGATATGCAGATGACACTACCCTTATGGCAGAAAGTGAAGAGGAACTCAAAAGCCTCTTGATGAAAGTCAAAGAGGAGAGTGAAAAGGTTGGCTTGAAGCTCAACATTCAGAAAACAAAGATCATGGCATCTGGTCCCATCACTTCATGGGAAATAGATGGAAAAACAGTGGAAACAGTGTCAGACTTTGTTTTTTTGGGCTCCAAAATCACTGCAGATGCTGATTGCAGCCATGAAATTAAAAGACGCTTGCTCCTTGGAAGGAAAGTTATGACCAACCTTGATAGTATATTAAAAAGCAGAGACATTACTTTGCCGACCAAGGTCCGTCTAGTCAAGGCAATGGTTTTTCCCGTGGTCATGTATGGATGTGAGAGTTGGACTGTGAAGAAAGCTGATCGCCGAAGAATCGATGCTTTTGAACTGTGGTGTTGGAGAAGACTCTTGAGAGTCCCTTATACTGCAAAGAGATCCAACCAGTCCATTCTAAAGGAGATCAATCCTGGATGTTCATTGGAGGGACTGATGCTAAAGCTGAAACTCCAATACTTTGGCCACCTCATGCGACGAGTTGACTCACTGGAAAAGACTCTGATGCTGGGAAAGTTTGGGGGCGGGAGGAGAAGGGGACGACGGAGAATGAGATGGCTGGATGGCATCACCGATTCTGTGGACATGAGTTTGAGTGTACTCCGGGAGTTGGTGATGGACAGGGAGGCCTGGCGTGCTGTGATTCATGGGGTCGCGGAGAGTCGGACACGACTGAGCGACTGAACTGAACTGAACTGATGGTTTTTCCAGTGGTCATGTATGGATATGAGAGTTGGACTGTGAAGAAAGCTGATCGCTGAAGAATTGATGCTTTTGAACTGTGGTGTTGGATAAGACTCTTGAGAGTTCTTTGGACTGCAAGGAGCCCCAACCAGTCCATCCTAAAGGAGGTCAGTCCTGGGTGTTCATTGGAAGACTGATATGAAGCTGAAACTCTAATACTTTGGCCACCTCATGCGAAGAGTTGACTCACTGGAAAAGACCCTGATGCTGGGAGGGATTGGGGGCAGGAGGAGAAGGGGACAACAGAGGATGAGAGGGCTGGATGGTATCACTGACTCAATGGACATGAGTTTGGTTAAACTCTGGGAGTTGGTGATGGACAGGGTGGCCTGGCATGCTGCAATTCATGGGGTCGCATATATCGGACATGGCTGAGCAACTGAACTGAACTGAACTGAGGGAGGATAATGTTTATACATACTTCACAACAAACTTACATTCTCCTCCTTACCCTGATATATTTCCTATAAAACTTCAAAAGGACGCAAAGTTTGTTGCTGTATGATATTGTACAGTGAAAGATATAGGATGGTCTGGATTATTAATTGCTGCTGCAACTTAGTTTTAAACCTGCTTGGTTCTGAAGAAACCTTATGCATTTGGGAACAGAAAAAAATTTAACTGTTGATGCTCATCATTTGTCCCACAATGTGCACAGCTGTATCTTTTTAACTCAGTAACCTTTCAGTTTGACCTCCATGAG
Organism: Moschus berezovskii; assembly: GCF_049115385.1. NCBI lineage: Eukaryota > Metazoa > Chordata > Mammalia > Artiodactyla > Moschidae > Moschus > Moschus berezovskii. Next base: position 63,352,574 of record NC_142466.1, read on the forward strand.
CATTGCCAGTGTTTGTGAGGATCTTAAATATTTCACTTCTACTGACCTTCTGATTGGAATATAAGTCCTCCTACTTATTAACTGTACAGCATCCCACCTCTCTCTGAGCTCCTTTACCTGCAGTGTTTAATCTTGACCCAGTGAGATGCCTCTAGGCCCAGAATGTTCAGTGCCTTGGAGAAAGCCACAGAGATTGAATGGGAAAGAGTTTTATAATAACCTTAGGTTCTCCCTACCTTGTGGTCTTTCTTCCACTGTATTATGTTGCTTCTGATATATCTTTGATTATCAGAAACTTGGGCCATCATCTTTCCTGTGTTTTTGAAAATAGATTCACTTTAAAAGGAAAAGGAAGAGCTGATGTTATAGGTAGGCCAAGACAAAGAAAAATGTATCTGGTTATTTAAAGTGCCAGGCATTAATGTCTAGGAAATAGTAGGTGTTCTCCAAATATTAGTTCTCCTGGAAGAAAAGTCTGGAAAACAAACAGATGAACAATTTAGAACCCTGTGTCTTGGTAAACAGTTGTCTTTGGTATATGAGCAAAGAACAAAAGCTGTCAGTGCCCGAGTAATAAGGTTAAGTAAACTAGTCTTGATTCTGACATCTTTCCTGAATGATAATGTAAAAAAAAATTTTGACTGTTCACTTTAAGTTCATTTATTTTAAAAGACCATAATATTGTTTTGTCACAGGTCATCTGCTTGACTCAATTAAATACAGGAAATGCATCTATATGTCACTGCAATAGTGGCCTCCTCCTATGCTCTGTAGAAGCCAGAGCCAGATCATGATACCAGGTGACTGAGCCCTTATCCTATGACTTCTTTGGTGGCCAACTCCATACATTGGTTGGACGTCCTTTGTTTAGATGTACCATCTCCCATATCAAGTGCAATCATTTGCAATGACCTGATAAAATTAGCAAGTCTTGGTCAGGGCCTTTGGTCTACCTGCTGATGCAGTCATAGAGGTAAAGGGGTGGCCAGGAGTACTCCTTGGTGGTGGCTCAGAGGTGAGCCTCCAGTCTAGCCCCTCATTTTCACAGCAGGATCATGTGTTTAATATCCGGATCCCTCAATGCCTAGTGGTCCTAGGAAAAAACAATTATATGTGTAGGGTGATGTGTTTTTGCTTTTTTTTTTCCCCTCCTCTCAAACTAGTTGAGACATTTAGCCCATTTGGATTCTTGAAGAAGTGGAGGGAAGGGATCAGAGGAGTTGGGGGGAGGAGGGACAATCCTCTTGAATAAAAAGGCCAATCACCAAGCCACATCCCTGGCAGTAACATTTAGTAACTGATAATTGCTGTTACTCGGGCCATTGAGCTTTGCAAATATTATCCAGTAAATTTTAATTAGCACCTGGGGGATTGAAGAGTTGTGGAATAAGCTCCTGGGAGAAGCTTCCCCAGTCAGTGGTGATGTGTGCTGAGTAATTTTAGATGAGCTGGCCTGTCAGAGTGGATCAGTGTCATCACACCACTTATCCGAGGAAGATGCACCTGTTTCTACATGGAAACGAGGGACGTTATCTAGCAATTCATGCTGCTTATTTCTATGGCTCCCCAGGTTTGATGAGTGGGCAGCACAAGGACTAAATCAGAAGGCTTTGGAGGAGAAAGGAAGGAGACTTCTGTCACCCTACAAGGGCACACACCATCCCAGACCCTGAGGGCTTCCTCCTTCCTCTTTTGGTTACCTTGGGACCTCTCTTACAGCTGTATCAAAATGGGATACACTTTGCTATGAGAACTCATGATGCTATTTTGCAATAAAGATATTTCTTATTTTTTTCTTTGTCTATGGGGAATTTAGGGTTGTATTTTGAAGCGCGGATATGGGTATGGAGGAACACTGATCTATGATGGGGAATCTGTTAAAGGCTAAACCAAAATATGGGCCAAAGTACTTACAAAGAAATATGTGCAAAGATCATATATAAAACTCATTATTGATTTTTTTAGATTGCACAGAACATGAAACACCTCTGAATTATAAAGAGTCAATGAATACAGAAATAGTGAGCTAATATTTATAGTAAAACAACTATCTAGAAGCACTATGCTCAGCAAATTATGGGTGCTATTTTTACTGTCCCTGCTTTCAGACAGAAAAAATGAAGTTAGAGCAATTAATCACCTTGCTCTGGGTCATCCAGGTACTGTGTGGCAGTGCCTGGATTTGACCTCAAGCAATTTAACTTGAGAGTCCATGTTTTCATAGTTCGGAGTACGTACGTATATGCTCACACATTCATAGCAGCTTAGTGCATTAATGTCTACTTTGTTTCTCATTGATTTTTTAATTGCTTTAAGAGCAAGGGTTTTAACATTGAATTGAATAACTGTAATAAATATTTTAAGATGCACTTCAACGAAAGCCTAGGATTGACCATCAGGCAAATGCAAATAGAAACCAAAATGAGATATTATTTCACACCTACTGTGATGGCTATCATCAGAAAGTCAGATAACAACAAGTGTAGGTGAGGAAGTGGAGAAATTGGAAATCTCCTACACTGCTGGTGGGGATGAAAAATGATTCTGCCACTTTTTAGAAAACTGCCTGGCAGTTTTCAAAAGCTTAAGCATAGAGTTACGACAGGATCCAGCAATTTCAATTCTGGGTATAGAACAAAGAGAAATGAAAACATATGTCTACACAAAATCTTGTACATAAACATTCACAGTAGCATTCTTCATAGTAGCCAAACAGTGGAAACAGCCCAATGTCCACTAACTGCTGAATGGATATTCAGAGTGGGACATATCCACGCAATAAAATGTTATTCTACCATGAAAATAAGTGAGGTATCGGTACATGTTACAACATATAGTGCATGTATGCATGCTCAGTCGTGTCTGACTCTGCAGACCTGTGGACTGTAGCCTGCTAGGCTCCTCTATCCATTGGATTTCCCAGGCAATAGTACTGGAATGGGTTGCCATTTTCTTCTCCAGGGGATCATCCCAAACTAAGGATTGAACCCATGTATCTTGTGTCTTTTTCATTGACAGGTGGATTCTTTACCAACTGTGCCACCTGGAAAGCCTATGTTATAACAGGGATGAGACTTAGAAACCTAATATTGACTGAAGGAATGAGTCACAAATGCCACATGTTGTATGCTTCCATTATGTGAAATGTTCAAAATAGGCAAATATATGGAGACAGCAGATGAATGGTTGCCTAGAGCTGGAGGGATGGAGGAATTGGGAGGTGGCAGCCAAGGGGGTGCAGGGTTTCCTTTTGTGGTGCAGAAACTATTGTAAAACTAATTGTGGTGATGATTGCATAACTGTAAATATACAACCCAGCCACAGAATTATGCACATTAAATGAGTAACTTCTATGGTGTGTGAATTACATCTCAAACAACTGAGAAAAATCGAGGCGCACATGGTGACTGAATATTTTCGTTGAATGACTTTGGGATGAATTACTTCATTTTTCCAAACACTGAGTCAGAGTGTTAATGGCCAAAAGCTTGTTGGCCCTGGTTATTAGTTCAGTTCAGTTCAGTCACTCAGTCGTGTCCGACTCTCCACGACCCCGTGAATCACAGCACGCCAGGCCTCCCTGTCCATCACCAACTTCTGGAGTTCACTCAAACTCATGTCCATCGAGTCGGTGATGCCATCCAGCCATCTCGTTCTCTGTCGTCCCCTTCTCCTCCCGTCCCCAACCTTTCCCAGCATCAGAGTCTTTTCCAGTGAGTCAACCCGTTGCATGAGGTGGCCAAAGCATTGCAGTTTCAGCTTTAGCATCAGTCCTTCCAATGAACACCCAGGATTGATCTCCTTTAGAATGGACTGGTTGGATCTCCTTGCAGTCCAAGGGACTCTCAAGAGTCTTCGCCAACACCACAGTTCAAAAGCATCAATTCTTTGGCGATCAGCTTTCTTCACAGTCCAACTCTCACGAGGATGCAAAATGGAATGATGTGAGAGTTAGACTGTGAAGAAAGCTGATCGCCGAAGAATTGATGCTTTTCAACTGTGGTGCTGGAGAAGACTCTTGAGAGTCCCTTGGACTGCAAGGAGATCCAACCAGTCCATTCTAAAGGAGATCAATCCTGGGTGTTCATTGGAAGGACTGATGCTAAAGCTGAAACTCCAATACTTTGGCCACCTCATGTGACGAGTTGACTCACTGGAAAAGACTCTGATGCTAGGAGGGATTGGGGGTGGGAGGAGACGGGGATGACAGAGAATGAGACGGCTGGATGGCATCACCGACTCTGTGGACATGAGTTTGAGTGAACTCCGAGAGTTGGTGATGGACAGGGAGGCCTGGCGTGCTGTGATTCATGGGGTCGCAAAGAGTCGGACATGACTGGGCAACTGAACTGAACTGAAACAGACTTGCCAATGAAATAAATCTCTTTGACATTCGGCAAATTATTTACCTTCCATGAGCCTGTTTCCTCAAGGTCTGCTTTAGCTATTTTGAAGGGATGTGGTAACTTTAAAAAAGATTAAAAAAAAAAAGATAGTATAGTCCTCGATTCAGAGTAATTTCTTAAGTACTTATTTTGGTTAAACTTCTTTTTTTAACTGTTTATTATTCTGCACATTTAGGAATTAACATTTTACCAAACATAAATAATACAATCTGTACTTCAGAGTAGGTAAGAATGAAAAAATTAATACAAATCAAGACTGAACCTGAAAGTAAAGATAATTTTTTCTGGTACTGAAAAAAATTTAATAGAAATAGTGACATAGTTTCCTGCATTTGGCAGATGTGTGTGTGTGTGTGTGTGTGTGTGTGTGTGTGTATAAATAATATGTGTTCTTTCCTTTGAAGTGCTGATATAAAAACAGAAGTACGAAAATATCGCAGGGTATTTCCACTCTTACTGGAAGCACCAAGGGTCTCAGAGGCTCCCATGACACCTCAGTTGCCCGTACTCATTTATATTAGCTATTTATCCAACTTGTATATATTTTTGAGCACCTTAGCATTTTCTACAGAATTTATCAAATCTGCTACAGAAATGAATTTACCTTGAGGGTTCTTAGCCTAGGTTTATGTCACACTTTAATTTGAATGAAGGCAAATAAATATACCCTTATTGTTACCTGTGGAAGGACTTAATCATCTATTGTGCATTGCAAGGGCCACAGAAGAAATAGATCGACCTTCATCTCAATGTTTTTATCTGTAACTGGAGAGAGAAAAAACAAATGCGTGAAGTAGCTGGAAAACTGTAAGTTACATATATGTTAGTTTTAGCATTTTGGAAAGAAGACATTTTAGTTATGCTAAGGCAGGAGAAGGCTTGATGGCAAGATTTGAGTCGATGTTTGAGAGATGAAAACTGGAGCTGATAATCCTCGCCATGAGAAGAGGTTTTTGTGTAGCCACAATGAGCATTTTACAGTGTTATTTCTTTCCTTTAATAATGTTTCTCCTTCCCTCCATCTTCTTCCCTTCTTTATCATCCTCTTCTTCTTATGTATCAATTTTAAAACATTTTGGAGTCATCCAAGAGTTAGGTTGAAGGTTGTGGTATGTGGTGTTGTTTATAAACCTCAGACTGTATTCAGGCGTTTATATGACCTACTGGAGGATGCTTTGTAAGCCTGAATTACTTTAATACCTACTTCTGAGTTCCACTTTACTCAGGTTATATTTATCATACTAACTAATCTTTGAGTAGCACTAAAAAGTCTACCTGGAATTCTCATAGGTTATCTCATTTAATCTCATAATTATCATGTCAGGTAAATTTCTTACTAGTTAATTTTATGTATAATATACTGAGACTTAGAATAATTATTTTCCTGAGATTGCTCAATGATGGGTAATTCTAATGTCCCAGGAATCCTTTAAGCATTTTTAAAAATACATACAAGAAAAAAGTTTGTAAGATATTGTCTAATGGGATTGGCACATTTTGTTATTTTGGAATTTTAGCAAAAGCTCTGAAGCTGTGAAGGGTGTAAGAGGTGAAAACGTTTTCCAACACACTAATGAACAGGGCTGAACATAACCCCATAGGCTTTGCTGGAAGTGGCAACCCAGTGCAGCCACCATCACTCCTACAGCCCAAGTAAGGAAAGGTCGGACATTCGGAAGCAACTTTGGTGAAGGAAACATCCTTTGAAGGAAACTATTGGCTCTCTTTTATCTTTCTTAGGGTGGGGAGAGGGTAATTCTCCTTTCCATGCCAAGTGAGTAGGATCCCACCACTAAATATGGTGGCATCTGCAAGAGATAGACTGGCATGTCCCTCTGGTTTGAAGCCTGATGAGACTCTTAGGTGTCCCCACACACAGTCATTTTTGAGAGTGTAATCTGTGTTCCTTGAAGCTTGAGGAGAGGCCCGTGGCCTGGATGGGCTTCCCTGGAGGCTCAGACTGTAAAGAATTTGCCTGAAATACAGGAGACCTGGGTTCGATGTCTAGGTCAGGAAGATCCCCTGGAGAAGGGAATGGCAACCCACTTCAGTATTCTTGCCTGGAAAATTCTATGGACAGAGGAGCCTGGAGGACTACAATCCAGGGGATCACAAAGAGCTGGACCCAACTGAGTGACCAACCACACCAGGGCCTGGTGTCTGCCTCTTACTTGGAAAAATCTGAAGGCCTGAGGCTGAATGGTGATGATTACAAAAAAAAAAAAAAAAGACAGTGGATAAAGCTGCACTTCTTCAGATTGGAGGAGCCAGTGTATGTATTTTCCCACAGGACATTGAAAGGTAGCCAGGCTTCAGATGTCTTGAAAGGATCTTAACTAGGGGCATGTGCGTGGGCATCTCAAAAAGCCAGTTCATGTGCTGCACAGCAGAGCCGTCTTTTGGGTATTTACTGGGACAGACAAAAGACATTTACTGTGTAAGAAACCACTAAACTCTCTGGCCAGGACCAACAGAGGAGTTGGAAGACAAAGCAGAGTGAAAAAGTCAGGTGTGATAGTCAATGTATCTCAGCCTTGGTGGTGCACACTTGCTGACCAGCAAGCAAGGGTACCCATCAGGGCTGGTGTCTGCTGGCAGAATAACAGTCTAAGAAGAGTCAGTCTCAATTCTCCTTTCTCACTAGTCTCCAAACACCAAGGCAGACTTGAGCTTGGGGAACAGAAAAGAAGCTATTCATTGGATTTGATATTAAAATTTAGGTTCAGACTGAAGTAGGTAGGTGTTTTGATATAGAGAATGAACCTTTCCAGATCTATTGGACCTGTTGGAGACGATGTCTAGAGGAGGAAGAGTTCTATCATACAGAGAGTTTAAGGCACTGGTGGGGGAAAGTTAATGCTGCTTGTACCCTACCAAGTTTTGCATGTGTGCTAAGTTGCTTCAGTCGTGTCTCTTTGTGACCCCATGAACTGTAGCCCACCAATCTCCTTTGTCCATGGGATTCTCCAGGCAAGAATACTGGAGTGGGTTGTCATTCCCTTCTCCAGAGGATCTTCCCAACCCAGGGATCAAACCCTTGTCTCTTATGTCTCCAGCATTGTCAGGCAGGTTCTTTACTACTAGTGCCACCTGGGAAGCCCAAGTTCTGCAAGCTTACTAATGATTTACATTGAGTGAATATATTTTCATAAAACAATCATGCAGTATAGAGGAAAAGAGTTTGACATGACCTTACCTAGCATTTTATGAGTGAGACGTAGAACTGGGGTCCATTCAGGTGAAGTTGTCTGGCTAGAGTCAGGCACACAGCTCAGTAGGTGAACTGCTCAGGTAAACACTGACTCTGATGCCAGTTCTCCAGAGCAGGGTAAGAGGCTCCCTTTGCTCACAGAATGACATGTTGAACTGCTTAAAGTTACACAATACACATATGTGATTTCTCTTGTAAACAAACAGGAAAGAATAATTTGTTGTAGCCCCCAGGAGTAAACAAGATTTTTGTAAGATTCTAAAGAAAGTAAAGATAAAAGAAGGAAAAGCTTTATCTTATATTGTTACACGTTCACTTAGTTTTGGAGGAACCGCTGAAGGCTAACAAACAGCCGGCAAATTCCAATTATTAAAGTGAGGAAACAGAGCCTACCAGAGAATTAGAGACCAGGCAGAGTAATAGTGATCGCCAAGGGATGGCCAGAGAAAGATGATTTTGGAGGAGCCAGCAGCATTGGAAACAAGCGTTGTAATCAAACTAAGGCAAAATATGGGACAGAATCCCTAGTGTGTGGAAACTGCTATCATTCAGGAAAGCCCTTTTTAAAAAGTATTGTTACAAAACAGTTCCCTTTCCTCTAGTTTGTGTTTTTTCTATTGTGCTGTACTTTGATACATGCTGTAATCTCTTTTCTATATATAAAAAATAGTTGTTGCCTTAGGGGTTAGGTCTCTTGTTTTGGAGAAGTTTAGGAAGAAAATTGAACAGCATAAGAACTAACTGGGATGCCAAAAACTTCTCTCATGAAATTTAGGTTCTAATGCAAATATATAGTAAAATCAAATCAGTAAACTAATTGTACATGAAAGAGAGAGCAAGTAAAAGAAAGTTGGAAGTGCCAGGTAAGGCTGGGAAGAAGGACCTCTAGTCATTTTAGAGAGTAGTTGCCATTGACATGGAAAGAAATATGCCTTATTAAGCATGATTCTGATCTGGAAAGACTGATACCTGGGGCATGCTCATTTGTTAAGTCTTTTCTGCTTTTAAAATACAAGTTCTTTTCCTCTTACTTCCCTTCTTACTCTTCCCTTAAAATGTCACCTCTACTGGCCACACAGCTAGCAGCTCATGAGGTGGCTAGTAACATCCCAGCAGGTTAGCAAAGGCAGTTCTTGTTTCTCGAATCAAAAATGTGTGGGGAGCACATATGCTACCACAAACAAACGACTGTTTGACTTGTTTGCTTGTGGATTCTCACAACCTCACTGGTGTTTAATCGATAAAGATGTCAGTGTTTTTAATTTTTATTTATTTTTTTTATTTCTAAAAAAGAATTTTATTAAAAAAGCACAAATGCAAAGAAATGAACAGAGGAAAATTTATGCGTCGAACCTGGACTGGTCACTTATGATAATATACATGCTACAATTGCATTCTCTCCAATCATTCCACCTTCACCCTCTCCCACAGAGTCCCAAAGACTGTTCTAAATGCCTATGTCTCTTTTGCAGTCTCTTATACAGGGTTTAGGTTACCATTTTTAATAGCTAGCTGAAAGAGAGGATAGGCCCTTGTCTAGAGTTAGTCCAGGGTTCTCAACTCTAGCTGCACATAAGAATCCTGATGGGCTGCCGTCTATGGGGTCGCACAAAGTCGGACACGACTGAGGTGACTTAGCAGCAGCAGCAGCAGGGAGCTTTGAAAAATGTAGATGCTAAGGCCCAGGGCCAGAGATATTGATTCAGTTGGCCTCTGTGGGGCCGGATATTGTTATTTTTAGATGCTGTCCAGGGATTATGAAGGTAGGCCGGGCTGGGCGCTCAAAGGTATGCCAGGCAGCAAAGGCATCGGGGATTCTCATTTGTAGAGAAGGCTGTATTTCTGAGGGATGCCATGATTTTCCCAGAGCCACACCATTAGGTTTCAGTAGGGTGTATTTCATTTCTGACATTGTATTTGGAAATTGTGGGAAGGAAAAGCTAATTCAGTTCCACTCAAATAAAATGGTTTACTCATGAAATGCTTTTCCACCATCTGCGCCTCTGAAAATAGAGTGGCAAGTTCCATTATGGAACTGTAGAAAGTTTGACCCCAAATGAACAACTGATAAAAAGTGGAATTAAATAACATACCCGGTTTTGGAGAGGGGATCTCAAAATAGGTATCTTAAAATTATTTCTATTGTTTGCTTTTGTATTTATACATTTCAAAGGAGAGATTCAGCAAAGCTTTTTTTCTTTTTTAATATTTGAAACAGCATTTTTCCCATTATTTCCAAGCAAGATAAACCCAGGCAGCACTAGAAATTTCATGCAATAGATTTTTCTTCCTGATGATAACACTTGAGTAGTGTAAAATAAAACAAAAACTCACTTTTGTTGACATTTTGAATTATTGCTTTAGTTATAAGTTCCAAATATAGAGGTTTTTTTTTAATAGTGACTTAGACAAACACATTTCCCTTATTATGGCCATGTTATAGCCCTGTCCATATATGAATCTTAATATACAAATGACTTTTCTCAACTGAAAGATGATTTTTCCACATGATAAAAAATATAGATGATAAAAAAAGGAATGATAATGCAAAGAAAGTATAGTTGACAGCCTAGAACCATTGCTCTATTACTCCCTGGGGTTAACCATTTTTATATATTCTCCTTTGTTTGTGTAGCTGTCCTTCCAGCAATGCTTCATGCTTTGCCAAACATACATTACATATATTTATCTTTTTATATAAATAGAAGCATACTGGGAAAACACACTCTTCTACATCTTATTTCACTGAATAGTATTCTTGGAGGTCATTCTCTATCAGCACATACAAGAGATACCACTTCATTATTTTTAGTGACTGTATAGTGTTAGAGTGTACAGATCACCACAGTTTACTTAGTTAATACCCACTGATGGACACTGATGAATTTTGAGTGTCTTAGGATTATAAACAGTACTACCACATGCTCTATGAAATGTTTGAACTATCTTGCATTTCAGCCAATAACTAGTGTCTTTCCCCCTAAACTTTAGTTGACAGTATTTATCACATTTTAGCATTTTAATCTAAAGCTGACAGGTACAAAATGCTTGCTTATGGTTTTAATTTATATCTTGTATTACATTAGTAATATTGGCTATGCATTCTCATTTAAAAAGCAACTGTGAACTGCCCAAACTTACTCTTATATTTGGGAAGGGTATACTCACTGTTAAAAATTCTGCCTGCCATTGCAGGAGCTACAGGAGATGTGGGTTTGATCCCTGGCTTGGGGAGATTCCCATGGAAGAGGAAATGCCAACCTGCTCCAGTATTCTTGCCTGGAAAATCACCTGGACAGAGGAAGCTGGCAGGCTACCGTCTATGGGGTTGCAAAAAAGTCAGACATGACTGAGCACATTAAGATAAATAACATTACACATGTACCCACAACCTAGCTTCACATGTAGCCTACTATGCTCCCCACAAAAAACTTTGTGGATCATTCCCATCTCCACTTCATCACTCAAAGGCAATGACCATCCTGCATTGCATCTACCATTCTCTTGCTTTTCTCAACAGATTTATAATCTCTGACTGAGTTCCTAAATATTAGATCATCTAGTTTTGTATGCATTTGAAGTTTATATATATATGAAATCAAACTATATGTATTTGTGAATTTATTTTTTCTTTCACTTAAAAATATTGGTTATAATATTCACTTTATTTCTTTATGTTACATTTTAGGAAAGAATTATATCCATCTTCTAGTACTCTATCTCATCTAATCTGCTCTTTTATTTATCTTTAAAATTTTTATATCCATTTTAAAACTTCTGGAATAGACATTTGTTTCTTTTTCATATTTTGTTAGTCTTTTGGTGCAGTCTTTTTCTCCTTGCTTATGTTTTAAGTCTTTTTATTCTCTTAACTATAAAAAGTTATTTTTTAGTCTTCATTTGATAATTGTGATGATTGAAGTGCTATTAACTTTGATTCTGCTCTGCTATTTATTCTTGCTGTCACATATGGTACCTTGAACTCTGCTATTATAAATTGTTTCTTTCTTACAATTCATCTTCTAATTATTAGTCACTAATATACAGAAATATAATTGATGCTTATTATAAAACTGATTTTTATCCAGTGTTCTTACTAAATTCATGAATTAATTCTAACTCTTTAAGTCTCGAATTTTTCTACATACACAATCATTTGTAAATAATGGCAACTTTCCAAACTTCCTTCATTTATATCTTTAGTTATATCTTTTCTTTCTTTTCTTTTTAATTTCATTAGCTACAATCTGTAGAGCTATATTAACAGAAATTAATACCAGGCTTCTTCATCTCTTTCCTAACTTCAGGTACTTAGCTTTCAATATTTTACCATTAAGTGCCATGTTTGCTCTAAGATATTTATAGATATTCTTTAATGAATTAAGAAACTTTCTTTTATTCCTAGTTTGCTTAAAGGTCTTTCTCCCTTTATCATGAAAAATGTTACATTATTATTATTATCAGAAATAATTTTCAGGTTTTTTTCAACCTAAGACCATTTAGATTGTACTATATTATTTTACATAATTATGGAGTCAGTTTGCTGATTTTTGGTTTAGGACATTTGTATCCATGTTCAGGAAGAAAATTGGCCCATAATTTTTCCTTCTTGTTATACCATTTTTGGTTTTGGTATAAAAGTTCTTCTGTTTTACAAAAAATTATTTGTGAAGTATTTCCTATGTTTCTATTCTTTGTAAGAATTTTTATAATATTGGTGGTATTTCTTTCTCAGATTATTGGTAGAGTTCACAGGGAAGCCATCTGGACCTGCAATTGTCTTTGTGGAAACATTCTTTTTTTTAACAGTTTTATTGAAATGTAATTTACATATCATAAAATTCACTTCTTTTAAGTGTAAACCTCATTGATTTTTAGTAAGTTTACAGAGTTTTTCAGCTATCATCAAAATCCAATTTTAGAGTATTTTCATCACCTCAAAAATATTCCTCATGCCTATTTGTAGTCATTTTTCTCCCATCCCCCACTTCCAGGTGACCAGTCATCTACCTTCTATCTAAATAGATTTGCCTTTTCTGGCCATTTTATATAAATGGAATTATAAAACATATGGCCTTTGTCCCTAGTCTTTTCTACTTAACATAAATATTTTTGAGGTTCATCTGTGTTGCAATAGTTTGTTGCATAGTAATAGTTTGTTGAATAGTAATCCATAATATGAATATAACTGATTTTGTTTATCCAGTCACCAGTTGATGGAGATTGGTTGTTTCCACATTTTGGCTACTTCTAACTGGAAAAGACTCTGATGCTGGGAAAGGTTGGGGGCGGGAGGAGACGGGGAAGACAGAGAATGAGATGGCTGGATGGCATCACCGACTCTATGGACATGAGTTTGAGTGAACTCCGAGAGTTGGTGATGGACAGGGAAGCCTGGCGTGCTGTGATTCATGGGGTCGCAAAGAGTCGGACACGACTGAGCGACTGAACTGAACTGAATAATGCCATTATGAACATTTATGTTCACACTTTCATCTCTAGGAGTAGAATTGCTGGGTTGTAAGGTATTATTATGTTTAATAATTTAAGCAACTGTCAAACTGTTTTTCACAGTGGTTGTACCATTTTACATTCCTACAAGCAGTGTTCCAGTTTCTCCACATTCTGCTGCCATTATCTGCAATCGTGATGCTGCAGTCTCAGGCTTTGTTAACCAGAGATTGGTCCCATGTGCCACCTAGCTGATGGACCTATTCCCTTGTGGCCTTCACCAGAACCCTGCCACTTTTGCCCTGATGCAAGTCTGCACACAGAAGGGCTGAAATAAAGAACAATATCTACAGTTACAGAGGACTTACTCTGTGCCAGGCATAAGTTTAAACATATTACAGAAATGATACTATTTAATCATCATTCAGATTGCCCCCATTTAGTAGCTTAGAAATCTGAGACTCAGAGGTAAAGCTGCTTGTCCTGCATCTCCCTGCTGGGTCAGACACTTGAGCCCAGCAGTTGTGGGGCCTCTTCTCTTAATCTCCTCATGGGGAGCTGATGGCCATATTCTCAACCCACATCCCTGAACCTGGATCTGCACATGATGTGGGGAACAGAATGGAGCAGGAGGAGTGACAAGGGCTCAGCAACACAGACAAGGAGTCTGGCCTCTAGAGGGTTAAATCCTCTTGTACACAGAAGTCCAGATAGCCAGGAAACCCATCTAGGCTGCAGATGAAGGTAGCAACTCCAAGAAGGCCTTCACAGTGGAGGCAAAATTTAGCCTCAGCCAGAGAGATTTACATAGTTTCAGGAAAACTCTCCAAAAATAATTACCTTGTAGCTGCCAGCTTGGAAAATATAAATGGAATTATTTGCCTGGTTTGGAGTGCATGCACGTCTGTATGTGTGTGATACACACAAGCATAGACAGAGAAAGCGGTATAGTTCTAATATCTCCTTTGAACTGTGATGAAGATGATGACATTCAAATTTTCTGATTTCTGCTTGAGAACTACACATATTGCTCTGTGCAGAGAAGAAACTCATTTGAACTAGTCAAATAGAGGAAAATGAATCTTCCTATTTCTGCTTCCTGTTGTGCCTACTGATAGTAATTTGTACAGAAGTTTATCCCACATGCTGCTTAGAAATACTGCAAACACTTGAGGTTTACATTTCCAGGAGCAGGAAACCCTGGTAACATCTTTGGACCTAAAGATGAGAAAGATTAATTTTCTGAATTTATGTTGTATTTTTGTCCTGTCACTCTGATAAACTTTTCAAAGCTTTTGTTAAGATGATGGATCTCTAGATTCTAGTCATGTGAACAAGCGTTTAATTCAAGTACAGCTGATCAATGATGCTGAGATCTTTTTAGCCTGCAATTCACTAGTCACGGTGGGAAGATAAAGCACATAACATGGCTCCTCCTCTAAGGCTCTCACAAAATCCTCAGAGGTAGCACCTATTATGACAGCAGAGAAGTGTCGGGTGCAAATTAATATACAACTGAACGTAGAGGCAGTCAGAGTTTAGAAAAGGAAATCAGATTACACAAGTTCACAAATGTTTGCAGAAGTTTCCATTTTAAACAGCAAACATTTATGGAGAAAAAGCAACTTGGGGAACAGGAATGTACATCAAATTTGATAAGTGGGAGTGGGCTTATCTACTGTTACACTCATGAATCACATGCATTTCCCCCAAATGACAATGTAAGGTTGCTATGTCTTACACTACTCATTTTGTCAGATATAACTGGCATTTCATTGGCTTAAGTTACATTTTTCCTTTGGTGGTAGAATCTTCTTATGTCATTATAATTATCTGTTTTCTATTTAGATAGTTTAAGAAAGTTGAATTCCAGCATAGGCTGGGGTGTTATCTATAGAGTCTATCTATATCTAAAGCAAAGTCATGAACCTCCAGGGGTGTACAATTCTGTCAAGTCATCAGAGGTGAACAGAAAGCTGTAAGACAACTTGTTAAGATGCAACAAGCAATTTAAGCCTTAAAACAAGCCTTGAGAGAGAGGCTGTCTCATGATCTACAACATTGCAGGCTCTGTTGATTCTATCAGATCCCCGTAGCAGGGCAAAATAGAATCCATGGGGATCTTAAGTAAAAGACCTCCTGGCTTACTTAGTCTCCCTTCTGTACCAGGGACCCCAAAGATTCTTTAAGCGACTGCTACTTTTCTAGAGGAAGCTCATGGAAACAAAATTCCCATTTCAGACTTTGAGGAATTGATACTTCCAAAAATAAGGACTAAGGTTTGCTTACAGATTATATATAAAAATAATTACAATCCAATATTTTAAAATAAAAACCCTCTAAAATGTATTTATTCTTGAAAGGCAGATAAAACTTTGTTTTATGTTTACAGTTACATAAAATAATTTTATCATTTGTTTCTCTGTCTTTTGATAAAAAGCAATTAAACACTGATCCATGGTGACTATTGATAAACTTCACTATGTAAAAAAAATTTTAGAGCCAAAATACCCTGATTTAAAGAAAAGAAAAGAAAAATTATTTGCAACACATAAACTTTTTATCATTTAAAAACTGTTATAAGTCCACAGGCAAAAATAAATAAATATCTAAACCCTTAGATAAAAGGGAAAGGACATGAATGGTTTGACAAAATTAAAATATAAATCACTTAGGAACATATGAATAAATGCTCAATTTCTCTCAATATAATTTTTTAAATTGTGAAATACAATTTTAACTTTCATATTGCCAAAAATGATAATGTACATTATTAACAAAAATGTGGGCAAATGAACAATTTCAAGCAATATTAATGAGAATACACATTGGTACACTCTCTTTGAAGCACAATTTAGAAATATCTTTCAGATTTTAAATTCAGATATCATTTGGCCTGGCAATTCTATTTCCAGGAATCTATCCTGTGGATATGACTAACATGTGTATGAAAGATACGTGTCCTTTGCTATTAGTAATGAGTCTACAAATATTTTGAAATGCCCATTAATAGGAAACTGATTGAATAAATCATGGTATATTCATATCATGGCTTTAGCCTTCCAGCTGTCTTTTTATTTTTAAATGAGGCACCTTTTTTTTTTTTTTGAGGCACCTTCTCCTGTACTGATATACTGACATAGAACTCTTAAGATATACTATTAGGAGGGAAAAAAAAATCTGTCAAAGATGGTAACAGGGCATAATAATCTGCATAGAAAATTCCAGAAAATATATTTAAGAATGTTTAAATAGTAACTCCCTGTGGGATGTTGTGGAATTGGAGGGAAATTTATTTTTGCTGTTTACCTGTTCTGCTATTTTGCATGTACATTTCCTACTTTAATTATAATACTAAAATCTAGTTAAGAATGAGTAAAGTGTACCAGGCCAGCGTGGATAGTCTGAGTTCTATAGGCCTTTTAAGTTAATATACCTCTAAGAAAAGTAGGAAAAAACGCTTAGCTTAAGCATGCAAAAAGGAAATTACATGAAAGATGAATAGAGAGATGAGCATTCAGGATGCAAACCTCTTTCAAATCCAGACACATAAAGCATTTCACAATTCTCTTCAGGCAGGCAATGTGTTTACCAGTTATACTAGCTAGCTCACTTTTCATGTGAATCATACCAACTCCTCACATCAGGTTAAAAGAACACAATTATGGCTAAAGTATTAATGGAAACACTCCTAAAAATGCTGTGATTCTAAGAGGAAGATGGATGAAATTCTCTCCCATATTGCCAAATTATTTTTCAGGCCTGGTTTATTTAGGTGTTTAATCGTTTGCCCAGCTGCCATCAATTGCAATGTGTTTTCTTTTCTTCTCTAATTATACATGTAGCTATTTGTTAACATTTTCATAACTCTGGCTTAGCATATGTTGGGTATTTGATTCACTTGACATTTGCTTGAGCTGTTTAAAGGTTGGTGGTTGTTTTTCTGAAGTAGCCCTAATTCGTGGGAGTTGTAACATCCCTGTGGCTTCGTGGTTTCTGCTCTCCTCCCCACTGAGGTTTCCACTTAGTTCATAAGAACCAGCTGTTTTCTGAGAGCTCATGACTATACACAAAAATATTCATTGCTGGTGGACTTCTAAAGAGTCCTCCTTTGAATGAGGTACATTTAAAATGCATCCAGAGGAATATATGTAGGTGGTACACCTCCCACTTGCTTCCCTGTCAGTGTCCACTTGTAAATGAACTTTGGTTGGTTTTCAGTCTATAAACTGAAAATATACTGAGGGTAAATTCTGCTTTCTTTTCTGTTTCCAGTGAGGACAATAAAAGCCAGTGCATTTGGATTTTGTACTAGAAGTTTCTCTTGTCTTACTGAATAAAATTCAAATTGAATATTGCCAGGTCACAGAAGCCCTCTCTTTCTAACTGGAAGTTAACACATCCAAGACGGACTTCCTGAACAGAAAATCATGTACATGATAAATATTTTAAAAAGTCTTTCTTGCCGAAACAGGGCCTTTTGATGTTATGGTTGTGTTCATATTTTCTCTTCCTTTTGGAATTCAATATCAGAATCAATAAGAAATCCTATCTATTTAACATTCTTTGTCCAGAAACCTAACATACATAATTTGGTGCCCATCTTCACAAAAATAAAACCACCATCCTTGTGAAAGGGAACTAAAAACTAATATGCTGATTTTAAATAGAGTTCTGGATCTAGTCCAAACTCTGAATAGTAAAGCAATACATTGAAAGCAAAAAAGATTTCATATTAGAACACATATTGGGAGATGTGAGACTGTTTTATATTTTCACTTTTTTAAAGTGGTTATTTTTAAGAGTGTGTATGATGCATGCATAGTTTTGTGTTTGCAGTGGGGATGAATGAGAAACAGGGTGTTAGGGTGTGCAATGAGCGTGGGTAGAATAAACAGCATTTGTTTTTTCACAATTAGGTCCTTTGCTGGCTGTCTGAGCAAAGAGGCCAAATATTGAATGTTCTTTGGATAATTATGTCTCTCATCACAAGAAGTAGCCAGGTAATTAATCAGCCACAAAGCACTAGCCTTACAGCATCAGAAAAGCTATGTAGCCAGAGTTTCCAGTGTTCTCAATCTGCTAATGTTTCATGAGTACACAAGCTTATATATAAAGTAATATTAAACTTACAATAACATGAAATGAAAAACCCAAACAGGATCTGCTATGGGAAAAACAGTTTAAATGTATGGGTCACACAATGAGAATTGTTTATTTAAACAAAGGTAGTTTTTAAAATCACTTTTTATAGGTCTAGGAGGTGTATGTGTGTGTGTGCTCTCAGTCACGTCTGACTCTTTGCAATCCCATGGACTGTAGCCCACCGGCTCCTCTGTCCATGGGATTTTTCAACAAGAATACTGGAGTGGGTTGCCATTTCCCCCTCCAGAGAACCTTCCAGATCCAGGAATCAAGATCACATCTTCTGTGTCTCCTGCATTGGCAGGAAAATTCTTTACCACTGAGCCACCTGGGAAGCCAATGTGCTTAGGAGATACCTGGATTTTATTGGGTTGGCCAAATCTTTCTCTGTTTTTTTTTCCATTACATTTTATAGAAAAACCTGAAAAAACTTTTGACCAATCCATTACTTTTTCAGGTTTCTAATGCTTTATCTTAAAAAAAAAAAAAAAAAAAAAGGCTTCCCTGATAGCTCCCTTGGTTAAGAATCCACCAGCAATGCAGGAGACCCTAGTTCGATTCCTGGGTCTGGAAGATTCACTGGAGAAGAGATAGACTACCCACTCCAGTATTCTTGGGCTTCCCTTGTGGCTCAGCTGGTAAAGAATCTTCCTGCAATGCAGAAGACCTGGGTTTAATCCCTGGGTTGGGAAGATCCCCTGGATAAGGGAAAGGCTACTCCAGTATTCTGACCTGGAGAATTCCATGAACTGTATAGTCCATGGGGTCCCAAAGAGTTGGACATGAGAGTGACTTTCACTTTATCTAAAATTAACTTGGCCAGTTGAGTTTTGGAATTCAGATTTTTTTTCCAGATTTTATAGAGATGCATATATTGCGTATAATTTGTGGTGACCCTCAGTGGGATCTAGGACAATTTTCTCTAATCAAACCTTAAGATTTCCACAAGAAAAAGCAGAGATATTCATATTAAATGAGGTAAAGAGACTCCGAATAGGGTCATATCAGTTCAAATCAGGTTTTGCCACTAAATAAATATGCCACTTATTTAAAAAAAAAACTTTTAATTTTTGTAATAATTGTGGGTAAGGGATAATGGCATTGTATCCCATCACTTCATGGGAAATAGATGGAAAAACAGTGGAAACAGTGTCAGACTTTGTTTTTTTGGGCTCCAAAATCACTGCAGATGCTGATTGCAGCCATTAAATTAAAAGACGCTTGCTCCTTGGAAGGAAAGTTATGACCAACCTTGATAGTATATTAAAAAGCAGAGACATTACTTTGCCGACCAAGGTCCGTCTAGTCAAGGCAATGGTTTTTCCCGTGGTCATGTATGGATGTGAGAGTTGGACTGTGAAGAAAGCTGATCGCCGAAGAATCGATGCTTTTGAACTGTGGTGTTGGAGAAGACTCTTGAGAGTCCCTTATACTGCAAGGAGATCCAACCAGTCCATTCTAAAGGAGATCAATCCTGGATGTTCATTGGAGGGACTGATGCTAAAGCTGAAACTCCAATACTTTGGCCACCTCATGAGACGAGTTGACTCACTGGAAAAGACTCTGATGCTGGGAAAGGTTGGGGGCGGGAGGAGAAGGGGACGACGGAGAATGAGATGGCTGGATGGCATCACCGACTCTGTGGACATGAGTTTGAGTGTACTCCGGGAGTTGGTGATGGACAGGGAGGCCTGGCGTGCTGTGATTCATGGGGTCGTGGAGAGTCGGATACGACTGAGCGACTGAACTGAACTGAACTGAACTGAACACTACACAGCTTGCAAGATTATGTAAAAGCCTTTTCTGTTGCCACTGACAAAATTATGTACCTTGTCTTCTTTTCTCTTAACATGGAGAAACACAGTTGGTGATGGGTTACAGTTCAGGAAGAACACAGTGAAATGGAGACACTAGCAGGCAATAACAGAGGCACAACACTCAGGCAGGATTCTCTCTTCTTGAAGCTGGGAAAACACATGGGGTTGGGAAACTGCAGTGGCTGATGTGAACTGGGTTCCGTATCTGTGAGAAAGTTCAGCCCCATGGCTCTCATTCAGTTTGTGAGCTTTAACTGATGTGATTTAGCTTCAGCCATAAGCGTTCAAGTGTGGCCGAGACTCAGGGAGTTAGTTATGTTGCCATTAGTGATTGTTATCCTGTTCGCTGCTCATCTAACCCTTTAGAAACTATCAGTGGTTTATAATGGTGACAATTTTAATGAGCAATGTTAGATTCAGTGTTTCTGACGACCTCATTGATTAAATGGGATCATCTCCATGACAGAAACTCATTATTAATTGGCCAAAATTTTTAAAAAGAAATACTGGCTTAAGAAACTTGGAATATAATAAAAGTTATATGTAGAAAAAGGCTACTTGAGGGCAGGAGAAAGAAGAAGACCTCACATGTCCAGACAGTCCTATTTAAAAAAAAAAAAAGCAAAACAAAACTGCTAATTTTCCATTTGATGGTTTGAACGTGTCAATTGTTGCTTCCTGATAGTGAGGCAAAAATACTGGACCAGAGTGGAAAGCCTTGTTCAGAGTGTGGGGTACTTTTAAGCCTCAGCAGAAGTGGAAAACTTCCCAGGTAAATGTGTTTGGGAAGTCCCTACATGACCACATGACAGAGATCAGTGAACCTTATTAACAAAACCCACCTTCTCCCCTTATGAAATTCAGCCCCTACGTACCTGCACCTGACATGCAAAGCTATTGTCCCAAGACCTTCTTTTAGACTGTTCTCACAAACAACCATTACTTCCTGATATTCAGCCCTCTGTTTTGTTTCTGTATGAGTATCCAACCCCTGCCTTCCCCACCCTTCTCCACTACATCAACTTTATCTGGTTAGAGGGTGTTTAATATCTTCATACTCTTCTCTGCCTAAGCCAAATTTTTAGTCTTTCTTGGTCATCCTTTCCAAATGTCCCATATCAAAACAAAATGAACTAGAGCCCAGGTATATTCCACTACCATCTGGATCCACCTTAAAGAGTGGCAGTTGGGAAAATAGTAGAAGGAATTCTTAAAGAAGAGAACTTTCTGGTACAAAGCTGGGCTTTCTCCCTCACCAGTTGTCTAATTGTCAGCGAGCCACGTCACTTCTCAGTCTTGAAATATCTCTCTGTTTAAATGGAAGATTATTGAATTCAGTGACCAATAAGTCTTCAACTTGAAAAGTTCATTAGACTTTGATTCTTCTATTTTTTGGCAGACTTGCCATTCTACCTTCATTGGCCTCTCTCACTATGAAGTAGCAAAGTAGAATTTCCTGAATCGATTCTAATCCTCCCCATCACATTATTACCTAATTGCTCTTCTGTGCTAGCTACCAACCCCTCCTTCCTTGGCTTCTCCCCCAGACTAATTAAGTGAAGACCATTTGTACTTGTGCTCATCATGGAAAGTGAGTAGACATGCAATTACATACATGTTTTCCCTAAGCCAGAAACTTGAACAATTACGTTTGCTTGTTTCAGGCTTACACTTGAGAATTAGTCAGAAGAGTCATTTACCTGGAAAAACCATAACTCGATAGGAAATGTTATTCATTTAAGTGTTTTTTTAAGAAACATTTCTTGCTTCTCAGCTCTTAATAGCACAATTTTGTTTCTCTGATTGTTCCTGTGAGAGTAATTACTGGCACTTTCTAGGCTTATCTTTAAAAAAATGAAAGGATATTAAAGAAAGAAATATTTGTAAAAATATATTTTTTTTCTGTGGTATTATCATTATAAAACTGTGTAGCAACTGACAGTTTAGTATCTGCTGTTTATAATTAATTGTCCTTTTTTTTTCTTCTACCTGACCCTACCCCTATGTTGGGCGTGGAAGGAAAATAGATAAGTCAATTAAAAACGACAGTTAAAATAAAATAGCATATCAATTATTTAACTGATAATATTTTAACTGCATTTACTAATATAAATTTCATGTCAAACATGAATTTTAGCAAAATGGATAGATTTATGTAAGTAAGCCCCCAATGGCTTCCCTTGTGGCTCAGTTAATAAAGAATCCGCCTGCAATGTGGGAGACCTGGGTTCAATCCCTGGGTTAGGAATATCCCTTGGAGAAAGAAAAGGGTACCCACTCCAGTATTCTGGCCTGGAGAATTCCGTGGACTGTTGAGTCCATGGGGTCGCAAAGAGTCAGATACGACTGAGCCCCCAATGGTGCAAACATCTGTGATTTTGTTATAAAATTTTATCTGTTATAAAATGTTATCAGTTAAACATATCACAACTAAGCATTTATTATACTATTCAAAGAGAGCAGCAATTGCTATTGTATTTCAGAAACTATATCTTTTTAAATGTACTTATATGCTCATACTCTAAACTGGCATCAGCAGTCCTGGGAGGCACATGTTGGCATAAGTCCTCTTGGAGGTGGCCAACTGCCCTACCATTGAGCCTGCAGACTCTAGGGCTGGGTTGCCTCAAGAAACCCAGGAACAGTATGAAAAGGCAGAAAGATATGACACTGGAAGAGAAGCCCCTTAGGTTAATAGGTATTCAATCTGCTGCTGGGGAAAAAGCAGAGAAATAGCTCCATAAAGAATGAAGAGGCTGGGCCAAAGCGGAAATGACTCTTACTTGTGGATGTGCCTGGTGGTGAAAGTAAAGTCTGATTCTGTAAAGAACAATGTTGCATAGGAACCTGGAACATTAGTTCCATGAATAAAGGAAAATTGGATGTGGTCAAGCAGGAAATGGCAACATCAACATTTTACAAATCAGTAAACTAAAATGTACAGGAATGGGCAGATTTAATTCAACTGACCATTATATCTACTACTGTGGGCAAGAATCCCATAGAAGAAATGGAGTAGCCCTCATAGTTAACAAAAGAGTCTGAAATGTAGTACTTGGATGCAATCTCGAAAACAACAGAATGATCTTGGTTTGTTTCCAAGGAAAATCACTCAACATCACAGTAATCCAAGCCTATGCCCCAACCATTAATGCCAAAAAAGATGAAGTTAAAGGGGTCTATGAATACCTACAATACTTTCTAGAACTGACACTAAAAATAGATGTCCTTTTCATCATAGAAGATTGGAATGCAAAAGTAGGAAGTCAAGAGACACCTGGAGTAACAGGTGAGTTTGACTTTGTAATACAAAATGAATCAGGGCAAAGGCTCAGAGTTTTGCCAAGAGAACACACTGGTCATAGCAAACACCCTCCTCCAACAACACAAGAGATAACTCTACACATGGACATCACCAAATGGTCAATACCAAAATCGGATTGATTATATTCTTTGCAGCCAAAGATGGAGAAGCTCTATACTGTCAGCAAAAACAAGACTAGGAGCTTACTGTGGCTCAGATCATCACCTCCTTAATTGCAAAATTCAGGCTTAAAGAAAGTAGGGACAACCACTAGACCGTTCAGATATGACCTAAATCAAATCCCTTGTGATTATACAGTGCAAGTGACAAATAGATTCAAGGGATTAGATTTGGTAGACAGAGGATCTGAAGAACTATGTACGGAGGTTTATAACACATATTCACAACCTTGAATAGGAGGCAGTGACCAAAACCATCCTCAAGAGAAAGAAATACAAGAAGGCAAACTGGTTGTCTGAGGAGGTCTTACAAATAGCTGAGAAAAGAAGAGAAGCGAAAGGCAAAGGAGAAAGGGAAAGGTATATACAACTGAATGCAGAGTTTCAGAGAAGATCAAGGAGAGATCAGAAAGCCTTCTTAAGTGAACAATGCAAAGAAATTGAGGAAAACAATAGAATGGGAAAGACTAGAGGTTTCGTCAAGAAAATTGGAGATTCCAAGGAAGCATTTCATGCAAAGATGGGCACAATAAAGGACAGAAACAGCAAGGACCTAATAGAAGCAGATAAGATTAAGGAGAGATGGCAAGAATACACAGAAGAATTATGCAAAAAAGGTCTTAATGACCTGGATAACCATGATGGTGTGATCACTACCCTAGAGCCATACATCCTGAAGTGTGAAGTCAAAGCATCCTGGGCTTTAGGAATCATCCTGGGCTTTAGGAACAAAACTAGTAAAGGTGGTAGAATTCCAAATGAGCTATTTAAAATCCTAGAAGATGATGCTGTTAAAGTGCTGCACTCAGTATATCAGCAAATTTGGAAAACTCAGCAGTGGCCGCAGGACTAGAATTGTTCGTTTTTCATTCCAATCCCAAAGAATATTCAAAGTACCAGAACAACACACCAGTTCCAAATTGAGAAAGGAGTACGTCAAGGCTGTATATTGTCACCCTGCTTATTTAACTTGTATGTAGAGTATATCATGCACAATGCTGGCTGGATGAAGCAGTTGAAGCTGGAATTAAACTTGCCAGGAGAAATATCAACAATCTCATATATGCAGATGATGACACTGTAATGGCAGAAAGTGAAGAGAATCTAAAGAGTCTCTTGATGAGGATGAAACAGAAGAGTGGAAAAGCTGGCTTAAAACTCAACATTCAAAAACACTAAGATCATGACATCTGGTCCTATCTCTTCATGGCAAATAGATAGGGAAACAATGGAAACAGTGACCGATTTTCTTTTCTTGGTCTCCAAAATCACTGTGGAGAGTGACTGCAGCCATGAAATTCAGACACTTGCTTCTTGCAAGAAAAACTATGACAAAGCTAGACAGCATATTAAAAAGCAGAGACATTACTTTGCTGACAAAGTTTCATATATTCAAAGCTATGGTTTTGCCAGTAGTCATGTATGGACGTGAGAGTTGGACCATAAAAAAGGCTGAGCATCAAAGGATTGAGGCTTCCAAGTTGTGGTGCTGGAGAAGAGTCTTGAGAGTCCTTTGAACAGCAGGGAGATCAAACCAGTCAATTCTGAAGAAAACCAACCCTGAATATTAATTGGAAGGACTGATGCTGAAGCTCCAATACCTTGTCCACCTGATGTGAAGGGCCGATTCATTGTAAAAGACCTCGATGCTGGGAAAGATTGAGGGCAGGAGGAGAAATGGGTGACAGAGGATGAGATGACTGAATGGAATCACTGATTCAATGGACATGAGTTTGTGCAAACTCTGGGAGATAGTGAAGGACAGGGAAACCTGGCATGCTGCAGTCCATGGGGTTTCAAAGAGTTGTACATAATTTAGCGACTGAAACTCTAAACAGTATTTCAAAATATACAGTCTCTGCAAAAGAAGATATTCAGCTAACGAGATCATTTTTAGTATAAGTAAAATATTACAAGATTTTAAATTGAGGTCAAGCTTAGATTTTGCACAGAACAAGGTATAGAAATTTGTAAACCTCCTATATAGAGCAGTATAATCTTTACTTGAGTGATGTGTCATAACACTTTGGTCATCTCCCACAGCTATAGTTAAAGTATTTAAATACTTTACTACCCCTAAGTATTTGTTGACCAAAAAAGCTTCCCACTCAGGAATTTAGGAAAAGAAAGAGTTCATTTTATGTGTATTTTCAAGAAAGAACAACTGAACATGAAGTGCAGAGAAGCTTTAAGTCAGAAGAAGGCAAATAATCACTGTAAAACTGCATTTTACCTGAAATCATGCCAGATGCCATTTTTAATATCTGAATAATTAGTCCAAAATCAGCCTGTTCAGTCTTACCCACTGAGAATTCAGGACAAAAGCAGAAATTATAATTTTCCAATTGCTGAACCTGTGGAGATAGGGAATTTATGTGTAGGGAAAAATTACCCACAGGATTTAGTGTTTAAAATTTTGACCTTTAGAAGGTTCATTAATCTCTCCAGTATTCCATTTTTTAGTCAATGAAACGGGGTATTTGCCAACTACCCTACATGAGATTTGTAATATAAATGTAAGTAAATCTTTTAGAAATATAGGGAAATAAGTGCAAAAAACACGATCATTTCCTTTTAATGTCTTTTTTTGTTCATAATAAATGTGGTTCATGCTATTTAAAGACAGTTTAAAAAATAAATATGATAGATATATCCCAGGACTTTCTTATAAATGTATGTCTGTTTCAAGTCTAAATGGGCCTGAGTGTTTTACCATTTTGATGAGAGGAAATCCAGTTTTCCTCAGGAATCTTTTCTTAAAGAATTCCCTCTGGGAATCTCTGATGTAGACAGAGGAGCAGAAAGTTTTCTCCTGTGCTGCCTGGCCTTTCTTCTCTGGGGGCTTGTGACTCACTGTTTTGCGCCTAGAACTGCCAGCACTCAGTGGCCCACACCCCCTGTCTCCCTTTGTGATCTCTTCCTCCCTTCATCCATCATTAAAATGACAGATTCTCACCTGGTGGATCCAAGGTGTTGCAGGACTGAGGCTTGGGGTAGCTTGAGGTAACATTGGGTAAGCTTACCTTATGCAACTATAAAATGTAAGACTAGAAACTATAAACCTCATGCATGTATAGTTTCTGATCTTACATTTAGGTAAACTTGAGTTTTTGGGTAACTTGGGATAGGCTTGAGGTTAGCTTAAAGTTTGGCAGCCTTACCCTGACATCACTGTCATTGAATTTCTCTCCAGAAGTCCATTTTCTTCCTTTCCAGTGCAGCCTCTTGGGCAGTAGCCTAGCCCATCTAACAGGAACTTGAGTCCTGTGATGGTCAAGGGGGCTGCTGCCTTGAGACAGGACTGAGAAAGATGACCGCTGTAGGTTGGGGTTTCCCCTCAGCCTTCTGAAACTTGAGCTAGACTAGTGAAGGCTTGACCCTCTTCCTTTTGTTCCACAAAAAACACACATGGCCTGGCTCTACTGAATCCGAGGTAATTCATGGGGTTGAACCCCTTTCTCTGGATGAGGCTCAAGTCCTGTCTCAGTGATCCCAGGCCCATGCACTATTCATGTAATGAGAAGCTTCTGGGACAACCTGCTGCTGCTAAGTCACTTCAGTCGTGTCCGACTCTGTGTGACCCCATAGACGGAAGCCCACCAGGCTCCCCCGTCCCTGGGATTCTCCAGGCAAGAACACTGGAGTGGGTTGCCATTTCCTTCTCCAATGTGTGCAAGTGAAAAGTGAAGTCGCTCAGTCGTGTCCGACCCTTAGCGACCCCAGGGACTGCAGCCTATCATCCTCCTCCATCCATGGGATCCCCCAGGCAAGAGTACTGGAGTGGCTTGCCATTGCCCTCTCCTAGAGGAGGGTTAAGTAGTGCTCCCCACCTGCACCTACTCAGCTCTGCCTCCATTGTTAATCTGACATGGCTGCACCGCTAACAAAGCAAGAGCTTTCCTTCTAACTTTCTCAGTTTCCACCTTCTATATCTGAGCTCTCAGTGTTCAGGTTCTGTTCGGCTTTTTCTTGGGTTATATTGTTTTTACGCTCCTCATTCTCTCTCTAGGTGAGCTCATCCATCTTTCAGTCTTTCAAATCTAACAATTTGCTGGTGACTGCCTAATATGTAACCCTAGTCACAGTTCTCTTCAGACCTCCAAGGTGACAGTGGTTTTAAGGAGCAGGGGTGATGTAAGTTATCAGGTGAGTCTGGATTCTTGATCTATTTTGAAGGTGGAAACAATGGAATGTCTTAGTTACTGTGAGAAAAAGAGAAGAGACTTTGGGCTGAACAAATTGTTGAATGGAGGTCCCATTAGAGATAGAGAAGTTTGAGGGAAGAGCAGGTTTGGCTGGGAACATCAGTTTAGCTTTGAGATATCTATTGGTCTTGCAAGAGATGTTGAGAAGGCAGTTTGCTATCAGAATAAAGAGTTAGAAAAGAGGACAGAGAGTTGTCAGCATAGAATTCATAGAATAGGACAAGGTCACCAGTAGACTAGTATAAAAGTACATTTTGTATTTGCATATACATTGTACATATTTGCATTATGTTTATGCATTTAAATATTTTCTATTATTTATAATGATCATATAAATATTATATATGTATAACATAAAGGATATTCTATTAACATTTCCAAGTCCTTTTTTATTGTAGTACAGTTGTTTTACAATGTTATGTTAGTTTCTGCTGTACACCAAAGTGAATCAGCTGTATGTATATATATCCCCTCTGTCTTGGACCGCCCTTCCATCCA
Organism: Moschus berezovskii; assembly: GCF_049115385.1. Classification (NCBI taxonomy): domain Eukaryota; kingdom Metazoa; phylum Chordata; class Mammalia; order Artiodactyla; family Moschidae; genus Moschus; species Moschus berezovskii. Next base: position 63,380,790 of record NC_142466.1, read on the forward strand.
CTCCAGTCCCATCCATCTAGGTCATCACAGAGCACAGAGCTGAGTTCCCTGTGCTATACAGCAGGTTCCAACTAACTAGCATTTTTACGCATGGTAATGTATGTATGTCAGTCCTAATCCTAATATACCAATTTGTCCCAACCTTCCTTTCCCCTTCTGTGTCCACATCTCTATTATCTATGTCTGCATCTCTTTCCCTGCCCTGCAAATAGATTCGTATATATCCTAGGTTCGGATTCCACACATATGTGTTAATATACGATATTTGTTTGTCTCTTTCTGACTTAGTTCTGTACGACAGACTCTAGGTCCATCTACATCTCTGCAAATGACCCAATTCCTTTCCATTTTATATGAGTAGTATTTCATTGTATATATGTAGATTGATCACATTGCATCGTTACATTCAAAGTGGCTGTACAATTTATACTCCCTTCTTCTAAATGTATCCATTTCCTTCTGGAATGTCACTTACTTAGGCATCACATCCCAAATGGGTATAAAATAACCAGAAACTGGTGCAGAGCTGTTTTTATCTGCAGGCTGAAATATGGCACTTCTCCAAGATTATGAGCAGTTCAGAGACTACTCTCATAAGCACAAGATGAGTAAGGGGATTTTGGCTTTCTGTTTAAAAGATTAACTCCAAGGGAACTGTCCTGGTTCAAATAGCCAACTACTGTGAAAATCTGATGGTGATCAAGATGACTGATAGTTCTCCAGGAGTAAAGAGGAGAATCAGTCTCCCTGATGCTGTCACGTGCCCAATAACATTGGGTCATTGCAGCACAGAAAATGAAATAAATTTAAGAAGATGGTATTCCATTTATGAACAGATAATAGAGTTTTATAAGCCCATGCTTTTACTGTTTTTACAGCAACTATTGGTAAAGCTGTATTTGTAACTGATATTGATTTGAAAAATAGATTATTGTCACTTTTGTTAGCTATTTTCCTTGCTCTTTCTCCCAGTGACCCCATGCCTTCATTTTTGCCAAGCCTGGGAGTTAGGTTGGCTTCCTACTAGCTTAGGAAATGAGCCAACGACTGCTAAGTGATCATTCTCACCAGGACAGCATTTTCAGGCTGGGGGAAGTGGTTGAAATTTATAGTAATACTATATCGTTAGAGAGCATCTTTCTCTTAGAAGCTTGTTGTATTTTATAGGCATTCAGCTTGATTCTCCCCAGGACCTAGGAGAAAACCAGTAATGGTAATGACATACACAAATACCTATAAACCTTAATGATAGATACCCATGTTGTCCTAGGAAGGAAATACCTACCTTGACTGTAACCTTTCTGCTTAATGCAAAGCTCTGCCAAAAGAGACTTCACTACCCATTGCCTAACTGCCTCCCCCAAGCCCTAAAGATTGAGCTGCATCATGGGGCTGAGGGGATGTCCCTGCAATACAGTGAAGGAAAAATAGTGCTCAGTCAGTCAGTTGAGTCATTAAGTTGTGTCCAGCTCTTTGTGACCCCATGGACTGCAGCATACCAGGCTTCCCTGTCCATCACCAACTCCCGAAGCTTGCTCAAACTCATGTCCATCAAGTTGGTGATGCCATCCAACCATCTCATCCCTGTCATCCCCTTCTCCTCCTGGCTTCAATCTTTCTCAGCATCAGGGTTTCTTTTCCAGTGAGTCATCCCTTTGCATTAGGTGGCCAAAGTATTGGGGCTTCAGCATCAGTCCTTCCAATGACTATTCAGAACTTATTTCCTTAGGATTGAGTGGTTGGATCTCTTTTGCAGTCCAAGGGACTCTCAAGAGTCTTCTCCAACACTGCAGTTCAAAATCATCAATTCTTTGGTGCTCAGCTTTCTTTATAGTCCAATTCTCACATCCATATGTGACTACTAGAAAAACCACAGCTTTGACTAGATGGACCTTTGTTGGCAAAGTAATGTCTCTGCTTTTTAATATGCTGTCTAGGTTGATCATAGCTTTTCTTCCAAGGAGTAAGTGTCTCTTTATTTCATGGCTGCAATCACCATCTGCTGTGATTTTGGAGCCCCCAAAATAAAGTCTCTCACTGCTTCCATTATTTCCCCATCTATTTGCCATGAAGTGATAGAACTGGATGCCATGATGTTAGTTTTCTGAATGTTGAGCTTTAAGCCAACTTTTTCACTCTCCTCTTTCACTTTCATCAAGAGGCTCTTTAGTTCTTCTTCACTTTCTGCCATAAGGGTGGTGTTATCTGCATATAAGGGTTATTAATATTTCTCCCGGTAATCTTGATTCCTGCCTGTGCTTCATCCAGCTAGCATTTCACATGATGTACTCTGCATATAAGTTAAATAAGCAAGGTGACAGTATACAGCCTTGATGTATTCCTTTTCCCATTTGGAATCAGTTTGTTGTTTCATGTCCAGTTCTAACTGTTGCTTCTTGACAAGCACACAGATTTCTCAGGTGTGCTCATCATTATCCTCTTGTGGGACATATCACTGTAGAGACTGATGGCTCAACAGTTCAGTTCAACAGCAATTCACTGAGTGGCTACTATGTGCTGGACCATTTGCAACAGATGCTGTCCTGACCAAATGTTTAGAATCTAAGATGTGGTTCCCAGGCATGTGCCATCAAGCAAAGCCAGGCATGTTTCATCAGAACCAACTGGGGAGGTGTTCTAACAGAGATTCCAGAATCCTGCCTCTAAACTGCCAGGAGGTCTCTGGTGAGTTCCCAGTCCACCTTTTTAAAATAAAGTCTATTTTGACCAAAAAGGTCATTTTCCCAAGCTGTCAAATTCAGAGTCATTGTTCTCATTGATTAGCTACACTGTAATAGCCTTGTATTTTTAACAATTTGGGAAAAGTAAGCTTGGCAGTAGTATATTCTTGAACTGGCACAAGTCAGTGCTACTGTATGGTGATGAAAGCTGGAATTTGGAATCAGACCGAATCTCTGCTCCTCCTCCTCTGGATGACATTGGGCAACTGCTCAAGAGGTTTAGTGTTTTGCTCAGGCACACAACTGTCTTCTGTAAAACAAAGGTAACATTTCCTTATTTTGTAGGTTGTTTTGCTGATTAAATGAGATATCGCTTGCCAGGTGTGACACTATGCGTTCTCTTGTTAGTGGTAGTTATCATTGTTGCTGTCATCATAAAGCACTCAGGAGAAAAATCAAGGCATCTGTATTTGCCTTCTTCGTTAGAATATTGGGCCTCTCTGTCATCAGTTCTGTAGTGACAGATACCAAAGACACACACATGCACACACAGTTTATATGTGTAGCGTCCATAAGTGGAAGATATGACCAGTCATGTGTCTCAAATAACATTCCTCTTTAGTTTCAATCTAAGTTTTTGCTTTAAAGAGTATGTTAAAATAAATTAGTCTTGTTCTCACATGGGTTCCTAGGTTATTTTTCCTGCAGGCACTTGTTGGCATCATTGGTTTTGAGTTCTTCTGAAGGGGACATAGGCTCTGTTGGGTATGAACCCAATCCATAAATATATTCATTGTTGGCATGGGCCGGCTGACCAGATCATACATTCTGTGCTAGGACTCCAGATTTTCCTCCCAAGGGAGACAGAAAAAGTGCTGAGGCACTTCCTGAAAAATCAATGGATATCACATAGAAACTGCAGGAGAAAAATCCCTTAAGTCTTTTATGATCTGTGGCTGACTGCCTGGCAGTTTCAGTCATCACCAGTTAATACAAGACATGCCCCCTAGGGGAGAAAAGGAATGTAAGTTATAGGATAAGACAAGATGCAGAACAGAGTCCCTCCCAAGCCAGGAAGGAGAGGGTTAACAGAACTTAGGTGAGTTACCAGGTAGCCTTTGTGAGGATGTCTTGTAGACAGATCTAGTCAAACAGGCTGGATTCCAGATGCCACAGCTGAGGTTACTACCCTCTGGAGGGACCTTTACATAATCCTTCTTGATTCTACTTTCTTCAAAAGGTGGAAAGAGAGGAAAAGGGTTGAGGAATTAATCAGGGAGGTGGGGTGGACAAAAAAGATCTTCATGACGCAGATAATCACTATGGTGTGATCACTCACCTAGAACAAGACATCCTGGAATGTGAAGTCAAGTGGGCCTTAGGAAGCATCACTCCGAACAAAGCTAGTGGAGGTGATGGAATTCCAGTTGAGCTATTTCAAATCATGAAAGATGATGCTGTGAAAGTGCTGCACTCAATATGCCAGCAAATTTGGAAAACTTAGCAGTGGCCACAGGACTGGAAAAAGTCAGTTTTCATTCCAATCCCAAAGAAAGGCAATGCCAAAGAATGCTCAAACTACTGCACAATTGCACTCATCTCACACACTAGTAAAGTGATGCTTAAAATTCTCCAAGCCAGGCTTCAATATGTGAACCGTGAACTTCCAGATGTTCAAGCAGGTTTTAGAAAAGGCAGAGGAACCAGAGATCAAATTGCCAACATCTGCTGGATCACTGAAAATGCAAGAGAATTCCAGAAAAACATCTATTTCTGCTTTATTGACTATGCCAAAGCCTTTGACTGTGTGGATCACAAGAAACTGTGGAAAATTCTGAAAGAGATGGGAATACCAGACCACCTAACCTGCCTCTTGAGGAACCTGTATGCAGGTTGGGAAGCAAGAGTTAGAATTGGACATGGAACAGCAGACTGGTTCCAAATAGGAAAAGGAATACGTCAAGGCTGTATATTGTCACCCTACTTATTTAACTATATGCTGAGTACATCATGAGAAATGCTTGGCTGGAGGAAGCACAAACTGGAATCAAGATTGCCAAGAGAAATATCAATACCCTCAGATATGCAGATGACACCACCCTTATGGCAGAAAGTGAAGAGGAACTAAAAAGCCTCTTGATGAAAGTGAAAGAGGAGAGTGAAAAAGCTGGCTTAAAGCTCAGCATTCAGAAAACTAAGATCATGGCATCCGGTCCCATCACTTCATGGGAAATAGATGGGGAAACAGTGGAAACAGTGGCTGACTTTATTTTTCTGGGCTCCAAAATCACTGCAGATAGTGATTGCAGTCATGAAATTAAAAGACACTTACTCCTTGGAAGAACAGTTATGACCAACCTAGACAGCATATTAAAAAGCAGAGACATTACTTTGTCCACAAAAGTCCGTCTAGTCAAGGCTATGGTTTTTCTAGTGGTCGTGTGTGGATGTGAGAGTTAGATTATAAAGAAAGCTGAGTGCTGAAGAATGGATGCTTTTGAAGTATGGTGTTGGAGAAGACTCTTGAGAGTCCCTTGGACTGCAAGGAGATCCAACCAGTCCATCCTAAAGGAGATCAGTCCTGGGTGTTCACTGGAAGGGCTGATGTTGAAGCTGAAACTGCAATACTTTGGCCACTTGATGGGAAGAGCTCACTCATTTGAAAAGACTCTGATGCTGGGAGGGATTGAGGGCAGGAGAAGGGGACGACAGAGGATGAGATGGATGGATGGTATCACTGACTCAATGGACATGGGTTTGGGTGGGCTCTGGGACAGGGGGGCCTGGCGTGCTGTGACATGGGGTTGCAAAGAGTCGGACACAACTGAGTGACTGAACTGAACTGAACTGAACTGAATAGTGTGAAAGATACACATCATTTGTCAACATTTTTCCAAAAATGTTTCTACAGATGTTTGATTAAAAGTATGCAACAGGCATTCTCTGAAGTTCCTATTACCACATCACTGAAGTCTGACAATTTTAGTATTCTTTAATGTCTATGCTATTTTTTTCAAAATATTCAGTACACCATTCATTTGTTCATCTATCCATTCATCTAAGCATTCATTCATTTATTCCCCCAAACTCCTTGTGCTTTGGGAGCATGGAGGGAGGCCAAAGACTGATGGAGGACTGGAAAGAATTCAGAAGAGGTGCATTATTCATGGGCTTCCCTTGTGGCTCGGATGGTAAAGAATCTGCCTGTAATGGGGGAGACCATTTGATCTCTGGGTTTGATCCCTGGGTTGGGAAAATCCCCTGATGGAGGGCATGGAAACCCACTCCAATATTCTTGCCTGGAGAATCCCCGTGGACAGAGGAGCCTGGCTGGCAACAGTTCATGGGGTCGCAAAGAGTTGGACATGACTGAGCAACTAACCACAACACACAGCACACATCTTAAAGGAGGAATGCAATTTTTGCAGCTGCACAGAAGAGAATGGACAACCCAGGTTGAAGCAGGAGCTGCTGGGCCTGGAAACTGAAGTAACATGAGATTTTTCAAGAAAAATGAAGATTATTTCCATGTGGATAGTCCACTAGGCACACTGGGTAGTTAGGGAGAGGGCAGCTGATTGGAATTATGCTGGGGAGAGAGAATTTTATCTCATGAAAATAGGGAAACATTGAATGCTGTTGGACAAGAAAAACAGTATGCTCATCCAGCATTTCATACAAATATACTTTGTATTATGCTTTGCTTTATTGCATTTTTTACACATAAAAGGTTTGTGGCAACCTTGCCTAGAGCTGGTCTCTTGGCACCATTTTTCCATCAGCATTTGTTCACTTTGTCATATTTTCTTAATTCTTGCAATATTTCAGACTTTTCATTATTATTATATTTGTCATGGTGATGGTGATCTGTGACGAGTGATCTTTGATATTACTATTGATGCTCAACGATACCCATATAAGAAGACGAACTTAATAGATAAGTGCTATGTGTATTCTGACTGTTCCACTGACTAGCCATACCCTCTCTCTTTCCCTCTCCTCAAACCTCTCTATCCCTGAGATATAACAACATTGAAATTACGCCAATTAGTAATCCTACACTGGCCTCTAAGCCGTCAAATGAAACGAAGAATCAATCCACATGGAAAACCTTATCATTGTCTTATTTTAGGAAATTGCCACAGCCACCCCAACCTTTAGCAATTGCCACACTCCTCAGTCAGCAACCATCAACATTGGCAAGATCCTCCACCAGCAAAAAGATTATGACTCACTGAAGGCCTAGGTGATGATTAGCACTTTTGGGGCAATAAAGTACTCTTTAATTAAGGTATGTACATTTTTAAAATATCTAATACTAATATACACTTAATAGACCACATAATAGTATAAACAAAGGTTTTATATGTACTGGGAAACCAGAAAAATTGTGTGACTCACTTTACTGCAGTATTTATTACAATGGTCTGTAACCAAGCATCCAATATCTCCAAAATGTGCCTGTGTATATATTATATATTTCTGGTTGTGCTGGATCTTTGTTACTGCCTGAAGCTTTCTCTGCCTGTGGGCAGTGGGGGCTTCTCTCTGGTTGCGATGTGTGGGCTTCTCATTGTGGTAGCTTCTCTTTTTGCAGAGTATGGGCTCTAGGTGCACTTGCTCAGTAGTTGTGGCTCCCAGGCTTAGTGGCTCCATGGCCTGTGGGGTTTTCCCAGTCCAAGGATTAAACCTCCCCTGCATTGGCAGGTGGATTTTTAACCTTTGGACCTCCAGGGAAGTGCCATATGCCTGTATAAGTTGAAGAGCGTAGAGGATGGAAAGGAGATCATGGAGACAGTAGGGAAGAAGGAATTAATTTAAAGGACATAAACATTAAGTAAAATCCTGCCATTATCCAGGCATAGTGCTGGGTGCTACCATAAAATACTTTCTTTTCGAATCCATCCATATACACACACAATCTGTGTTGTCACAATGATTGCTTCCAGATAAGGGAACTGAGGCTCATCAAGATTATGTAACTCATCCAAGCTACCTAGTTCATCACTGCGCGTGTATGCGAAGTCACTTCAGTTATATCCGACTCTTTGAGTTCAATAGTGGCTGATCAAATGCAAACCCAAGAGTCTCTGAGGTGAAAGGGCACACTCTCTCCTCTCTCTACCTTGAGATGCCCCAGGAGAACGTTACGCTAGCTCAGGAGTTTGCCTGGGCTTGAGGGGATGATGATGGGAATCCATTGGTAACTTAAAAGAAGGCTTGAAACAGCTGAATGAAATTGAGTCTAGCTGCAACACCTGAATAAGACCTCGAATCTTAATCTTGCTGTCACAAAAGACAAAGAAGGATGAACAGGATTAACACAGTTGGCAATCTCAGCAGCTCGCCATCAGCAGTGCTCACCGAGCACACCCTGAACAGCACTTAGCCCTACCCAGGCCATCGTGACTGACAAGAGAAGTGCTTTGTCTTCCAAACATTCACAACACGGACAATTTTTCCCCAATGAATTATTCATTCAAAGCTTCCAACAAAAAGCCCGTTGCTTTTCATTCAGTGAGGGGGCTGTGAGGAGGGAGATTAGAAGAGCTGAGGTGACTGGAAGGCTGTTGACATCATTAAACAGATGGAGGTGCTGTAATAATAAGCTTAAGGTAACATTTGCTAAATAAAGGCAAGCCTAGTGAAATATGCAATTAAAAAAGAATGGAAATTGATTGGTGAAAACAAGTCAGGGAGCACAAATGCAAGCTGGTTTGGTACCTAAGGAGTGAGAAGAATGTAAAGAAGATAGCATATTTTCTGAAAACAGTTGTGGCTTCTTAAAAAAGTCAACTAATCACCAGAGATTCAAATGAATTGTTTGATGAATAATGAAATATACATGCTAATATTATTAGGAAATTTACTAGCCACAGGAAATCACAGGCAGATGGTATTTTAAAATTGATTTCTCCCACAGAGGACAGAAAAAATTCAGGAATTGTCTTTCAAGGATATCCTCAGGACACATAAATAAAATACAGAGAAAAACTTGAATTAGAAAAATTAAGGCCATAGAAGACAAAGGTCTTTTTATTTAGAATTCTTTCAAATATATGAGGAAACTTTAAAGATACAAATTAAAAATGGGTAAAGATATTAATGAACAATTCACAAGAAGAAATCAAGTGGTCAGTGTAATTTCACACAAAAATTATTTAAAAATCCATTGTCACAAAAATTCAAATGAAAATAATTTTAGATACTCTATTTAGGCAGCTCAGCTGGCAATTTTTAAATGATAAGGAGTCTTGGCAAGTTTGTTAAGGATATGGGCATCATCCTACATTGCAGTTGGGAGTGAAATTGATATGTATTTCTGGAGGTCATTTTGATAATAGTTATGTACAAAAATTGAGAAATTTATAGACACATTCAGTCATAGAAGTAATGGAACCAATATGCAAATATTTATGATTTACAGAATAGCCCATGAAACCCTTGAAGATCCTTACCTGTAAGACTTTAGTAGTTATGCTCTGCTTTGAAGTTGGTAGATCTTAATCCTCATAATCAGAGGAAGGAACAGGACTAACTTCTTGCTGCTGCTGCTGCTAAGTCACTTTTAGACATTAGTTAATTTTGCCCAAGGTCACTCAACTTGTAAGGCGTGAATAAGAAGGGTTTAGAATCAAGTCTGACCACAGAGTTTGCATCCTATTGTTTGTGGTAAAGAAGAAGCTTTCTTAAAAAATTTCATCTCAACTGTTTTGTCAGATGAATGGGCAGCCCATTCCCTTGGCAAAACACAGGGATGAATGTTCAGTGTATGCTCTGTGCTTGTCACCAGTAGGTGTCCTTCTTTTGAGCTTAAATAGCCGTCTGCTTCCAAGTTACATGTTTTCAGCTGTCAGTTGTTTTTCTCCCCATGCTTTATCCTAGGTACAATTATCTCTGTCATTATGTAATTTAATTAATACTTGTATAAATTCTAGGCCCCCTATGAGTGTGAAAAGATTTTGTTTCTATGAATCCTAATACTTTGAATAGACTTCATACATTTGAGCTGCTAAAAACACAAAAACAAACAAAAAACTTTTGTTGTTGAATAAAGTCGGAGCAAGACAGTTATGAAATATTGGGAAGATTTTATTAACTCAGTAATTAATCATTTCATAACTAATGGCTTCATGTTTCCTTATGTTCTTACTCTGCTAGCAAATAGCTAGCAAATAACTAATATTGTGGAACACTATGGTAGGCATAGTCTTTTTCACCCCATGCCATCCCCCAAGAAAGATGTCCGCATCCTAATCCCCAGAACCTGTGAATATATTAAGACAAAGGGGAATTAGGATTGCTAACATTTTAGTGTAAAATAGGGAGTTTATCCTGGATTCTCTGGGTAGATCCAGGGTAATCAGAATAATCCTTTAAAGTGGAACAGTGAGATAGAAGGGAGAGTCAAAGGAAGATAGGATGAAAGAAGCAAGTTCAACGCGATGCCAGAGGAGAAGGATCCATAGGAGAAGCCTGCCATCATTGGCTTTAACAGTGGCGCATAGGTCCAGGAGCCAAGGAGTAAGCTGGAATAAGCCAAGGGAGTCAGTTCTCCTCTAGAGCCTCCAGAAAGGAACACAGCCCCACTGACACCCCAGTTTTAGCCTAGCCCAGTGAAACCTGTGTTGGACCTCAGACCTACAGTGCAGTAAGATCATAAATTTGAGTTGTTTTATGCTACTAAGTTGTTTTTTTTTTCTTTACAGGTTTCCCTGGTGTCTCAGTTGGTAATTGGTAATTTGCTACATTAGCAGTAAAACACTGCTGTAAATGTATAGTTTAATTGTATGACCCTCTCAAGTGTGCCTGTTTCAATAACTGACTTTGTAATAAGATCTCAGAAAAGGGAAAAATAGTGGAATTCAACATATCCATCACCGGCACTATTATTGTTAAAAAGAGTGGTGGGGGGACTTCCCTGGTGGTCCAGTGGTTGAGGTTCTGTTCTTCCACTGCAAATGTTTGATCCCTAGGCAGGGAGCTAAGATCCCACCTGCTGTGTGATGTGGCTAAATAAATAAATAAAATAAAACTGTATTGATTTTTTTAAAAAAAGAGATAGGAATAAACTTACCTAAGGAGACAAAAGAACTGTACACAGAAAATTATAAGACACTAATGAAAGAAATCAAAGACAACATAAACAGATGAAGGGATAGTCCATGTTCCTGGGTAGGAAAAATCAATATTGTGAAAATGACTATACTACCAAACACAATCTACAGATTCAATATGATCCCTATCAAATTACCAATAGCATTTTTCAAATAGCTAGAACAAAAAATTTCACAATTCGTATGGAAACACAAAGGGCTCCAAATAGCCAAAGCAGTCTTGAGAAAGAAGAATGGAGCTGGAGTAATCAACCTTCCTGATTTTAGACTATACTACAAAGCTACAGTCATCAAGACAGTGTGGTACTGGCACAAAAACAGAAATATTGACCAATGTAACAAGAAAGAAAGCCCAGAAATAAACCCAGGCACCTATGGGTACCTTATTTTTGACAAATGAGGCAAGAATATACAATGTGGCAAAGACAGCCTCTTCAATAAATGGTGTTGAGAAAACTGAACAGCTACATGTAAAAGAATGAAATTAGAATACTTCCCAACACCACACACAAAGATAAACTCAAAATGGATTAAAGACCTAAATGTAAGACCAGAAACTATAAAACTCTTAGAGAGAAACATAGGCAGAACAGTCGATGGCATAAATCAAAGCAAGATCTTCTATGACCCACCTCCTAGAATAATGGAAATAAAAACAAGTAGGACCTGATTAAACTTAAAAGCTTTTGCACAGCAAAGGAAACTATAAGCAAGGTGAAAAGACAACCCTCAGAATGGGAGAAAATAATAGCAAATGAAACAATTGACAAAGGATTAATTTCCAAAATGTAAAAGCAGCTCATACAACTCAATGCCAAAAAAAACAAACAACCCAATCAAAAAGTGGGAAAAAGACCTAAACAGACATTTCTCCAAAGAAGACATACAGATGGCTAACAAACATGAAAAAATGTTCATTATCACTCATTATTAGAGAAATGCAAATCAAAACTACAATGAGATATCACCTCACACCAGTCAGAATAGCCCTCATCAAAAAGTCTACAAACAATAAATGCTGGAGAAGGTGTGGAGAAAAGGGAACACTCTTTCACTGTTGGTGGGAATGTAAGTTGATACAGCCACTATGGAGATTCCTTAAAAAACTAGGAATAAAACCACCATATGACCCAGAAATCCTACTCCTAGGCATATACCCTGAGGAAACCAAAATTGAAAGAGACACATGTTCATTGCAGCACTATTTATAATAGCTAGAACATGGAAGCAACTTAGATGTTCATTGACAGATGAATGGATAAAGAATTTGTGGTACATATACACAATGGAATATTACTCAGCCATAAAAAGGAACTCATTTGAGTCATTTCTGATGAAGTGGATGAACCTAGAACCTATTATACAGAGTGAAGTGAGTCAGAAAGAGAAAGTTAAATATTGTCTTCCAATGCATATATATGAAATCTAGAAGAATGGTACCAAAGGACTTATATACAGGGCAGTAATGGAGAAACAGACATAGAGAATAGACTTATGCACATGGGGAGAGGGGAAGAGAGGGTGAGATGCATGGAAAGAGTAACATGGAAACTTACATTACCATATGTAAAATAGGTAGCCAATGGGAATTTGCTGTATGGCTAAGGAAACTCACACAGGGGCTCTGTATCAACCTAGAGGGGTGGGATGGGGAGGGAGATGAGAGGGAGTTTCAAAAGGGAGGGGATATAGGTATACCTATGGCTGATTCATATTGAGGTTTGACAGAAAACAACAAAATTCTGGAAAGCAATTATCCTTCAATAAAAAAAGAAGGAGAGAGAGAGAAGGGGTTGTTGTAAAGCTCTGTTGAGGAAGCTGATATGGAATGCAGTAGTTACAAGGTAGAGCTCTAGAATCAGACTCCCTGTTAAGAGACCAATCTTAAAAAAAAAAAAGACCAGCCTTTGCAGCTCAATACGTAACTCTGTAGAACAGCACCTGGTTCCTCACCAGTACTCAATAAATGTTAGCTATTTATGATGACATGACCGTCCATCAGAAGTAGAAGTCACTCTGGAGCGTGTAAAGGAGAGTGTTGTTATAAATCTGGGTTAACTCTGAAGTTCTGTCCACACCCTTCTCCTGTTTGCATCCCCTGCTCGGCCCAGTTTAGTGGGTTTACTAGAAAGCCCCTGAGCATTTTTCCTCTCCCTGGTAACTTTTCATCTCTCTGACATCTTATTTTACCCTTCTTGCCATGTCCTATTCATCTCAAGTTTCAGCTTTAATTTCTTTTCTGTGGAGTCTTCCCAGATAACTGCCACCTGTGATAGTAATCACTTCTTCAACACTTCTAGAACTGGACCTGCACGGTTATGGGACCAAAGTTCATGGTTATAAGGAATGGTGTTGGAAAATCTCTCAGGAATAAAAAAAGAAAAGAAAAAAAGAATGTGCTCAGAGTAGCAGGGGTGACTTCTAAGAAAGACAGGAGACTGTGTTTGCATGCTAAGTTGCTTCAGTTGTGTCTGACTCTTTGCAACCCAATGGACTGTAGCTTACCAGGCTCCTCTGTCCATGGAATTCATAGGAGACTATAGGAATGCTGAAATCTCTGAAGTTAGTAAGGGTATCTTTAGGGTGATGAAACTTTAAAGAATGAGAAATGAGCACTGACTTTGGACCCAGGGAGATAGAAACAAAGACAGTGGGGATGGATTTTTTTTTTAAGTTGTTCTGTGTTAATGAAAAGCCATTTGGAATGGCTTTGTGGGTTTGTGGGCCTGTCTTCCCTACCATCACTATGACTACAAATTTCTTGAGGACAGACGTGAACCAAAAGACATGCAATCTTACAGCATCTACCACCACACACAGTGCCTTACACACCGTCAGCTCTCAAAGAAAACTTGTTCCAATTATTCTTCTCTGGAATCAGAATGCTCTACGCATGCATTCCAAGTTCTATGAAAACTTAGTATATAGTGGGAATTCAGGAACATATTTTAATAACTATAAGAACATAACGTGGGGGGAAGGAACAAGATGGCGGAGGAATAGGACGGCAGGACCACACTCTCCCCCACAGATTCATCAAAAGAACATTTGAAAGTGGAGTAAAGTCCACAGGGCAACTTGTGAATGCTGGCAGAGGACATCAGGCACCCAGAAAACCAGCCCATTGTCTTCGAAAAGAGGTAGGAAAAAACATAAAAGATAAAAAGAGAGACAAAGGAGGTAAGGATGGAGCTCCGTCCCGGGAAGGGAGGCTTTAAAAAGAGAGAAGATTGCAAACACCAGGAAACACTCTCACTGATGAGTCTGTGGTGAGCCTTGGAACCTCAGAGGGCCACATAACCAGGAGGAAAAAGAAAGAAATAATTAAAACACACAGATTACCCGCCAAACGGTAACTCCCAGCGGAGAAGCAGCGCAGACACCTGCATACGCCATTAGCAAGTGGGGGCTGGGCAGGGAGGAGCCGGTGAACTGCTTAGAGAGAGGACTGGACTTGAATGCCGTGAGAAACATCTGAGAGAACTAACTGGGGATAGCAAAGCAGATTGGGATAGCTTCCCCACAAAAAGGCGGAAAGCTCTAACCTAAGACTCCGCCAGCCCCGCTCACAGAACAAAGGACTGAGCAGAGTGAGCCGGCTGCTGTCAGCCCATCCCCCATCCCCCGCCAAGACAGGCAGGGAGGTCAGCCAGAACCGGAGGGGGCAACCGTGGCCCCAGAAAGGCATCCGATACAAACTGCAGGCAGGCTTGTTGATAATCAAGACTTCTTGGGATCTGTCCAGTCGATATCCGCCTGAGAAGGTGTGCCAGTTGTACACCCAGAAAACCGAGTGGCAGGGACTGGGGAGGTGATAAGTCACAGTGACTGCGCTCGCCAAACACCTGGTCACCTGAGCTGCTCAGACCGGGGAAGGCACAAAACGCAGGCCCAACCAAGTCTGCGCCTTTGTGGAGTACCCAAAAACTGAACTTGAGTCGCTCAGACCTGGGAAGTGCATACAACCCAGCGCCGGCCTCAGACAGTTCCTGGCAGAGCAACCTAGAGCCTGTGCAGTGTAGACTGGGACAACACACGTGCTGTGAGTGGGGGCAAACCCAGTGTGGCCGAGACGCTGCGAGCATGCCCCACAGTCGCCAGAGAGATTTGTCTGCAGCGTTCCTCCCTTCCCAGAACAGGACTGAACATCTGAGCCTTAAAAAGTGTCCACCTGCCGCCTAGTATCAGGGCAGAAATTAGACACTGAAGAGACCAGCAAACAGAAGGTAAAACAGAGGGAACCACCTTGGAAATGAAAGATAGAGAAGTCTAGAGACTACTCCAAGAATAAGACCAAAAACCAGAGGCAAGAGGCTTAAGCCTGAATCCTGAGAACACCAGAGAACTCCTGACTCCAGGGGACATTAATTGATAGGAGTTCATCAAATGCCTCCATACCTACACTAAAACCAAGCACTTTTAACCAAGGGTCAACAAGTTCCAGAGCAAGACATACCACGCAAATTCTCCAGCAACACAGGAGAATAGCCCTGAGCTTCAATATACAGGCTGCCCAAAGTCACTACAAACCCACTGACATCTCATAACACATTACTGGACACTTCATTGCACTCCAGAGAGAAGAAATCCAGCTCCACCCACCAGAACACCGACACAAGCTTCCCTAACCAGGGAACCTTGACAAGTAACCCATCCAACCCCATACACAGCAAGGAAACTACATAATAAAGAGAACTCCACAAACTGCCAGAAGACGGAAAGGCTACCCCAAGCAAAGCAATATAAGCAAGATGAAGAGGCAGAGAAATACCCAGCAAGTAAAGGAACAAGATAAATGCCCACCAACACAAACAAAAGAGGAAGATATAGGGAATCTACCTGATAAAGAATTTCGAATTTTGGTGGTGAAAATGATTCAAAATCTTGAAAGCAAAATGGAGTTACAGATGAATAACCTGGAGAAAAGGATTGAGAAGATGGAAGAAAGGTTTAATAAGGACTTAGAGGAAATAAAAAAGAGTCAATATACAATGAATAATGCAATAGAGGAGATCAGAAACACTCTGGAGGGAACAAACAGTAGAATAACAGAGGCAGAAGACAGGATAAGTGAGCTAGAAGATAGAATTGTAGAAATAAATGAAACAGAGGAAAAAAGAAAAACTAATTAAAAGAAATGAGGACAATATTAGAGACCCCTGGGACAATGTTAAACGCTCCAACATTCGAATCATAGGAGTCCCAGAAGAAGAAGACAAAAAGAAAGACCATGAGAGAATACTTGAGGAGATAATAGTTGAAAACTTCCCTAAAATGGGGAAAGAAATAATCACCCAAGTCCAAGAAACCCAGAGAGTCCCCAACAGGATAAACCCAAGGCGAAATACCCCAAGGCACATATTAATCAAATTAACAAAGATCAAACACAAAGAACAAATATTAAAAGCAGCAAGGGAAAAGCAGCAAATAACACACAAGGGGATTCCCATAAGGATAACAGCTGATCTTTCAACAGAAACTCTTCAGGCCAGGAGGGAATGGCAAGACATACTTAAAGTGATGAAAGAAAATAACCTACAGCCCAGATTACTGTACCCAGCAAGGATCTCATTCAAATAGGAAGGAGAAATCAAAAGCTTTACAGACAAGCAAAAGCTGAGAGAATTCGGCATCACCAAACCAGTTCTCCAACAAATGCTAAAGGATCTTCTCTAGACAGGAAACACAGAAAGGGTGTATAAACTCAAACCCAAAGCAATAAAGAAAATGGCAATGGGATCATACTTATCAATAATCACCTTAAACGTAAATGGGTTGAATGCCCCAACCAAAAGACAAAGGCTGGCTGAATGGATACAAAAACAAGAACCCCATATATGTTGTCTACAAGAGACCCACCTCAAAACGAGGGACACATACAGACTGAAAGTGAAGGGCTGGAAAAAGATATTCCATGCAAATAGAGACCAAAAGAAAGCAGGAGTAGCAATACTCATATCAGATAAAATAGACTTTAAAACAAAGTCTGTGAAAAGAGACAAAGAAGGAAACTACATAATGATCAAAGGATCAATCCAAGAAGAAGATATAACAATTATAAATATTTATGAACCCAACATAGGGGAACCGCAATATGTAAGACAATTACTAACAAGTATGAAAGGGGAAATTAACAACAATGCAATAATAGTGGGAGATTTTAATACCCCACTTACATCTATGGATAGATCATCTAAACAGAAAATTAACAAGGAAACACAAACTTTAAATGATACAATAGACCAGTTAGACCTAATAGATCTCTATAGGACATTTCACCCCAAAACAATGAATTTCACCTTTTTCTCAAGTGCACATGGCACCTTTTCCAGGATAGATCACATCCTGGGCCATAAATCTAGGCTTGGTAAATTCAAAAAAATTGAAATCATTCCAAGCATCTTTGCTGACCACAATGCAGTAAGATTAGATCTCAATTACAGGAGAAAAACCATTAAAAATGCCAACATATGGAGGCTGAACAACACGCTGCTGAATAATGAACAAATCATAGACGAAATCAAAAGAGAAATCAAAATATGCATAGAAATGAATGAAAATGAAAACACAACAACCCAAAACCTCTGGGACATTGTAAAAGCAGTGCTAAAGGGGAAGTTCATAGCAATACAGGCACACCACAAGAAACAAGAAAAAAGTCAACTAAATAACCTAACTCTACATCTAAAGCAACTAGAAAAGAAGAACCCCAGGGTCAGTAGAAGGAAAGAAATCGTAAATATTAGGGCAGAGATAAATGCAAAAGAAACAAAAGAGACCATAGCAAAAATCAACAAAGCCAAAAGCTAGTTCTTTGAGACGGTAAATAAAATTGACAAACCACTAGCCAGACTCATCAAGAAACAAAGGGAGAAGAACCAAATCAATAAAATTAGAAATGAAAATAGAGAGATCACAACTGACAACACAGAAATACAAAGGATTATTAGAGAATACTATCAGCAATAAAATGAATAACCTGGAAGAAATGGACAAATTCCTAGAAAAGTAAACCTTCTAAAACTGAACCAGGAAGAAATAGAAAATCTGAATAGACCCATCACAAGCACGGAACTAGAGGCTGTAATCAGAAATCTTCCAGCAAACAAAAGCCCAGGTCCAGACAGCTTCACAGCTCAATTCTACCAAAAATTTAAAAAAGAGCTAACACCTATTCTACTCAAACTCTTCCAGAAAATTGCTGAGGAAGGGAAACTTCCAAACTCATTCTATGAGGCCACCATCACCCTAATCCCAAAACCTGGTAAAGATCCCACAAAAAAAGAAAACTACAGGCCAATATCACTGATGAACATAGATGCAAAAATCCTTAACAAAACTCTAGCAATCAGAATCCAACAACATATTAAGAAGATCATACATCATGACCAAGTGGGCTTTATCCCAGGAATGCAAGGATTCTTCAATATCTGCAAATCAATCAACGTAATATACCACATTAACAAACTGAAAAATAAAAACCATATGATTATCTCAATAGATGCAGAGAAAGCCTTAGACAAAACATCCATTTATGATAAAAAACCCTCCAGAAAGTGGGAATAGAAGGGACATATCTCAACATAATAAAAGCTATATATGACAAACCCACAGCAAACATTATCCTCAATGGTGAAAAACTGAAAGCATTTCCCCTAAAGTCAGGAACAAGACAAGGGTGCCCACTCTCACCACTACTATTCAACATAGTTCTGGAAGTTTTGTCTGCAGCAATCAGAGCAGAAAAAGACATAAAAGAAATCCAAATCAGAAAAGAAGAAGTAAAACTTTCACTGTTCGCTGATGACATGATCCTCTACACAGAAAACCCTAAAGACTCTACCAGAAAACTACTAGAGCTAATCAATGAATACAGTAAAGTTGTAGGATATAAAATCAATACACAGAAATCCCTTGCATTCCTATACACTAATAATGAGAAAATAGAAAGAGAAATTAAGGAAACTATTCCATTCACTGTTGCAACGAAAAGAATTAAATACTTAGGAATATATCTATTTAAGGAAACAAAAGACTTGTACATAGAAAACTATAAAACACTAGTGAAAGTAATCAGAGAGGACACTCATAGATGGAGAAATATACCGTGTTCGTGAATTGGAAGAATAAATATTGTAAAAATGAGTATACTACCCAAAGTAATTTATATATTCAATGCAATCCCTATCAAGCTACCAACAATATTTTTCACAGAACTAGAACAAATAATCTCACAATTTGTATGGAAACACAAAAAACCTCGAATATCCAAAGCAATCTTGAGGAAGAAAAATGGAACTGGGGGAATTAACCTGCCGGACTTCAGGCTCTTCTACAAAGCCACAGTCATCAAGACAGTATGGTACTGGCATAAAGACAGAAATATAGATCAATGGAACAAAATAGAAAGCCCAGAAATAAATCCATGCACCTATGGACACCTTATCTTTGACAAAGGAGGCAAGAATATAAAATGGAGAAAAGACAGTTTCTTTAACAAGTGGTGCTGGGAAAACTGGTCAGCCACCTGTAAAAGAATGAAACTAGAACACTTCCTAACACCATACACCAAAATAAACTCAAAATGGATTGGAGAGCTAAATGTAAGACCAGAAACTATAAAACTCCTAGAGGAGAACGTAGGCAAAACACTCTCTGACATAAATCACAGCAGGATCCTCCAAGACCCACCTCCCAGAATATTGGAAATAAAAGCAAAAATAAACAAATGGGACCTAATTAAAATCAAAAGCTTCTGCACAGCAAAGGAAACTATAAGCAAGGTGAAAAGACAGCCTGCAGAATGGGAGAAAATAATAGCAAATGAAGCAATGGATAAAGGATTAATCTCCAAAATATACAAGCAGCTCCTGCAGCTCAATTCCAGAAAAATAAAGGACTCAATCAAAAAATGGGCCAAAGAACTAAACAGACATTTCTCCAAAGAAGACATAAAGATGGCGAACAAACACATGAAAAAGTGCTCAACATCCCTCATAATCAGAGAAATGCAAATCAAAACCACAATGAGATACCATTTCACACCAGTCAGAATGGCTGCTATCCAAAAATCTACATGCAATAAATGCTGGAGAGGGTGTGGAGAGAAGGGAACCCTCTTACACTGTTGGTGGGAATGCAAACTAGTACAGCCACTATGGAGAACAGTGTGGAGATTCCTCAAAAAACTGGAAATAGAACTGCCATATGATCCAGCAATCGCACTCCTGGGCAGACACACTGAGGAAACCAGAATTGAAAGAGACACATGTACTCCAATGTTCATTGCAGCACTGTTTATAATAGCCAGGACACGGAAGCAACCTAGATGTCCATCTGCAGATGAATGGATAAGAAAGCTTTGGTATATATACACAATGGAGTATTACTCAGCCATCAAAAAGAATGCATTTGAATCAGTTCTAATGAGGTGGATGAAACTAGAGCCTATTATATAGAGTGAAGTAAGCCAGAAAGTAAAACACCAATACAATATACTAACGCATATATATGGAATTTAGAAAGATGCAAATGATAACCCTGTATACGAGACAGCAAAAGAGACACAGGTGTATAGAACAGTCTTTGGGACTCTGTGGGAGAGGGTGAGGGTGGGATGGTTTGGGAGAATGGTATTGAAACATGTATATTATCATATGTGAAACAAATCGCCAGTTCAGGGTCGATGCATGTTATAGGATGCTCATGACTGGTATGTGGGGATGACCCAGAGGGAGGATAAGGGGAGGAGGGAGGAGGGAGGTGGGAGTGGGCTTCGGGAGGGGAAACTCATGTACACCCAGGGCGGATTCATGTCAATGTATGGCAAAACCAACCAATATAATATTGTAAAATAATTAGCCTCCAATAAAAAAATAAAAATATAAAGTACACACACACACATATATATACATATATATATACACACATATATATATAAAGAACATAATGTAAAATAGGAAAATGAGACAGACTAAGAGAAAATATCTGCAAAAGACATATCTAATAAAGTATGTTATCTAAAATATACAAAGAACTCTTAAAACTCAACAGTAAGAATAAAAATAACCCAATCTAAAAATTAAGCAAGACTTAGATGCCTCACCAAAGAACATATACAGATGGCCAATAAGCAGACAAAACATGCTCAATATTACATGTCATTAGGGACTTTTAAGTTAAAACAGAAATGAGATTCCATTACATATCAATTACGATGGCCAAAATCCAGAACAGTGACAACACCAAATGTTGGTGAGGGTGTGGAGCAACAGGATGTGGAGCAGTGAGAATGCTCTTTCTTTGCAGGTGGGAATACAAAACAGTACAGTTGCTTTGGGAGATGGCAGTTTCTTATAAACATAGTCTTACATACCATTCAGCAATTATGCTTCTTGGTATTCTCCCAAATGAACTGAAAACTTATGTTCATACAAAAACCTGCACATGTATGTTTATAACAGCTTTGTTCAGAATTGCCTGAGCTTGGAAGCAACCAGATTATCCTTTAGTAGGTGAATGGATAAATAAACTGTGGTGTATCCAGACAATGGAATATTATTTGCCACTAAAAAGAAATGAGCCATCAAAATAGAAAAAGACAGGGAGGCAACTTAAATGAATATTATAAAAGTGAAAGAAGCCAATCTGAAAAGGTTGCATATGGTATGATTTCAACTATGTGACATTCTGTGAAAGGCAAAGCTAAGGAGATGGCAAAAAGTTGGTCAGAGGTTGGAGGAGAGGGAAGTCCTAACAGGTGGAACACAGAATTTCCAGGACAGGGAATCTGCTCTGTGTGATTGCTGTTGTTGGGTAAGTATGTCATGTCCGACTCTGTGACTCCATAGACTGTACCTCTCCAGGCTCCTCTGTCCATGAAATTTTCCAGCAAGAATGCTGGAGTGGGTTGCCATTTCCTTCTCCAGGGTATCTTCCTGATTCAGGGATTGAGCCTAAGTCTCCTGCATTGCAGGCAGATATTTTACCACTGAGCCAACAGAGATAATATAATATAAACTGTGGACTTTGGGTGATAATGATGTGTCAATGTAGATTCATCTGTGTAATAATGTACCACTCTCAGATTCCTGATGTTGATGGTAAGGGAGGCTATGTGTGTATGTGAGCAGGAAATATATGGGAAATTTCTGTATCTATTGTTCTATAAGTTTAAAAGTGCCCTAAAATGTCTACTAATTAAAATTATTAATTTATTTAAAATAAGTCTTATTCTCTAAATATCCTACTTATACAGGATGCCCTGGAGTACTTGGTCTTTTAATGTATAAGTAAAGGAGATGGGGACAACAGAGAATGAGATGGCTGGATGGCATCACCGACTCGATGGACATGAGTTTGAGTGAACTCCGGGAGTTGGTGATGGACAGGGAAGCCTGGCGTGCTGTTCACGGGGTCGCAAAGAGTCGGACACGACTGAGTGACTGAACTGAACTGAACTGAAAGAGATCACAGTTTGCCAGTTTTCTTCCTTCCTTCCTGATATCCTCCATGCATTTGGACCGTCAGTCTCCAAGGTCAGCTTTGGCTGTCAGTGACCAGGAATTATTAAATAAATGAACTGTGTTTCATTCCCCATTTAAAAAAAAAAATCTTGTTTTGTCCTTAGTATACAATTTTTAAAGTCTTTAAGCCTTACCCCTCCTCACTTGAATTGTTTTTGCTCTCATTTAAAAAATTAATAATTTTGTTACTTGAAAATGAAACTTTAATTTTGTTGTTTTCTCTACTGGCACCTTCACACTTGTTCTTTCTTTCTAGGTTATTCTCTCTCTCATCTCATCTGTCTCCCTTTGTTTTCTCAAATTTATCTTCCCTATGTATTTCTCAGACTATTGAGAAGATTGAAAATAAAATACATAATTACAGGCTTTCTAAAAGAAAAAAGGAAACCCAAGTTTACATTTGTGGAAACCCAAGTTTCTCTGTAGGATTAGAAAAGGCATCACTGAAAAGGTCATTATAAAATTGAAATGGGAAAGGACTACTAGGATGAATCATGTAAATTAAAGAAAAAAAATCCAGGCTAGGCAGTGATTAATAGCAGAAAAGACCCTGATGCTGGGAAAGATTGAGGACAGGAGGAGAAGGGCACAACAGAGGACGAGATGGTTGGATGGTATCCCCAACTCAATGGACATGAATTTGAGCAAGCTCTGGAAGATGGTGAAGGACAGGGAAGCCTGGTGTGCTGCAGTCCTTGGGGTTACAAAGAGTCAGACATGACTGAGCGATTGGAACGATGACAACTGATCAGGGGGACTTAGGTCCAAATCATATTTCCTTATAATTACATGACCTGGACAATCAACTTCTTCAAGTCCCAGTTTCCTCATCAGTAAAACTGGGAATATAATAGTCTCCTACATGATAGGATTTTTGTAAAGATTATGACTGCAGATGCTGATTGCAGCCATGAAATTAAAAGACGCTTGCTCCTTGGAAGGAAAGTTATGACCAACCTTGATAGTATATTAAAAAGCAGAGACATTACTTTGCCGACCAAGGTCCGTCTAGTCAAGGCAATGGTTTTTCCCGTGGTCATGTATGGATGTGAGAGTTGGACTGTGAAGAAAGCTGATCGCCGAAGAATCGATGCTTTTGAACTGTGGTGTTGGAGAAGACTCTTGAGAGTCCCTTATACTGCAAGGAGATCCAACCAGTCCATTCTAAAGGAGATCAATCCTGGATGTTCATTGGAGGGACTGATGCTAAAGCTGAAACTCCAATACTTTGGCCACCTCATGAGACGAGTTGACTCACTGGAAAAGACTCTGATGCTGGGAAAGGTTGGGGGCGGGAGGAGAAGGGGACGACGGAGAATGAGATGGCTGGATGGCATCACCGACTCTGTGGACATGAGTTTGAGTGTACTCCGGGAGTTGGTGATGGACAGGGAGGCCTGGCGTGCTGTGATTCATGGGGTCGCGGAGAGTCGGACACGACTGAGCGACTGAACTGAACTGAACTGAACTGATGATTGTAAACATTAAATTTGTATTAAATGTAACCAGCATTATTATGGGCTTCCCTGGTGGCTCAGATGGTAAAAGATCTGCCTGAAATTCAGGAGACTCAGATTCAATCCCTCTATTGGGAAGATCCTCTGGAGAAGGGAATGGCAACCCACTCCAGTCTTCTTGCCTGGAGAATTCCATGGACAGAGAAGCCTGGCAGGCTACAGTTCATGGGTGGCAAAATGCCACATTGAATATGTTTGATTAAAGAGCCAGTAGAATACCCAATGTCCTAAAAAGCAGTTGCATATATGCTCTGAATTTCAGGAGTTAGATCTAGGTAGATGATTTTAATTTGAGAATTATCAACATTCTCCTAGAACTTGAAGTCTTGGAATGAGGTGACCTAGGCGGAATGTGAAAAATGAGAAGTTAGGTCTTAGACTTCAACATTTACAGGGTGGGAATAAAAAAGAACCAGAAAAAGGGACTAAGCAAACGTCAGAGAAGTTAAGGTGTATTATATTTGGAGAAGACAGATGGTCAGTTTGGTGGAATCAGTAACTTCGTGACTTGGCTCTGCATTTCAGATCCACCATGCATGTGAATAAAATTATGCTTTAGGAAAATGACTAATGATTATGTATCACAGAGCTCCAAGGGTTTCTGACAAACTCAAGATCTCTGACTCTTACATCTGCAAAAATCAAAAGATGTTTTGGGAGAAAATTTGGTCATCTTTGTAGGACAGTACTCTTCATGACATCACTGGCAATGAAACTATCCAAGCTTTAAAAATAAATTAAAAGCCAGCACCCATGAATATTATAGCGATAAGAGACCTATAAGCCAAGGATGAGGTGCCTTATCTGAAAATGCAAACATAACAATTAGTAATGTGATCTTCTGGATTGGATTTTTAAATGGAGTAGCTGTAATGCTCCATAAAGCAAAACTGTTAATTTGTAAAGTTGAGTTGTACCCCTTCTCTGCATCCCTTTGCTGGATTTTAGTTCTGGCTGAGAAAGGAGGATGTGAAACTTGAAATAAGATCTTTGCATAACAGATATAATTCATAACCTGACATGCAGAAAATGGCCATCTGCTAACAAGTAACCACGAATGGCCTAGCCATTTGTTGAAATATCCCAGGTAGACCTAGATTTAATCCTACATAGAAGAGGAAGGGATTTCTGTTCTCAAAGGGAATAGCCCATCTGCACTGGCTAATGTAGATGATGCTGACAATGATGCACTTACAGAAAATGGCCATTCGCAGAGCTTCGGGTAGGTGGGCTCGTTCACTTAGTAGTACCATACTGCCTCGATTTCCCCTGGTTGGGATCAAAGGGTCTTTAGCTTGAAGTGAAATGAGAAACAGAAAGCCAGCCTCTCACCCTTTTGGGGCTACTAACCCTGCTTTCCTAAGCTTGCAGTGTTTTGAAAGCTGCTCTGTCTGGCCTTTGAAATTGCATTCAAATCCTTCTCTGAAAGTCCTCTGACAATAACGAATCTCATATGGTGAGGGCAGCTTGAGACTGAAAAAGGAACATATAACTGTGATGGGTCTATTGAATATACTAGAAGGCATCTTAAAGTGGAATAATACGATTGGTTTCAAAAGCTATACTTCCCCCCAAAAGTCACCAGCAAGGGTAAATTGGATGGGAATGCGTAAAAATTGAGTTCCTTGGGCTTTTTTTTCCCCCCTGACTTGGTACCAGTAAATTTTCCTCAATCTCCTTTTATTTTCTGGCTTGCTCCTCTCTCATTCATGTACTAGAGTCGAATATAAACAGCTGGTTCATTTGCAATCCATTATGACATTTATAATACTGCCATCCTCATAAAGACAAGGTTTATTGTTAAGAATATGCTATTTCCAGAGTCTAACAACTTGTTATCTGACAGATTGTATATCCGGATTTCTGATTTATAATTCATCACAATTTGGTCCACTAGAAACTGACCCCTGAAACACAAACACGGGGATATTTTTTTGCTTTGCTTTTAAGAATAACAACTGAAACACGATCAATTACTCAAAATGAACCCGCTCCCTTTGTCTCTTTGGGGTGAAAATATTATTTTTAGCCAGTTCCTAGGTTTACATGAGCTGTACATTTTGACTCTGACACTTCCCTCCTGGTATTTATACTTTTATTCATAGACTTGGAAATTGACAAGGCATTGTAAATAGTCTTTCAAGAATCCCTATTTTAGGAACTGTGCACCAAGGGGGGAAAGAAAGACCAGTTGCCTCTCCCTTAATAGGTTTAAACCTCAGCCAGGGGAAAAAAGTATGTCTTTTTAAGTAATACCATGTCATCTTCTTAATCAGGCTGATTCTGAATAATTCAGCCTCTATGGAAGTTGCCCAGCCAGAATCTATAGCTCTGTCTCTCTTGGGGGTGGTGGTGGTGCGGGAGGAGTTTATTATTACTGAGCCTGACAGGAGTGCGCTCTGGCAGGTTAATTGCTACAGCAGGACTAGCTGGGAGTTTGCTGGTTGATATATAGCAACTAAAGGGAGTGAAGGGGATTGACTATGCCTGTTACAGCACAAATATCTTCATGCGCCTCAGGTTTCTCAGAAAGATATGAGAAATAAATGTTCCCTGTTCATTTTCTGTCTGCACAATACAAATAGCCTCTGGCTGAACATGGCGTCTGCAGCACAGAGACTTTAAAAAAAAGAGAAAATTTGCAAATTAACATTATTAGAAACATTCCTGCCTGAAAGTGCTGAAAATCAATTCCAATATATTTTGCATTTTAATGAATTGCCAAAGAGATAAATCAGCTGTGTTTGAGGAAAGCTTGCCTGGCAATGATGTTTTCTTATCGCATCTTGTCTTAACTGATAGCATTTAAAATGAAACCAGTGTTAATTGAAGGCGTGGGATATGTAACTACTAGTTAATGAAGTAAATTCATGCTAGTTAGGCAGAATTAGAAATTTGCTTTAATGTACTAGCTCTAACATTGTCTTCCTGTTCTTACAGTCCGTAATTCCAGACTACTAATGCTCAGTATTATGAATGGTTGAAAGGCAAGGCAACAGTGTTGCCCGACCCTATAGCTAAAGGCCACTGTGTTTAATCCCCTAGTGGAAACACAATGCAAATAGTACTGGTGTTGTTATTTTACACCATGAACAACGAATTTCCTTGAGCCTTCTAGGGGGCTACCTCTTCTCTATTAAGAAAATAAGCAACGTGACTTTTCAATCTATCAGCTGTTTTGCACTGTTTAAAATTGCCTAGTGAAGGAGGAACTGGGTTCTGTTAATAATACAGAGGGTCTAGCTTCACCATATCCTAACTGTGTGTGCCCCCATAGCACATAGTATGTGCTCATTCAAATATTATCAAATGGGTGGATGGATGGATAATTGCCCTCCTTTGACCTCTTTGTCTCTGAACAACACATGTATATATACACATATATATGTACATTTCCCACTGTGTACATATATATGTTTAACAACTACAGCATGTGTTATATACTGACACTTTGCATTGTATACATGAAAGATGCATGCATTTTTTTCCCCTGATATCTTCTGCAAGGATATAATCCATCTCTAACTTCAACTGTTCTTACTAATTGCATTCCTCCTGTAGGTAATTTCTTTCTCTTTTTTAAATTATGTAAAACCAAATAAGGAAATACCTTTCTTGGGAAATTATTTCCTGAAAAGTAACAAATGACATCATTTGGCAAACTGAAATTAGATAGCAACAAGGGAGGCAATTTATATTATTTTATACATCACAGAGCATTTCAAATCTGGAGGTTACTGAGGTGTCCCCATTGACTTCCTGTCAATGAAATGGAAATCCTTGCCTTATGAAATCATTTGGCTATGCAAGACTTGCTGTCTTTAATACAAGGAGGTTTTCTTCCTTAAATTTTTAATCTCATCACTAGTGTGCCAACTAAACATCAATTTTTAACTTGTGAGTGATTTGTAATTAAATAGCTTTATATAACAATTAATGAGAAACATACTTCCTAATGGATAGAAAATATGGCCATTAGATATTAAGCATGGAAACACTGGATGATGTGATACAGTTTGTCATCTGCTGAACAAACTAGACCTTGCAGATAACTTATCAGGGATAACATGGCTCTTAGTCTTTATAATTGAGGTTAAGTGAGAAACAATTTTGATGCCTGATGGTTTATGTGCAATTTATAACTGATTTTATTTGTGGGAACTTTTTAAAGTCAATTATGCATGGGGTCGCAGAGAGTCGGACACAACTGAGCGACTGAACTGAACTGAACTGAACTGATGCCCCTCAAAGCCCTTTTCAAGATAGAACATATCTTTCTGTATTTATAAGTCTCTCTTGTTCCCTCCCCACTCAGCGTTATTGATCACCTTGCAGAGCAAAGAGCTCTCTGTGGAGCAAGGAGAGTGGAGAGCCATGTCCCACTGTCTTGTTTCTGGTCCTTTGCTCAGTGATGGGAAGCAGCTAATTACCGAGGCCATAGAACCTGAACCATTTAGAAGCTGAATGTCAAAAATGATGATGCTGTATACTTCAGAGGATGCACTTGTATATCTTGCAGGACAATTCTTAGTTCTTGCTTTGCCCATTGTTAAATCTCTGGCATTGGAAAAAGCAACCACCTTTCCGCTGTGCTGGGTGCTCCATTCAGTAACATCTGCTGCTGCCTACTCGATCCAAGTTGACTATACTTGGAGCTGTGGAGCACAGCTCAGTCGGTGAGGATACTCTCAGAGATGTAAACCCTGGACATAGGTCTTAAGGCTTCAAGTCAAATCCCATCTTTACCATTCTCTCTTTGTTCCCTCCCCAAGTATTGATATGTTCTGAGATTCTGTTCCCTTTTCCATGAAATGGGTATAGTAACACCTGCTCTATAACTCTTGTAGGGTTGCTTGAGGGCTAGGATGGTTAGAAATGGACATTACTATGATAATGACATAGACACTAAGGGCAGCAGTGATACAGATTTTAATATGGTTTCACAGAGAGTGGGGCTTTTAAGTTAAACTTGAAGAATCAAGAAAGGCTTTTTTTTGTAAGCTGTGATATTGAACTGTAATGTTACTCTCTGAAGATTTATCTCATGTTTATGTAAAAATTCTCTGTGATTACAGCTTGTAGAATTAAACAACTTTCTTTTTTTATATTTGGACAAAATTAAATATAACATAGAATGGAATCTCTCTATTATTATGATCGGGGCTCTATTTATTAATTTGTTAACATCTTCCAACCCTGATTGTTTCATATAGCCATGCAGGGAATCAAATATAAACCCCTCACACAACCAAATTTTATAAACATCATATATAAAACATGGAGTTACTTAATAAACATGAGGTGTTAAAATGATGGATTCTTACAGTAAACTCAAGGGTAAAGAGCCTTTAAAAATTAATCTAATTCCTCCTGATACACTTTTCTAGGGAGATCATGACATACTGTGCAGCCAAGTGGACTTTGAGAAAAACATCACTAGCAGCTATTTTTTCTGATCATTTAAAATGCCAGTTGCAGATGTCAAAGGAATAATTGGGCTGAGCCTGTACTGGAAACCATGTTGCATAAAAGGCTAAGGACTTTCTCCTTCTATTGATTTTATTCAATTTAATATAAGCAATAGTTTAAAGTAAGTACCAAAAAATAAATAACCAGACTTTAGATTTGTCCAGCACCTTACATCTGTCTAATCAAAACAGTGCACATAGTATTTTTCAGACAGTTTTACTGAGGTATAATTGATAATAAAAAAATTGAACATATTAAATGGATACAACTGATGAGTTTGGAAACATGCACATATCCATGGAACTATCATCATAGTAATAAACATATCCATCACCTCTAAAAGTTTCCTCCTGCCCCTTTGGGTTTGATTTGTTTTGTTTCTGTAGTAAGAACATTTAATGTGAGAGTCATCCTTTCAAAAACTGTTAAAGGCAATGAGTTGACTTTTTACTTCTTTTGCTGTATGGAAGATTTTTCATTTGATGCAATCCCACTTTTCTATTTTTGTTTTTCTTGTCTGTGCTTTTGATGTCATAGTCAAGAAACCATTACCGAGGCAAATGTCAGGCTTTTCTCCTGTGTTTTCTTTCAGGAGTTATACAGTTTTAGGTATTACACTTAAGTTTTTCATCAGTTGAGCTGATTTTTTGTATATGGTAAAAGATAAGGGTCCAATTTCATTCTTTTGTGTGCAGATATCCAGTGTTCAATACCATTTGTTAAAGAGATTGCCCTTTTTTCATTGCATATTCTTTATACCCTTGTTGAAGGTCAGTTTGACTATATGTGTGGGTTTATTTCTGGGCTGTCTTTTCTTTTCCATTGATCTATATGTCTGTATGCCAGTAACATTATTTTAATTACTATTGTTGTTCAATGGCTAAGTTGTATCCAACTATTTGTGACCCCATGGACTACAACATCCCCGGCTTCCCTGTCCTTCACTATCTCCTAGAGTTTGCTCAGATTCGTGTCCATTCAGTTGGTGATACTAACCAAAAATCTCATCCTCTGTCACCCTTTTCTCCTCTTGCCCTAAATCTTTCCTAGTATTAGGGTCTTTTCTAGTGAGTTGGCTGTTCGCATCAGGCGGCCAAATGGTTGGAGCTTCAGCTTCAGCATCATTCCTTCAGGGTGGATTTCCTTTAGGATTGACTAGTTTGATCTCCTTACTGTCCAAGGGACTCTCAAGAGTCTTCTTCAGCACCACGCTTCTAAAGCATCAATTCTTCAGCAGTCAACCTTCTTTATGGTCCATCTGTCACATCCGAACATGACTACTGGAAAAACCATAGCTTTGACTAGATGGACCTTTGTCAGCAGAGTAATGTCTCTGCTCTTTCATATGCCTCTAGGTTTGTCATAGGTTTTCTTCCAAGGAGCAAGCATCTTTTAATTTCATGGCTGAAGTCGCTGTCCACAGTGATTTTGAAGCCCAATAAAATAAAGTCTGTCACTGGTTCTGTTGTTCCCCCATCTGTTTGCATGAAATAATGGGAATGTATGCCATGATCTTAGTTTTTTTGAATGTTAAGTTTTAAGCTTGTTTTTTCACTCTCCTCTTCCACTTTGATCAAGAGCCTTTTTAGTTCCTCTTTGCTTTCTGTCACTAGGGTGGTATCATCTGCATATCTGAGATTATTGATATTTCTCCCAGAAATTTTGATTCCAGCTTGAGCTTCATCCAGCTTGGCATTTCACATGATGTATGCTGTATATAAAACAAATAAGCAGGGTGACAGTATATAGCATTGATGTACTCCCTTCCCAATTTGGAACCAGTCTGTTGTTCCATGTCCAGTTTTAACTGTTGCTTCTTGACCTGCATACAGGTTTCTTAGGAGGCAGGTAAAGTAGTCTGGTATTCTCATCTCTTTATGAATTTTCCAGTTTTTTTTGTGATCCACACAGTTCAAGGCTTTAGTGTTGTCAATGAAGTGGAAGTAGATATTTTTCTGGAATTCCCTTGCTTTTTGTATGATCCAAGGGATGTTGGCAATTTGATCTCTGGTTCCTCTGCCTTTTCTAAATCTAGCTTGTACATCTAGAAGTTCTCAATTCACATACTGCTGAAGCCTACCTTAAAGGATTTTGAGCTAGTATGTGAAATGAGAGCAATTGTGCAATAGTTTGAGCATTCTTTGGCATTGTCCTTCTTTGGGATTGAAATGAAAACTGATCTTTTCCTTTCCTGTGGCCACTACTGAGTTTTCCAAATTTTCTGGTCTATTGAGTGCAGCACTTAACAGCATCATCTTTTAGGATTTGAAACAGCTCATATGGGATTCCAAAACCTCCACTAGCCTTGTTTGTAGTAATGCTTCCTAAACCCACTTGACTTTACATTCCAGGATCTCAGGCTCTAGGTGAGTGATCATGGTCATCTGGGTCATTAAAATAATTTTTGTACAGTTCTGTGTATTCTTGCCATCTTTTCTTAAACTCTTCTGCCTCCGTTGGGGCCTTACCATTTCTGTCTTTTATTTTAATTACTCTAGTTTTATAATATATTTTGAGATCAGGAAGTATGATGCCTCTAACTTTGTTCTTTTTTTCGAGGTTCCTCTGGCTACTTACTGTCTTTTGAATTTTTTTTCTATTTCTGTAAGAATGCCATACCAGACCACCTGACCTGCCTCTTGAGAAACCTGTATGCAGGTCAAGAAGCAACAGGTAGAACTGGACATGGAACAACAGACTGGTTCCAAATAGGAAAAGGAGGACGTCAAGGTTGTATATTGTCACCCTGCTTATTTAACTTCTATGCAGAGTACATCATGAGGAACGCTGGGCTGGAAGAAGCACAAGCTGGAATCAAGATTGCTGGGAGAAATATCAATAACCTCAGATATGCAGATGACACCACCCTGATGGCAGAAAGTGAAGAGGAACTAAAAAACCTCTTGATGAAAGTGAAAGAGGAGAGTGAAAAGGTTGGCTTGAAGCTCAACATTCAGAAAACAAAGATCATGGCATCTGGTCCCATCACTTCATGGGAAATAGATGGGGAAACAGTGGAAACAGTGTCAGACTTTATTTTTTGGGCCTTCAAAATCACTGCAGATGCTGATTGCAGCCCAAAAATTAAAAGATGCTTACTCCTTGGAAGGAAAGTTATGATCAACCTAGATAGCACATTAGAAAGTAGAGACATTACTTTGCCAACAAAGGTCCGTCTAGTCAAGGCTATGGTTTTTCTAGTGGTAATGTATGGATGTGAGAGTTGGACTGTGAAAAAAGCTGATCGCCGAAGAATTGATGCTTTTGAACTGGGTGTTGGAGAAGACTCTTGAGAGTCCCTTGGACTGCAAGGAGATCCAACCAGTCCATTCTACAGGAGCTCAATCCTGGGTGTTCATTGGAAGGACTGATGCTAAAGCTGAAACTTCAATACTTTGGCCACCTCATGCGACAAGTCGACTCACTGGAAAAGAGTCTGATGCTAGGAAGGATTGGGGGTGGGAGGAGATGGGGACGACAGAGAATGAGATGGCTGGATGGCATCACTGACTTGATGGACATGAGTTTGAGTGAACTCCAGGAGTTGGTGATCGACAGGGAGGCCTGGTGTGCTGTGATTCATGGGGTCGCAAAGAGTCAGACACAACTGAGCGACTGAACTGAACTGAACTGTGATTTTGATGGAGCTAACACTGATTCTATAGATCACTTTGGTAGCATGAGCCCATCTTTATAGACTGGAAGACTTCAGTTCAGTTCATTTCAGTCACTCAGTCATGTCCGACTCTTTGCGACCCCATGAACCACAGCACGTCAAGCATCCCTGTCCATCACAAACTGCTGGAGTCTACCCAAACCTATGTCCATTGTGTCCGTGATGCCATCCAACCATCTCTTCCTCTGTCATCCCCTTCTCCTCCTGCCCTCAATCTTTCTCAGAATCAGGGTCTTATCCAATGAGTCAGATCTTCCCATCAGGTGGCCAAAGTAATGGAGTTTCAACTTCAGCATCAGTCCTTCCAATGAACACCCAGGACTGATCTCCTCTAGAATGGACTGGTTGGATCTCCTTGCAGTCCAAGGGACTCTCAAGAGTCTTCTCCAACACTATGATTCAAAAGCATCAGTTCTTCAGCACTCAGCTTTCTTTATAGTCCAGCTCTCACAACCATATATGACTACTGGGAAAGCCATAGCCTTGACTAGATGGACTTTTCTTGGAAAAGTAACATCTCTGCTTTTTAATATGCTGTCTAGGTTGGTCATAACTTTCCTTCCAAGGAGTAAGCGTCTTTTAATTTCATGGCTGCAATCACCATCTGAGGTGATTTTGGCCCCCCAAAATAAAATCAGCCACTGTTTCCCCATCTATTTCCCATGAAGTGATGGGACCAAATGCCATGATCTTAGTTTTATGAATGTTGAACTTTAAGCCAACTTTTTCACTCTCCTCTTTCACACTCTCCTCTTTCACTTTCCTCAAGAGGCTCTTTAGTTCTTCTTCACTTTCTGCCACAAGGATGGTGTCATCTGCATATCTGAGCTTATTGGTGTTTCTCCCGGCAATCTTGATTCCAGCTTGTGCTTCCTCCAGCCAAGCATTTCTCATGATGTAATCTGCATATAAGTTAAACAAGCAGTGTGACAATATACAGCCTTGATGTACTCCTTTTCCTATTTGGAACCAGTCTGTTGTTCCATGTCCAATTCTAACTGTTGTTTCCTGACTTGCATACAGTTTTCTCTAGAGGCAGGTCAGGTGGTTTGGTATTCCCATCTCTTTCAGAATGTTCCACAGTTTATTGTGATCCACATAGTCAAGGACCTTGGCATAGTCAATGAAGCAGAAATAGATGTTTTTCTGGAACTCACTTGCTTTTTCCATGATCCAGCGGATGTTGGCAATTTGATCTCTGGTGCCTCTGCCTTTTCTAAAACCAGCTTGAACATCTGGAAGGTCACAGTTCATGTATTGCTGAAGCCTTACTTGGAGAATGTTGAGCATTACTTTACTAGCTTGTGAGATGAGTGCAAGTGTGTTGTAGTCTGAGCACTCTTTGGCATTGCCTTTCTTTGGGATTGGAATGAAAACTGACTTTTTCCAATGCTGAGGCCACTGCTGAGTTTTCCAGATTTGCTGACATATTGAGTACAGCACTTTCACAGCATCATCTTTTAGGATTTGAAATAGCTCAACTGAAATTCCATCACCTCCACTAGCTTTGTTCGTAGTGATGCTTCTTAAGGCCCACTTGACTTCACATTCCAGCTTGTCTGGCTCTAGGTGAGTGATCACACCATCGTAATTATCTGGGTCATGAAGCTCTTTTTTGTACAGTTCTTCTGTGTATTCTTGCCACCTCTTCTTAATATCTTCTGCTTCTGTTAGGTCCATACCATTTCTGTCCTTTATCGAGCCCATCTTTGAATGAAATGTTCCCTTGGTATCTCTAATTTTCTTGAAGAGATCTCTAGTCTTTCCCATTCTATTGTTTTCCTCTATTTCTTTGCTTTGATTGCTGAGGAAGGCTTTCTTATCTCTCCTTGTTGTTCTTTGGAACTCTGCATTCAAATGGGTATATCTTTCCTTTTTTCCTTGCTTTTTGCTTCTCTTATTTCACAGCTATTTGTAAGGCCTCCTCAGACAGCCAATTTACTTTTTGCATTTCTTTTTCTTGGGGATGGTCTTGATTCCTGTCTCCTGTACAATATCACAAACCTCCGTCCATAGTTCATCAGGCACTCTATCAGATCTGGTCCCTGAAATCTATTTCTCACTTCCACTGTGAAGACTGGAAGACTTACTATCTTTAAAATGTCCATATAGATAGGATTTTAAACACAAAAATGGAAATATGAAGCTATACATTTCTTACTTTTAAAGTGAAATCAAGTTCATGCTGCAATTTTAGTTTTATTTAAGAATATTTCCAGAGTAGCTGCCTCTCTTTATTCCCCACTGCCCCTCAGTCGTCTTCTTCAAAACCCTATACCTTCCTGTTATAGAATACTGTTAAAAACTTGGTTAGAGAAGAGCTGCATATTGTTTGCATTTAAAGAAAGATAAAAGAGAAGGAATACCTTTTTCAAAGAAAATAATAATTAATACAATGATTATTTCTTTGGAGTCAGACTCATTTCTTTCCCCCACCTCACTTCTACAATGTTGTTGGTGGTTTGTTTGTTTGTTTGATTGGTTTTTAACTTTTAGCGTAAGAGTTAAATCTATTTCCAAAGGAATGACCTGACATTTTACATCTCCAATGCAGTTATGCTTTTAACATTAGTTCACAAAATGGATGATGGCAAGTCTTGCTAGAAAAGCGTGGACATGGTACTAAATGGTAATGGAACATCTGTTCAGGATCCTCTGTGTAGTGGTCAATTTGCAGGGAAGCCAACTGTGAATCAGTTGCAGTTGAAGACACATATTTCTTAAAAAATGATAGAATCATTAGATTCCCCATGAGGAAAAATATTCACATGCACAGAACAATCTATTGACAAGTAGTCGAGATTTTTAAAAAATTATTTAATTGATTTGGCTGTGCTGGATCTTCATTGCTGTGCTTGGGCTTTCTCTAGTTGCAGCGAGCGGGGACTATTCTTTATTGCGATGCACAGACTTCCATTGTAGTGGCTTCTCTTGTTGTGGAGCACAGTCTCTAGGTATACAGGCTTCAGTAGTTGCAGCACACAGGCACAGTAGTTGCACCTCCCAGGCCCTAGAGTTCATGGGCTTAGTTGCTCCATGGCACATGGGATCTTACCGGACCAGAGATTGAATCTGTGTGTCTGGTATTGACAGGCAGATTCGTATCCACTCTGCCACCAGCGCAGTCTCAGTAGAGATTTTTTAAAAGCTAACATAAATAAAACAAATATCTTTTATTAGGATTACTACCTTCAGGCAGGACTCCAAAATTATTTTACCTCATTTCTTCCTATTGGCATCTGTTCTGCAGTCATCTGAATGAGTGCCTTCAATTCCTCCATTCTCTCTGCATCCACACTCTTACTGTGGTCTCATCGTGGGTGGATTGCCCTTCCATAGTCTTTGAATTTGGGCTTGGTCATGGGACTTATTGGACTCATGGCATGTGAGCAGAAGTGACAATACGCCAGTACTGAGCTTAGGTCTGAAGAGATCCTGTTTGTCTTATCTGCATCTTGACCTTTGACATTGCTGTGAGTAGAACCAATCCTGCTTTGCTTGAAGTTCCAAGATACACAAAACACACCTGTTACAAACCTAGACTTGCAGATTCACCACCAAATACCACAACACCACCTGTCCTGTCAATCTGTGAGAATCAATGACTATTGTGTAAGTTTCCGAGAATTTTTGATTGCTTATTACACAGCATTACTGTAGAAATTGTTGACCAATATGGGTACTTTGACCAAATCCTCTTTTGAAATGGCTGTTTACAAAATGTTAGACTTAAGTTTGGACTTCCAAGGTGGTGATAGTGGTAAAGAACCTGCCTGGCAATGCAGGAGACATAAGAGATGCAGGTTCAATCTCTGGGTCAGGAAGATATCCTGGAGGAGGATACGACAACCCACTCCAGTATTCTTTCCTAGAGAAACCCATGGACAGAGGAGCCTGGCAGGCTATGGTTCATAAGATTCCAAAGAGTCAGACATGACTAAAGCGGCTTGGCACACATGCAGACTTAAGTTTAACTTGTTGTCATTGTTTTTAGTTTTAATATTAGATATGTATTCTGAGCTGTATAACATTTTTAGTTTTATATAGCTGGAATGATTACAGGTTTCATCTTTTGTCCCAATTTTCATTGTTTATTAATGGCAAAAAGAAATATGAAGCTTGAAGTGAAAGAGGGCTTTGTTTTATTAACAATAACTGCCATAGGCATATATACTACATATGTTCATGTACTTATCAAAATGCTAATGTTGAGTCTGATTTTTCTCTTAGACCTTCACATTCAGAGCTGCATTTCAGCACTGGATAGGCTGATCTTGTAAACCATAAGTCAAAGATCAAGATATTACCAATTAATTCTGTTTTGAAACAGCATAATATAGAGCATTAGACTGAAGGTCGAAAGGTGCAGAACCCACCATCTATTATGTTACCAATCACCTGTTCAGTTCAGTTCAGTTCAGTCGCTCAGTCATGACCGACTCTTTGCGACCCCATGAATCACAGCACGCCAGGCCTTCCTGTCCATCACCAACTCCCAGAGTTCACTCAAACTCATGTCTATCGAGTCGGTGATGCCATCCAGCCATCTCATTCTCTGTCGTCCCCTGCTCCTCTCGCCCCCAATCCCTCCCAGCAGTCTTTTCCAACAGGAAAAGTCTCTTAATAACTACTTGAGCCACATATCCCATAAGACTATAAAGTTCTATACAATTTTCTGATTCTGGACCTTACACTTAGTTGTGTCAATTCACAGTAATGTGAGAAAATGAAATTCTGACAATGGTGTCATTAATATTATAAGTATGGTAGAGACCAAGGAGGTGTCTACAGAGACTTCTGTGGCTGCTCAAGTACCTCTTCAATAAGATTGATTTAAGAAAGGACATGTATAAATGATAAAAAGAAAGCCACATGACCAAAGGGAAATGATACTAATAAAGTTAAATTTCAGAATGAGATGAAACTTATGAGACATGATGAATTTAAAACAAGATGAGTTATGATGAGAATGAGAAGAACAAAGATGGTATTGGCTCATCAACAGGAGTACCTGAGACCCAGGCAAGTGTAGTCCCTACCCTGAACCCTGTGCTTTCAGAGGCTCACATGCTGGTCTGCCTCTTGGAACAAAGAGATCACGAGATTTAGGGGACTCACTCACATGGAGCAGACCTCTTATCCTTAGACCATGATCCAGGTAGCTTGGAACCCTGAAATTTCCTGCCCTCAAATCCTGTGTTTTCAGTGCCTGCACAGGCCTCTTCTCTGGATTTGTCCTCACAAGGGTTGATGGCCAACACATAGCTGTTTGCAGGGAATGGGGCATGATTTGAATGGGCTGATGTGTGAAGGTATACAGGATAGAATTGAGGCTAGGAAGACAAGTGAGGTGGGCAACAGGCATATAATCTGTGCAGTCACAGAAAAGAACCCTGCACTTAGTTTAGTTTAGTGCTCTGCTATTGATGTTTTGGTCCTCATTAATAATTCCACCTTTGAATTTGTTTTCCAAGATTGGAGTCTAATAAGACAATGGAGCATGCATATAAACAGAGGAGATATACACAATATGCATGCTCACCACTGTTCCTTGCCACCCTATTTGTATGCCAGCATTCCTAGTGCCCCATGAGCACAGAATTTCAGCGAATTCACAATGCATGGAAGCTCAGTGAGACTCAGAGCAAGTGTAGGTAAGCATATTAGGTCTATTACTAAAGACAGGCACTGACAGTCCTGAGAGGCCATGCTTTCCATTTGAACAAACTTGCTTTGAACACAGAAAGAAACCATTGGTGTTTTAAGAAACATGAATGACAGGAAGCCTATCATATTTGTTCCTATTTGTATTACCTCTCCTTAATAGTCAGCTACTTACACTGAAAGTGATGACATGAAAGGAAAGAGAAAGATAAAGCAATTGGTAGCCCCTTTCCTGGCTAACCCTTTCTTACTCATTAATAAGGTAAAAGAAATTTTTGGTGAATGTGCATATATGAAAAAGTAAACTTAGAAAGTTTATTTTGTGTAGTGTTTCCATTGTGGTAAAGATATATGATTCATTATATGATTCATTTTTGTGTGTGCAAATATATGCACACACAAAAATGAATCATGTACTTTAGGTAATTTTGCATAAAAGTTAAATGCTCTCATAGTCATATTTAAAACTGGCACGGTACAACATAAGGTGTCATAGAAAGATTTTATATAAAGATATCTGCATTTAAAATTGGCATTATGTACTTATAGGACATAACATTCATGCTAGTAAGTTAAAATTTCCGTTTTCTTTTCTTCTTTAATTAATTAACTTTTGGCCTGCTGGGTCTTTGTTGCTGCACAGGCTTTCTCTAGTTGCAGAGAGCAGGGGCTGTTCTCTAGTTGTTGTGCACAGGCTTCTCATCGCGGTGGTTTCTTGCTGTGGTTCCTCTTGCTTGGGTGCGTGGGCTTCTGTAGCTGTGGCTTGTGGGCTCATTAGCTGTGGCTCCCAGGCTCGAGATCATAGGATCAGTAACTGCAACTCATGGGCTTAGCCACTCTGATGCACGTGGGATCTTCCTGTATCAGGGATTGAACCTGTGCCTCCTGCATTGGCAGGTAGACTCTTCATCACTGAGCCACCAAGGAAGTCCAGTTTTTGTTTTTATTTAAATAGCAAGTATAAAACACCCATGTTAAGTCGAGAAGGAGAAAGACTGCAGAAGAAAGGGAAAAACTTCATACTTAAACAACTTTAATGACTTTGACTTTTTTCATACTTTGTTAGTAATGGGCCTAAACATTTTTATTTTGCACTGTGCCATACAAAGTATGTAGCCTATGTTGGGTGGGCCATGGGTGAGAGGTCACTGATGAGGACTGGCTCCTCCTGTATCAAAATTGTAACCAGAACTTCCAAGTCTTTATTAAGGCATATCTCTCAAGACAAGGGTATATAAAACATATTTAACAGATTTGGGCAGCTATTTAATTCTAAATATTTGGGTATATGTTGCATAGTAGTCCATATTTTCTCTTGTTCGTGGCCCTGCAGTGATTATCTGTGAGTTGTTGTTTGAAGTCAACCGTACTATGAAAATAAAACAGAGAAGTTTGGGTTTTGGAGTACTGACATAGGATGCTGGTTATCTCCAGTAAATCCAACTCTGGCAATGACAGAAAAATAGAGAAACATATGTAGATCTGAAAAATGAATCTAAGGCCCTACAGAAACTCCTGGGGAAATGGAGGTGGTTGTGACCTGGCACAGGATGGAAGAAGGAGCCTAAATAGGTATAGGACTGGGAGCCCCCATTGAAACACTGGTCAGGAGAAAACTCTGAAGTGAAGTTACTTTAAGAAAGCAAAAAGCAGCAGCCACCCAGCATACCTTGGTTGGTCAGTAACTCTAGGGCAGTATTAAAGTCTAGCTTATGTCTCAAAGAATGCTCAAACTACGGCAAAATTGCACTCATCTCACACGCTAGTAAAGTCATGCTCAAAATTCTCCAAGCTAGGCTTCAGCAATACATGAACTGTGAACTTCCAGATGTTTGAGCTGCTTTTAGAAAAGGCAGAGGAACCAGAGATCAAATTGCCAAAATCCGCTGGATCATGGAAAAAGCAAGAGAGTTCCAGAAAAACATCTATTTCTGCTTTATTGACTATGCCAAAGACTTTGACTCTGTGGATCACAATAAACTGTGGAACATTCTGAAAGAGATGGGAATACCAGACCACATGACCTGCCTCTTGAGAAACCTGTATACAGGTCAGGAAGCAACAGTTAGAACTGGACATGGAACAACAGACTGGTTCCAAATAGGAAAAGGAGTACGTCAAGGTTGTATATTGTACTATACAACCTGCATATTTAACTTATATGCAGAGTACATCATGAGGAACGCTGGGGTGGAAGAAGCACAAGCTGGAATCAAGATTGCCGGGAGAAATATCAATAACCTCAGATATGCAGATGACACCACCCTGATGGCAGAAAGTGAAGAGGAACTAAAGAGCCTCTTGATGAAAGTGAAAGAGGAGAGTGAAAAGGTTGGCTTGAAGCTCAACATTCAGAAAACAAAGATCATGGATCTGGTCCCATCACTTCATGGGAAATAGATGGGGAAACAGTGGAAACAGTGTCAGACTTTATTTTTGGGGGCTCCAAAATCACTGCAGATGGTGACTGCAGCCATGAAATTAAAAGACGCTTGCTCCTTGGAAGGAAAGTTATGACCAACCTAGATAGCATATTAAAAAGCAGAGACATGACTTTGCCAACAAAGGTCCATCTAGTCAAGGCTATGGTTTTTCCAGTGGTCATGTATGGATGTGAGAGTTGGACTGTGAAGAAAGCTGAGCACTGAAGAATTGATGCTTTTGAACTGTGGTGTTGGAGAAGACTCTTGAGAGTCCCCTTCACTGCAAGGAGATCCAACCAGTCCATTCTAAAGGAGATCAGTCCTGGGTGTTCATTGGAAGGACTGATGTTAAAGCTGAAACTCCAATACTTTGGCCACCTCATGCGAAGAGTTGACTCACTGGAAAAGACTGGTGCTGGGAGGGATTGGGGGCAGGAGGAGAAGGGGACGACGGAGAATGAGATGGCTGGATGGCACCACTGATTCGGTGGACATGAGTTTGAGTGAACTCCAGGAGTTGGTGATGGACACGGAGGCCTGGCGTGATGTGATTCATGGGGTTGCAAAGAGTCGGATACGACTGAGCGACTGAACTGAACTGATGTCTCAATAAGCTGCCTGAGTCTTCATAGTTACATTCTACTTTTCTCCTAGATTCTGAATGTCTCCTGGCCAGTATTTCAATGGGGGCTCCCAGTCCTATACCTACTTAAATTCTGAATGATTGGAAGTGAAAAGCCCTTGAAGGAGAGCGGTGTTCAAGAAAGTCAGAAAGGAGTTATGCTGAAAGGTAGAGTTGCACACTTATTTGGAGTATGCAACAAATAGATAAGTTCAAACCAAGATCATTGCTCCAGGACCCATCCACTCTGGCAGATCTCCCTTTAAGTCACTGAGAAA
Organism: Moschus berezovskii; assembly: GCF_049115385.1. NCBI lineage: Eukaryota > Metazoa > Chordata > Mammalia > Artiodactyla > Moschidae > Moschus > Moschus berezovskii. The sequence continues at coordinate 63,422,762 of NC_142466.1, forward strand.
GTCACAAAATAGAGCCTGGGCTTTAGCCCCCTTCCTGAGTATACATCAGCAATCTACCAAGTAGTGGTAACATTCAAGGCTGCTTATAGGTAACCCACAAATAGAATGACCACTTAATTTATCATCCAAGTTGGGACATTTTGACAGTGAAAGAGGAGCAATTAATAAGTACCTTGGCTTGATAGGTATAAACTGGGAATGTCCCAGACTGACCAGGATGGTAACCCTATGCAAAAGTTATATTTCTATGAAAGAAAGTGAAAGTGAAAGTCACTCGATTGTGTCCAACCCTTTGGGACCCCATGGACTACACATGGAGTCTATGGAATTCTCCAGGCCAGAATACTGGAGTGGGTAGCCTTTCCCTTCTCCAAAGGATCTTCCCAACTCAGGGATCGAATCCAGGTTTCCCACATTGCAGGCAGATTCTTTACCAGCTGAGCCACAAAGGGAAGCCCAAGAATTCCATAGCGGGTAGCCTATCCCTTCGCCAATGGATCTTCCCAACCCAGGAATTGAACCAGGGTCTCCTGCATTGCAGGCGGATTCATTACCAACTGAGCTTATCAGGAAAGCCCAAGTTAGAAAAAACATCCTTTCTCAATGAAAATTTAGAAAAGCATACTATCTACAACATGGACAAGTTGTTAAAAATAATTTTAAAGGCACAACATGTCTAGACAGAAAACTTAAAAATAAGACCCAAGAATTAGGAAAAGACAGCACCATATAGTCTGACTTGACAAGTACATGGCACTTTGGGGTAAAGAAAATTTAGTTCAGTTTCTTGGAGGATCAGCCGTGTGCCAGGGCATCAACTTGGTGATTGAGTGCAGGTCCATATCAAGTCCCCAAGTCCCCTTGACCAGGTATGTTTATGCAATGCTCAGTTGGCATAGTCATGTGTGATGATCTTGCTTATGACTGTAGGAGAATATAAGCTTTAGGAGATACATCAAGCTGTGTGAGGAGCCTGAATACTATAAAATGTGTACTGAAATAACACATTGATAGAATCCACCTATCAATGTAGGAGATGCAAGAAATGCAGGTTTGGTCCCTGGGTGGGGAAGATCCCCTGGATGAGGCAATGGCAACCCACTCCAATAGTCTTACCTGGAAAATCCCATGGACAGAGGAGCCTAGTGGCCTACAGTCCATGGAGTTGCAGAGAGTCAGACATGACTCAGTGACTAAGCATGCAAGTCAATAATAATCAATGCCAGATTAGAAAATTAGCATGCTGAATACTTAAAAAGTAATATGGGAATCTACTCATAATTTGAAACAGGAACAACATTGATGGATAACATGAAAGGGTCTTGGATTAAAACCATAAAGTGGTCCAAATGGAATAGGATAGAGGGGAAAACAACACAATAAATTTGTAAGAAAAATTAAGAACATTACAAAGAAATATTCAAAAAGTCCAGAAAAAGAAAAATAGTAGATGAACTGTAAATCAGTAGGTGTCATATGGACATCAGGTTTCTTGATCACAAATGCAGGCCAGAAGATAATGGAGTAATAATTTCAAACCTTTGAAGGAAAATAAATGTGATCCTAGAATTTTATATCTGGCTAAATTATTATTTAAAGATGAAATCACAATGAAGATATCAGACAAAGCATCATAAGGGTTACCATATAAAAACCTTCTTTGAAAACACTTGTTACAAAAATATGTCTAACTAAATTAATTAATTCAATACTATGCTGTAGCATTTTTAGTGAGATGAGTGGGTATATGAATAGGTAAGGGAAGCCCAGAGAAAGGAAAAATCATTTTAGCTCATTTTTCTTATCTGAAAAACATATATTGATATTTAGAATATTCATAGTAAGAAATGACTTTAAGCATGGGCCTTTGTGAATTACATTTAACTGCTGGAAGAAAAAACTATAATGCACTATATAACTTTCAAATAAAACAATCTATACAATGAAAGCTCATATGAGAGGAGACAGAAAAGCAGAAAGAAATGAAAGTGTAAGAAATAGAAAATAGAAAGTTAAATAGCCAAGATAAATCCTAATATAACATTAATTGCAGTAAATATAAATAAGTTGAATTCAAATACCAGAAGACTGGATTAAAAATGCAAAGATATTGAACAACATTTTTTCTATTTGATTTATTCTTAAAATAACAGGAAAAAGATGATAATAAAAAGTTTTAAAAGATGTATCAATCAATATGAGCTAATGTGAGTGATTTAAAGCTAGAAAAATTATAACTCATGATAAAATTCATCCTAAAACTTAAAGAGGTTATATATACTAGTAAAACAAATAACAGATCAAGAATATATAACAATTCTGAACATATAGGTACCTAAAATAGACTGTAAAATGCTGCTAGAAATGTAAGGTAAAATCGAAGACTAAAAAAACTTAAAAGATTACTATTTTACTGCAAGTTTCTTAAAACCATATAGGTCAAGCAGAAAAAATCAAGGAGAGATAAATGTTTAAATAATGCTATTAATAATTTTACACTAAATGATTTGGGAAGAACTTCATATAAAACAAACAAAAACAACAACACATTTTTTCAAGTCTTGAGAATTTCACAAAAATTTTCAGAAAGAATAAAAACATTATTTTAAAGAAACAACATCATATAAGATAGATTCTCCTATGATAATGTCATATGCATAAAATCAATAGCAAAATTTTGTGTATATGATTATTAAAAACAAATTTAAGAATTATATACAATGACCCTTGAATTAAAGAGGAAATCAGGAAAAATGTATAAATGCTTAAAACCAAAATGAAAGGACAAAACACTATTGCTTTAAGTTAGAGTGGGTATTTTTGCAATGCTCCCTTTAGAAAGTTATTAAACCAAAAAGCTATTGTTTGGATAATTGAAGGTGTATGTGTGGGTATATAATTCTTTTTTACTTTTCTATTATGGGACATTTCAATGGTTGCAAATTAGGGTACTCAGAGGATGACCTTGAAAGAAGGAGGCTAAAATTGGGAGAAAAAAAGAGTTACATGTTGTTTAGAATGACTTATATTTGATGAGCTTGGGTAAGGTTATATCTACAAAGCCATATAAAGGCACACCTCAGAGATATTGTGATTTTGGTCCCAGACCACCAAAATAAAAAGAGTATCCCAAGAAAATGAGTTAACACAGTTTTTCTGCTTTCCATATGAGTTATGTTTACACTACATTGTAGTCTATTGTTTGCATAGCATTATGTCTAAAGATATCTTAATTTAAAAATACTTTGTTGCTAAAAACCATATTCTGAGTCTTCAGCAAGTCGAATTTTTTTTTAATACTAACACCAAAGATCACTGATCACAGATCACCATGGCAAAAATAATAATAATGAAAAAGTTTAAACTATTTAAGAGAATTACCAGATTATGACATAGAAATGAAGTGAGCAAATGCTGTTGGAAAAATAATGTGGATAAACTTGCTTAACACAGGGTGGCCACACATCTTTCATCTGTAACAAACACAATGCTGTGAAGTGCAGTAAAGCAAAGTACAGTAAAATGAGGTTTGCCCTTTGAGGTATGTGTATCTGTGTATTATACATGTATGTATGTGTGTGGATCAGGCTAAAGGTTAGTTATAAAATGTCAACAGTTAGTGTCAGGAGCTTTTACACTTTCTTTCTGTTTACCCTAAAACTGTCTGTATGTCAGAATCACCTGTGGAAGCAAAACAATAAATAAAATCCAGATACCCAAGACCTACCTCTGAAGCTTCTCATTTAGTGGGGGCTGGATTTCCTCTATGTTTAAAAGTCTCTACAAGTGATTCTGATACAATGCATAGACACAGTGTAAAGCTTTTGCTTTACATGAAATAATACTTTTATTTTATAGTTGTATTCAGTTAAGTTCAGTTCAGTAGCTCAGTCCTGTCTGACTCTGCCACCCCATGAATCACAGCATGCCAGGTGTCAAAATGCACTCCCCACTCTAAAAAAAGAAGGAACTAGTACTCTCTACTGCCACTTGGTGGCAGCATGCATATATTGCAAGGGCAGAGATACTGTAGGAGTCCAATTTAATGGAACCTTTTAGAATTGGAATACTGTAAAGAGATCATGTAGTCAAGCTTCCAACTTTTATAGCTGCAAAAACTAAGGCCCACATAAGTGAAATGATTGATCTCTAAAGAGTGTTAGTGAAAGAGTATGAAATAAAAAATATCTATGAACTTTTAATTTTGTGCTATTTCTTTTAATCTTAAGTATTAACTCAAACTTCGGTGTGACAGATTTAGGATTGAATTCTTGCTCAGATTTATTGGTTGCATGCCTTTTAGTAAGTTGCTAAAACATTTTGAACTTTGCTTTTCACATATGTAAAATGATGAGCCTTGACTGATACAAAATATGAAATAGCTTAGCACTGTTCTTAACATACACAAGTACTTAAAAAATTTTGGCTCTCAGCCCTCTTAAACAGCCTCTATCCTTTAGCAATAAAAGTGTCTTTCAGCTAGAAAACCACCCCAGAGCTGACAATGTTCTGGCAAGGGACATAGGATTCTTTTTCTTTATATCTCATATTTGAACTACATTTAAACATCAACATCTCTTGTTTATAGTGTATTAATGAATTTGATAGATGAATTTTAAAAAGTAATATGCAGGAATTAAGCTGCCTGACTCCAAAGAAATATAATTCGATAGTGGTAGCTGGAATGATAAGCAGTGTTTGGGTAGGGGGTTTGTATTGGATATGAACAACCTGTACTCTGGTTCTCCTATTAAGAATAAATAGAATCCTTTCAAAATATGCTTTCAAGGGCAGTTATTTTCATCTGACTCATTTAAGTTACCTGCAAGAAAAATACAATTTCCTGAATCCTTGTTTAAAAGACTTTTAGTATAAAACAAATAATTTTCTGCAACATTTCCCAAACTTTTCATTATCAAATTGGGTGAGGTTTCCCAATGATTATCATTTCACAACAGTATCTCCATTTTTACCTTCTTTAAATGAATTGGCCTAGCAGATGTGCAATTAAAACAGAGCTTCATCCTTAACATATTTTACATTTTGTATTCAAACAGTAAGAAGAAAACAGGATCAGGGAATTGAGCCGTAAAACTGAATAGATTACTGATACATGCTACTTTATGGATGAGACTAAATGAAAGAAGTCAGACACAAAAGGCCACATAGTATTTGGTTCCGCTGTCCAGCATAGGAAAATCCATATGTCGGGGGAGTGTATAATTTCCTTGGTTCTGTCTCACCGCAGCAAAAATCTGAAACAGCAGACCAGTGTTACAGCGTGGTTACAGTTCAGTTTTATTTGTCAAGCAAAGGAAAATACATGCTCAAGTTGTGAGGGCGGGCTAACCCAAAAGCAGAGTGGGTCTCAATTTGGATCCTCTTTTTATATGTTTTTTTCTCCTCCCCTGAGCCTGTCCTATGTAAATTGGACTAACCAGGAGGGCTTTTTGTTTCACCTGAGGTTCTCACTCCAGTCCTTGGACCTTCCTTTGTTCCATTTTCGTGGACTTCTCCCTTCTTTGTCTTTTCAGTTGAGTTCAGTTCAGTCGCTCAGTCGTGTCCGACTCTTTGTGACCCCATGAATCACAGCACGCCAGGCCTCCCTGTCCATCACCAACTCCCGGAGTTCACTCAAACTCATGTCCTTCAAGTCGGTGATGCCATCCAGCCATCTCATTCTCTGTCTTCCTCTTCTCCTCCTGACCCCAATCCTTCCCAGCATCAGAGTCTTTTCCAGTGAGTCAACTCTTCGCATGAGGTAGCCAAAGTATTGGAGTTTCAGTTTTAGCATCAGTCCTTCCAGTGAATACCCAGGACTGATCTCCTTTAGAATGAACTGGTTGGATCTCCTTGCAGTCCAAGGGACTCTCAAGAGTCTTCTCCAACACCACCCTTCAAAAGCATCAATTCTTTGGTGATCAGCTTTCTTCACAGTCCAACTCTCATATCCATACATGACCACTGGAAAAACCATAGCCTTGACTAGACGGACCTTGGGTGACCTTAAAAGTAAATGATATCCCATTGTTACTTTGTAATGACCTGGGCAGACCAAATCTCAGAAAGATTTCATGGAGCAGTTTTTTTTACCACCTCCTCAGCCTTCTGAGGTATGAAAGCCTTCAATCCATCCTGTGAATGTATCTATCATGATTAATAGGTATTTTTACCCTTGAGAAACTCTCATCTGGGTGAAGTCCATCTGCCAGTCCTCTCCTGGGTAGGTCCCATGCCATTGGATGGACTGGGCTAACTGGGGTCTTCGAGCTGCTTGGGGGGTTTATTTGGTAAGTGGGACAAGAGGAGATGACTTGCCATATAGTTGTTTGGAGGCCTGTTCCTCTGAAGGACCTTTGTAGTAATCTTTGGAGGGCCTTCTCCCCTAAATGAGTGGTGGCATGTAAGGAGTTAACAAACTTCCATTGGAGGTTCCCAGGCAGAAAAAAGCGTCCTTCCTATTGGAACCACCCCATAAGATCTTCTTGAAAGCTCTCACTCTTAGAGGCAAGAGTGAAAGGGGAGAGAGCCCTCGGGGGTAGGCAGGGGGGTAGCTGGGTTATATTCCCTCATGAGGGAATATAGTCAGGCCTGGATTTTCCATCAGCACTACTTGATATCTGAGGGTCCCTTGATCAGACATACATAAATGGTCTCTCCTATTAAGGAGATGTTTTGCTTGGTGGCTGGTAAAAATAGTTTGCTGCCAAGAGAGAGTTTTAAAGCATCTACTGTCAGGACTGCAATGGCTTCAAGATTTTGAAGGCAGGGAAAATCTCTTCCCAATAAGGAAGTAGGACACTCAGGGACCACCAGAAACTGGTGGGAAAATATTTGTTCATCCCAGCAACAAAAAAGTACTTGGGTGAATCTTTTTGTAATTGTTTTCCTATAGTACCCAAAATGGTACAGGTTTGGGAGGAGAAGGCTCTGGAGTAGGAGGTTAGGAAAGAGTAGGTAGCCCCTGTGTCAACCAAGAAATTCTCAGACCTACCTGCCATATCCAGTTGCACCCTTGGCTATAGCCACGTGATGGTTATCTGTAACAGGTGAGCTGGCTGGAATGAGCCACTTCAAGTCTGTTGAACCATCATGAGGGAAGGCTGGGTGCTTGACCTTGAGGCTCCTGTGTCCCGAGAGCAGAGTGCTGCCCAGTGTCCCAATTGATGGCATTTGTAGCAAGTTTTAGGAGACTTGTCACAGTTTGGACATTCTTTGGCCCAATGTCCCGCCTGTCTACAGATAAAGCATTTGCCTCCTGCTTTGTCCTTTAAGGCCTCGGGTTTTGCCATAGGGCTTCCCTGGAGGGCATCTAGCATCTGGGCATGTCTTGTCTGTTTCCTTTTCTTCCTTTCCTGGGCCTTGGCTTCCCTCTCCTGTTCTCTGTTATAAAAGGTACTGGTGGCTGTCTGGACCATCACATCTAAAGAGGCAGCAGGGTTCTGCTGCTACAGCTGTTATAACTTTATCCTGATGTCTGATGCACATTGGGACAGGAATTTGTCCTTTAAAATCACTTGCCCCTTGTAAGAGTATAAGTCCAGATTGGTAAACTTTTGAAGGGACTCTTTAAGCCTTTCCAGTAGGCAATGGGGTTCTCATTGGGCTCCTGAGTTATTGCCGAGACCAGGCACAGTCCCACAACTAATATGCTTCCTGCTATTTCCATGGGTGGACTTCCTTAGGGGTGAGTCTTTCTGAAGCTTATCCTACCTAGTACTGTTGCAACCTGAGAACCAGGGGTCCCAGGATCAGGGTGCAGATCCCCAGGCAGGCTGAGGTGTGACAGCCTCCTGGAGATTGAATCCCTGGGCAGGTCAAGGCAGGTTGGCCTCCTGAGAATTGGGTCCCTGGGCAGGTTGAGGCATGTCAACTTCCTGAGATCCCTGGACTGGTGGATTCCCGAGCAGGTTGAGATGTGACAGCCTCCTGGAAATCAAATCCCCAGGCAGGTTGAGCCATGTCAACCTGCTGGGACCCCCGGACTTGTGGATCCCCAAGCAGGTTGAAGTGTGACAACCTCCCAAGGACCAGATCCCTAGGCAGGTCAAGGCAGGTCGACCTCCTGGGAACCCTGGCTGGAATTGGGCATCCCCAAGGTCTCCAGCATGACCAGTACTGGGTAGGATAAAGGGGTTATAATCTTAGCTCATTGCTGGTTTGTCCACCGTGGATGGGAACACATATCATGATGTAAAGCAATCCAAGTCTATGCCCTGAGACTGGGAACCTGGTGAAAGTCATAAGCTGTTATTGCTCTTATTGCTCTGACAGAATGGATGTCACTGATTTCCTCTCCTAGTACTCCATAAGAACAATTTTAACACCTCCATAAAGTGTTTCCAATGGTTAACATTTCATTGTCATAGACCTACTTTAGGTAATAGCAGAAGTAATGACAAAGGAATGGGTTATCTGGTCCTGTTAGGGGCATTAATAGTAATAATAAGCTGGGTGGAGCTATGTTTCCTACAAGGGGCAGGGTCCTGGTTGTAGGAGTTAGTGAATGGATTAAGAACAAATTTATAAGAGGCAACAGACTAGTGGGCCTTAGAAAGCATCACTATGAACAAAGATACTGGAGGTGATGGAATTCCAGTTGAGCTATTTCAAATCCTGAAGAATGATGCTGTGAAAGTGCTGCACTCAATATGCCAGCAAATTTGGAAAACTCAGCAGTGGTCACAGGACTGGAAAAGGTCAGTTTTCATTCCAATCCCAAAGAAAGGCAATGCCAAAGAATGCTCAAACTACATCTCACACATGTGCACTCATCTCACACGCTAGTAAAGTCATGCTCAAAATTCTCCAAGCCAGTCTTCAGCAATACATGAACCATGAACTTCTAGATGTTCAAGCTGGTTTTAGAAAAGGCAGAGGAACCAGAGATCAAATTGCCAACACCCACTAGATCATGGAAAAAGCAAGAGAGTTTCAGAAAAACATCTATTTCTGCTTCATTGACTATGCCAAAGCCTTTGAATGTGTGGATCACAAGAAACTGGAAAATTCTGAATGAGCTGGGAATACCAAACCACCTGACCTGCCTCTTGAGAAACCTATATGCAGGTCAGGAAGCAACAGTTAGAACTGGACATGGAACAACAGACTGGTTCCAAATCGGGAAAGAGATGTGTCAAGGCTGTATATTTTCCTGCTTATTTTTAAGTTATATGCAGAGTAAATCATGAGGAACACTGGGCTAGAAGAAGCACAAGCTGGAATCAAGATTGCTGGGAGAAATATCAATAACCTCAGATATGCAGATGACACCACCCTTATGGCAGAAAGTGAAGAGGAACTAAAGAGCCTTTTGATGAACGTTAAAGAGGAGAGTGAAAAATTTGGCTTAAAGCTCAACATTCAGAAAACTAAGATCTTGACATCTGGTCCCATCACTTCATGGCAAATAGATGGGGAAACAATGTAAACAGTGACAGACTTTATTTTTGGGGGCTCCAAAATCACTGCAGATGGTGATTGCATCCATGAAATGAAAAGACGCTTACTCCTTGGAAGGAAAGTTGTGACCAACCTAGATAGCATGTTAAAAAGCAGAGACATTACTTTGCCAACCAAGATCCGTCTAGTCAAGGCTATGGTTTTTCCAGTGGTCACATATGGATGTGAGAGTTGGACTGTGAAGAAAGCTGATCGCCGAAGAACTGGTGCTTTTGAACTGTGGTGTTGGAGAAGACTCTTGAGAGTCCCTTGCACTGCAAGGAGATCCAACTAGTCCATTCTAAAGGAGATTGGTCCTGGGTGTTCTTTGGAAGGACTGATGCTAAAGCTGAAACTCCAATACTTTGGCCACCTCATGCGAAGAGTTGACTCACTGGAAAAGACTCTGATGCCGGGAGGGATTGGGGGCAGGAGGAGAAGGGGACGAAAGCGAAAGAGATGGCTGGAAAGGCATCACCAACTCGATGGAGGTGGGTTTAAGTGTACTCTGGGAACTGGTGATGGACAGGGAGGCCTGGCGTGCTGTGATTCATGAGGTCGCAAAGAGTCGGTCATGACTGAGCAACTGAACTGAACTGAACAGACTAGATGGGCCATAAAAGTGGAATTGAGATTTGACCTGGGGATATGTTTGTAACTTTAGGAGAAAGGTGGTAAAGGTTGGGGTCCAAATGGCCTGCAGGAATAACTCTCAAAGTGGCAAACATTATCCCTGGAAGCCCAGTTGTCCTGGAAGGGATGCAACCAACAGATGGACTTGTAGCAGATATTATGTGCCTGACACCCACCCTAGTGGGTTCACTGAGAGATGCTGTTGTTGCTCATGTTGTAGGAAACATGGAAGATGAAGGCCTGAATACCTAGAGGGACTGAATATGATACAGTATTTCCCTTCCAAGGGCCGGCTCTTTTCTGGTTGTCCCTCAAGAAGATTTTAGAGGCAAATTGTGGGCCTGGACAAGGCTCAGGAAAAGAGCATTATGCAAGAGCTAAGGGAGCAGGGCACAACTTATGAAAGAATGACAGAGCCCATGGGCATCACATAAACTGATTAAAATCAAATGGGTCCAAGATGACAAACAAGTCAATTTCAACTAAACCTTGATTCTCAATCTGCAAGCTAAATGACACACCCAGAGGTGCCAGGACAGTTCCAAGGTACTATCAAAAGACTGTGACTTTACAGTGGAAGTGACAAATAGATTCAAGGGATTAGATCTGACAGACAGAGTGCCTGAAGAACTATGGACAGAGGTTCATGACATTGTAGAGGAGGCAGTGATTAAGACCATCCCCAAGAAAAAGAAATGCAAAAAGGCAAAATGGTTGTCTGAGGAGGCCTTACAAACAGCTATGGAAAGAAGAGATGTGAAAGGCAAAGGAGAAAAGGAAAGATATACCCATTTGAATGCAGAGTTCTAAAGAATAGCAAAGAGAGATAAGAACGCCTTCCTCAGTGATCCGTGCAAAGAAATAGAGGAAAACAATAGAATGGGAAAGACCAGAGATCTCTTCAAGAAAATTAGAGATAGCAAGGGAATATTTCATACAAAGATGGGCACAATAAAGGACAGAAATGGTATGGACTTAAGAGAAGCAGAAGATACTAAGAAGAGGTGGCAAGAAAACACAGAAGAACTATACAGAAAAGATCTTCACGACCCAGATAATCATGATGGTGTGATCACTCACCTAGAGCCAGACATCCTGGAATGAGAAGTCAAGTGGGCCTTAGGAAGCATCACTATGAACAAAGCTAGTGGAGGTGATGGAATTCCAGTTGAGCTATTTCAAATCCTAAAAGATAATGCTGTGAAAGTGCTACACTCAATATGCCAGCAAATCTGGAAATATCAGCAGTGGCCACAAGACTGGAAAAGATCAGTTTTCATTCCAATCCCAAAGAAAGGAAATGCCAAAGAATGCTCAAACTACTGCACAATTGCACTCATCTGACATGCTAGCAAAGTAATACTCAAAATTCTCCAAGTCAGGCTTCAGCAGTATGTGAATGGTGAACTTCCAGATGTTCAGGCTGGATTTAGAAAAGGCAGAGGAATGAGAGATCAAATTGCCAACATTCGTTGGATCATCGAGAAACCAAGAGAGTTCCAGAAAAACATCTATTTCTGCTTTATTGACTATGACAAAAGCTTTATGTGGATCACAACAAACTGAAAAATTCTTCAAGAGATGGGAATACCAGACCACATGACCTGCCTCCTGAGAAATCTGTATGCAGGTCAAGAAGCAACGGTTAGAATCGGACATGGAACAACAGACTGGTTCCAAATCAGGAAAGGAGTACTTCAGGGCTTTATATTGTCACCTTGCTTATTTAACATATATGCAGAGTACATCATGAGAAATGCTGGACTGGATGAAGCACAAGCTGGAATCAAGATTGCTGGAAGAATATCAATAACCTCAAATATGCTGATGATACCATCCTTATGGCAGAAAGTGAAGAAGAAATAAAGAGCCTCTTGATGAAAGTGAAAGAGGAGAGTGAAAAAGTTGGCTTAAAGCTCAACATTCAGAAAACTAAGATCATGGCATCTGGTCCCATCACTTCATGGGAAATAGATGGGGAAACAGTGGAAATAGTGTCAGACTTTATTTTCTTGGGCTCCAGAATCACTGCAGATGGTGACTGCCATGAAATTAAAAGATACATGCTCCTTGAAAGAAAAGTTATGACCAACCTAGACAGCTTATTAAAAAGCAGAGACATTACTTTGCCACCAAAGGTCCATCTAGTCAAGGCTATGGTTTTCCAGTAGTCATGTATGGATGTGAGAGTTGGACTATAAAGAAAGCTGAGCACTGAAGAATTGATGCTTTTGAATTGTGGTGTTGGAGAAGTCTCTTGAGAGTCCCATGGACTGCAAGGAGATCCAACCATTCCATCCTAAAAGAAATCAGTCCTGAAAATTCATTGGAAGGACTGATGCTGAATCTGAAACTCCAATACTTTGGCTACCTGATGTGAAGAACTGACTCTTTGGGAAAGACCCTGATGCTGGGAAAGATTGAAGGCAGGAAGAGAAGGGTATGACAGAGGACGAGGTGGTTGGATGGCATCACTGGCTCAATGGACATGAGTTTGAGTAAACTTCAGGAGTTTGTGACAGACCGGGAAGGCTGGCATACTGCACTCCCTGGGGTTGCAAAGAGTCAGACATGACTGAACGACTGAGCTGAACTGAACTGATAAAATAGATAACTAGTGAGAACATACTGTATAGCACAGGGAACTCGACCACTTTTTGATGACCTAAATGGGAAGGAAAACCACAAAAGAGAGGATATATGTATATGTAAAGCTGAGTCCCTTTGCTATATAATAGACTGTGTAACTGAACTGAACCGAATCAAAAGACCAAGGAGTGGGTGGTTCCCCAATTGTTGGAATGATCCTCTAACTCATTAGCACATGAAATCACCCAGCTCAGGAAAACTAAGCTTACCACATTTCATGGCCACCACATATCCCCTCTGTGATGGCACACACTCTGGTCTGTGCTTCTTTCTGAATCTGAACAAATCTACCTCTTACCTATTGCTGTGTCTCTCAATGAATTTTTTTGCAGAGAGACATCAAGAACCTGAGCTTCATTAGTTCCTGAAACCAGGAACTGTGGGTTTCAGCCAGGCTCAAGTCCCAGTTGGATACAACTGAATGACTAAGCATAGCACAGAATCCTTGCCACGTAGGTTTGAGTCCCAATCTTAGGTAAACAGTTTCAAACACAACTTTCAGAAGTGGAAAGATGATGACCTGCCCAATACTTTGTAAGCAGTGGCATAGATGGAGAGAGGAACGGAAAGATGGGAGGAAAAAGCAGTTGGAGAAACGTGCCAAGGAAACCCCTTCATGGCCTGCTGGAAAATCTGCTGAATATCTGACCTGGGCTCACAGTTTTCATTGGCCTGATCCTTGGCACAAAGAAGACTGAGGACAGAAGAACCCTCTCCTGCTTGGGCACAGCAGATTGTAGAACCTTTGGGATACACTGGGTATTAGCACCTGCCAGAGTCCCTCAATTGCATCCACTGCCACTCACCTATTTGCAGGGGGTTCAAGGAAACAAGAAATGAGAGATCATAAAGGATTTAAGATTTTGTTAGCCCTATGTCCTTCCAGCCATAGGGATGAGGACCACCTACCTTAGCTGGAGGTCTTCCGGAATCTAAGACTGAGCCACATGAGCTTTCTGCCGAGTTTATTTTTGCTGTCCCAGTTTCCAGCACATTGGGCTTCTTGTCACTTCCACTGCACTAGGTTTCCTTCACATTCAGCTTCCACTTCAGAGCTTCTGCTGAGTTGGGCTGCTGCTGTACTTGGCCTCCACCTTGTGGGGGCCGAGACAAGATTGTTTCAACCAGTTAAATCTGAGAAATGGCACCAGATACATCGGGGGAGTGTGTAATTTCCTCTGTTCTCTCTCACCGCAGCAAAAATTTGAAATGGCGGGCCAGTGTTACAGCTTGGTTACAGCTCAGTTTTATTTGTCAAGCAAAGGAAAATATATCCTTGAGGCATGAGGGCGGGCTGACCCAAAAGAAGAGTGGGGCTCTATTTGGGTCCTGTTTTATATGTTTTTTTTCTCCTCCTCTCTGAGTCTGCCCTATGTAAATCGGGCTAGCCAGGAGGGCTGTTTGTTTCACCCGAGGTCCTCACTCTGGTCCTTGGACTCTCCTTTGTTCCATTTTCTCGGGTTTCTCCCTTCTGTGTTTTTTAGCCACTGCCATTTTGGACTCCTTTTTCCTTTTCTAACTACATAACACATAGAAACAGAAAATACATTAGTGGTTTCCAGAGATTTGGAAGAGAGGGAAATAGAGTATGGATGCTGCAAATGGGTGCAGATTTCCTTGTAGGGTGATGGAAATGTTTCACAACTAGATAGTGGTGACAGTCGCACAACATTGTGAAAGTACTAACTTCTACCGAATTATACAATGAATTGTAAAATGATCAATATGCTACATTTTATGTTCATTTTCAGTTCAGTTTATTTTACTACAATAAAAATGTGAAAGAATTAGAGAAAGTCATTGTGTTTGGGGAAGTAAGGTGAACTGGTCAAAAGAAAGACATATCTACTATGCAATTTTCTCTCAGCTCTCCCAGTGTGTTGGTCCTCAGCAAAAAGTAGGCTGAACCTGTAGATGATAGTCATTAAGCATGGTCCAAAGATGAAAGTCAAAGAGGAGAGTGAAAAGGTTTGCTTAAAGCTCAACATTCAGAAAACTAAGATCATGGCATCCGGTTCCATCACTTCATGGAAAATATTTGGGGAAACAGTGGAAACAGTGGCTGACTTTATTTTTTTGGGCTCCAAAATCACTGCAGATGGTGACTGCAGTCATGAAATTAAAAGATGCTTACTCCTTGGAAGGAAAGTTATGACCAACCTAGACAGCATATTAAAAAGCAGAGACATTACTTTATCAACAAAGGTCCTTCTAGTCAAGGCTATGGTTTTTCCAGTGGTCATGTATGGATGTGAGAGTTGGACTATAAAGAAAGCTGAGCACAGAAGAATTGATGCTTTTGAACTGTGATGTTGGAGAAGACTCCTAAGAGTCCCTTGGACTGCAAGGAGATCCAACCAGTCCATCCTAAAGGAGGTATAACATGGGTGTTCATTGGTATGACTGATGTTGAGGCTGAAACTCCAATACTTTGGCTACCTGATGCAAAGAGCTGACTCATTTGAAAATACCCTGATTCTGGGAAAGATTGAGGGCAGGAGGAGAAGGGGATGACAGAGGATGAGACGGCTGGATGGCATCACTGACTCAATGGACATGAGTTTGGGTAAACTCCCGGAGTTGGTGATGGACAGGGAGGCCTGGCGTGCTGTGGTTCATGGTGTCACATAGAGTCAGACATGACTGAGTGAACTGAAAGGAAAGTAAAGAAACATAAAATAAAATCCAACTATTCTTTGGAGCTTCCCCGGTGGCTCAGTCCATAAAGAATCTGCCCGTAATGCGAGAGACCAGGGTTCAATACCCTGGGTTGGGAAGATCCACTGAAGAAGGGGACAACTACCTATCCCAGTACCCATTCTTCCCTGGTGGCTCAGTTGGTAAAAAGTCTGCCTGCAATGTGGGAGACCCAGGTTCAGTCCCTGGGTTGGGAAGAAACCTTGGAGAAGGAAATGGCAACCCACTCCAGTATTCTTGCTGGAGAATTCCATGGACAGAGGAGCCTGTGGGCTGCAGTCCATGGGGTCACAAAGAGTTGGACATGACTGAATGACTAACACTTTCACTTTTCATTCTTCTTTGGCTCATCTGTGATGGGTCAGCTTCCTCTGTGCCATATGGACATTCATGAAGACATTTACATTTAGGCTTCCACCAGTACTTTACCCCCAGCCCCTTCAGACATGAAGTCAACAGCATTCCTTAATCCTATGGACTAATCCGTGCTGGTCATAATCAGTTTTATGGAAAGAAAAGGAAAGGAGGAAAATCCCTCCACATTGGCTTGGTGGCCTTAGGATGAAACGGATGCTGAAGATGGCTTGGTTGAAAACCTGGAAAATTTTAGTTTCCTTTTTCTTTCCTTTTATCTTTCCTATCAGGTCTTGTGCCCACTCCCCACTCCTTTCTTTCAAGCAGAGAATATATTAAGTCGCTACTTTTTTCTTAGTAAAACAAGTATTGTTTTAGATTTCTTGTTGTTATGTGAATGATATTGTTTTGTTTTGATTTGTTTTAACTGCCAAGTGAGCGTTGGTGGTTGATGTAGTGGGTATCTTAGGAATGTACCTTTTTCAAGATTAAGTATAAAAGCTTTTTGTTTGAATTGACTTTTACTGGGTGCTTCAGGCTTTGCTTTTGGCTCTTTGACATGGGATTGAATGTCACTATATTTCCTTTGAGGTTCCAATAAATAAATGATTCTACATCCACCTGGGCACTTTTTTGGTGATTTTTCTATGTGTGCTCTTTAATAGACAGATGTGGATTCTAGGAAAATGAGATATAAATGAATATAAGTAATCTGAAAGTTTTAGAATTTGCTTTGGTTGTATTCCTAGTCTCATTCTACTTCATGTAGCAGATGGCTTTTGAGAGCATTAGCTATATATTTATTAAATATTATATAAATATGCCAATATTATCAACATATTACTATATAAATGTAATATATTAATATTTATGTTGATGTATAACAATTATGTGTTATATTAAATATTAACTATTTATGTATAACATATACAAGTATATATTTTATTAATATAATATAGTCATGATATTAATGTGATATACCACACTGACTATAAAATAGTTATATCAAATATATAAATATTCAGGCTTCCCAGATGGTGCAGTGGTAAAGAATGCAGGTGAAGGAGATGCAAGAGATGTGGGTTCGATCCCTGACTCAGGAAGATCCCTTGGAGAAGGGAATGGCTACCCACTCCAGTATTCTTTCCTGGAGAATTCCATGGAGAGAGGAGCCTGGTGGGTCACATTCCATGGGATTGCAAAGAACTGGACATGACTGAGTGATGGGGCACATATAAATATACAGTTCTTATAATGATATGTTTAATATATTCTATACAATACAATATAATGTATTATAAGACAATTATATAATATAAATATATACATTTATAAACATATTTATGTATTTTAATTATATAATACGTGCGTTACATTATGCATACAAGTATGTAGGTATACTTAACATTTTATTATGTAGGAATCTGTTCATCATAACAGCTGATGTAAAATAAACAGTATTTTAAATCAAATGGGCTATAATCTTACTACCTACACATAACTACTTAAAAAATTTTGAACCTTATCTAAATCATACTTGCATAACTCTCAACTATATTTTTACACATGTACATGTACACATTTATATATGATAATATATATAATACCAGTTTTCAGTTCAGTGTGTGTGTATATATATATGATTATGTTCCTGTGTATATATATAAATATACATCATGTTTTCATATATATATAAAAATGTATATATGTTTCATATGTTTATATAAATGTCATATAAATTATGTATATATAGATACAGAAATATACTTATTTAACAAAAGGGACTAAAATAAACATAGTTCTCAAAGGAGTACATCAAAGCTGTATATTGTCACCCTGCTTATTTAACTTATATGCAGAGTACATCATGAGAAACACTGGGCTAGAAGAAGCACAAGCTGGAATCAAGATTGCTGGGAGAAATATCAGTAACCTCAGACATGCAGATGACACCATCCTTATGGCAGAAAGTGAAAAACTAAAAAGCCTCTTGATGAAAGTGAAAGAGGAGGGTGAAAAAGTTGGCTTAAAGCTCAGATTTCAGAAGACTAAGATCATGGCATCTGGTCCTATCACTTCATGGCAAATAGATGGGGAAACAGTGGAAACAGTGTCAGACTTTATTTTTTGGGCTCCAAAATCACTGCAGATGGTGACTGCAGCCATGAAATGAAAAGACGCTTACTCCTTGGAAGGAAAGTTATGACCAACCTAGATAGCACATTAAAAAGCAGAGACATTACTTTGCCAACCAAGGTCCGTCTAGTCAAGGCTATGGTTTTTCCAGTGGTCACGTATGGATGTGAGAGTTGGACTGTGAAGAAAGCTGAGAGCTGAAGAATCGATGCTTTTGAACTGTGGTGTTGGAGAAGACTCTTGAGAGTCCCTTGGGCTGCAAGGAGATCCAACCAGTCCATTCTAAATGAGATCAGTCTGGGTGTTCATTGGGAGGACTGATGCTAAAGCTGAAACTCCAATACTTTGGCCACCTCATGCGAAGAGTTGACTCATTGGATAAGACCCTGATGCTGGGAGGGATTGGGGGCAGGAGGAGAAGGGGACAACAGAGAATGAGATGGCTAGATGGCATCACCGACTTGATGGACATGAGTTGGGTAAATTCCGGGAGTTGGTGATGGACAGGGAGGCCTGGTATGCTGTGATTCATGGGGTCGCAAAGAGTCGGACACAACTGAGCGACTGAAGTGAACTGAAGAACAAAAATAGTTACGTCTCACCGTTTCAACAACTCTTTATAGTTTTCTACCACATGTGTTTCTGTAATTGTTATGAACAATTCCCCTTTGTTGAATGTTGTTTTAATATTTGTCATTATAAATGAGGCTATGAAGCACATGGGGGGCAAGAGTACTTGAAAAACTCTCCTAAAAGAAAACACTTAGGTATGCTAAGTTCAATGTAAAAAACTTATTTTCAAGTGCATGTCTGATTTTGGAGATATGTAATAGAAATTTCCATGACCCACGAATGAAGGGTGGTGTATCACTGTGAGAGTTAAAGTTACATTAAGGGTGGATTTAAGATCTTGATAGCCTAGAACACAAGCTGGCAAACCTCATTTTATAGAGCCAAATAGCAAATATTTAAGGCTTTGTGGACCTAAGAGGCAAAATTGGGGATATTATTTAGGTGCTGTGCTGTGCTTAGTTGCTCAGCCACGTCTGACTCTTTGCAACCCCATGGACTGTAGCCCATCAGGCTCCTCTGTCCATGGGGATTCTTCAGGCAAGAAGACTGGAGTGGGTTGCCTTTCTCTACGGGATCTTCCCAACCCAGGGATCAAACCCAAGTTTCCTGCATTGCAGGCAGATTCTTTTACCATGTTAGCTACCAGGGAAGCCCAAGAATACTGTAGTTGGGAGCCAATCCCTCCTTCAGGAGAACTTTCCAACCCAGGAATCAAACTGGGGTCCCCTGCATTGCAGGCAGATTCTTTACCAGCTGAGCTACCTAGGAAGCCCACTATTTAGGTACTTATGTATATATGTATGTTAGTCGCTTAGTTGTGTCCAACTCTTTGCAACCCCATGGACTATAGGCTGCCAGGTTCCTCTGTCCACAGAATTCTCCAGGCAAGAATACTGGAGTGGGTTGCCATTTCCTTTTCCAGGGATCGGACCTGGATCTTCTGCTTGTAGGTGGATTCTTTGCCATCTGAGCCACCAGGGAAACCCACATACATGTATATTAGGTACTTATATAACCATTAAAATGTTACCACTTAAAAATGTGAAAATTATTCATAGCTCATAAGCTGTAAAAAATAGGCAGCTCTCTGGATTTGAGACACAAGCCATAGTTTACTGACTTAGAGACTCGGTTTTAATGGTTGTGACCACATGGGAGGCAGGAGATAGGAGTCCATCCCTACTAGATGGGAAGTTAGAACTAAACCTGTCCCTCGCTTCACCTGTAGTGAAAGGGTGTGCCAGGAGAAAAAGTATCTTTGAGGAAAGGGAGACTAAGACCAAATTCTCTTGGCCTCTACTCTCGGCAGGAAGCAAGTAGGAAATCTTGAAATTTTTGAACCCCACACCTGTGTTCACAGTGTTTGGGTTGTAAATTTGTTTGTGGTTCTGCAACTAGAAGCCAAAAAATTAAAGTGCTTCCAAAGGGGTAGCATTCCAAACACAAAACTAAATCCTTTCTGGAGAGGTAGACCTTCAACCCTGGCCTAAAGGGTCCCACAGATAAAGTTTAGCGAAACATGAGCTCATAAGCTAAATTTACACAATAATGAGGAAATCAGCTACAATGTGAGAGAATCAGCAAAAGCAGTCAATACTAGAGTTAGATTCCCAAGGCCATCCATTGGATGTTGAAATTACCAAGTGTAAGGCAGAAAATAAATATACATAAAACTAGAACTTAAAGAAGGATAATTTATAAGACTGGGTAGAATCTTTTTAAAAAATTTAAAATACATGTCATTGATAGAGGTAAAAACTCAAAGATTGTTTAAAACAGATTAATTATGGAGAGGAGTGAAATTATGCTGTTTTTTAAAATATGGCAGATCAGATATTCTGCCTAATTGTATAAGTAGACTGATCTTTAAAAATACACATTGTTTTAAAGACTTACTAACTCTACAGTCAGGACTTCCCTGGTGGCTCAGTGGTAAAGAATCCTCCTGTCAATGCATGAGATGCAGGTTTGACCCCTGGATCTGGAAGATCCCCTGGAGAAGGAAATGGGCATGCACTCCAGTATTTTTACCTGGAAAGTCCCCTGGACAGAGGAACCTGGCAGGCTACAGTCCATGGGGTCGCAAGAGTCAGACATGACTGAGCAACTAAACAACAGGAGCTGACCCTTAGATACTTAACACTAAGCTGAAACCTTCAGAAATGTTTAAGTATTTATCACCAAAAAGATTTGTTTTAATTAATGACCAAGTATTTTAACTGACATCAGAAGAGTAAAACAATAAACCCTGAGAATGTAGGAAAAAATTAGAGGTATGAACAGAACTTAATAAAACAGAAAAAAAGTATAAAATTGAGGGGATTTAGTAGGTCAAAATGATATTCCTTGAAAAGATTTAAAAACAATCACTTTGATTACAAAAAGCAAACAAATAAGGTACAGAAAGAATCTGGAAAAGATTCCAGCAGAGAAGTCAAACAGAGAATATATGAAATGCCAGTAAATTTGAACATTTATGTAAAATGGACAATTTCCTAGTTCCTAAAGTTTACCAAAACTGACAGAAGAGAAAGTATATAACTGGAGTTCTTTAACCAGTACAGGAATTAAGTCAATAGTTTAGAATCTTTTACCAAGAAAATATCAGATCATTTGGGAAGTGAATTCTATCAAATTTCTATAAACAGATAATATCAATATTAATAAGGAAAAAACTTCCAAAGAGTCACAAAAGAAAGATGCTCCTTTATTCATCTTACAAAGTCTATAATCTTTCTACTGAAAATAGGATAGCACAGTAAGGAAAATGAGATTTATAGGTCAAATTTACTTGTGAATATAAAAGCAAAATTTTAAACTATTATATCAGCTACCTCAGTTCACTAGAATGAGAAAAAGCATGACCAAGTTAGGTCATTCAATGAATGAAAAAGTAGTTTAATGTCAAGAATATATAAATTTAAATCACCCACATTTTATTTCTCTCATTTGTCTTTTAAAAAATTGGTAAGTACCTATATTGATCCTTCTTGTACTCGGCATTGTCCTAAGTGGTTTACACATTTGCTCCTTTAAACCTTCTATTATTCCTGGGAGAAGGTTCTATTTTGCTTCTATTTCTTAGGTAATACTCTTAATACCCAGGAAAGTAAGGTTACATTTGCAGGTTTGTGTGGATGGTCAGTGATGGGACCAGGACAGAAACCATTCAAAGACTACTCGGAAACAGAGCTCTGTATTGACACTTATGTTATAGATGAAAAGAACCATGCACTTACAATATAGTTTAGTGCTCACATTATAGGTTATAGGAAAGGAACCGTACACTTACATTACAGATTAACACTCATATTACAGGTTAGAAGCAAAAGAAACATACTTCTCTGAAAAGATGTAAAGAAAGCAAATCTATTTGTAAATATATTTCCCAATTTCTTTTCTGACTTTTGAAGTACATTTTGCCATGAAGAAAAATTAATTCTTATATAATTTAAATGTATCCTTTTTCTTTGTAGCTTAGAAAGGTATTCTTCATGAATAATCTATTTCAAGTCTCCCAGGTTACTACTGATTCTTTTACAGTGTCATTTTTAAAAAACTAGTTGGTATATCTAGAATTTCTTAATGATTAGCCATATTTTCCCAGTTTTGTTGAATGATTTTTGCTACTGATCCAAAAATGTCAATTTTATTATCATCTCAATTCCTTTATGCTCTTGAATCTAATTTTAATTTAAGATGCATCCTGTTCCACTGGATATTTCTTCTATTTTTGAACCAAAATGCTACTTTAATTATAATAAATGTGATATAGTAAATATATTACAAGATATAACAAATAGCATAATATTAAATAACAGTATAATTTACCATATAACAAGGTCAAAAGAGAACAGAAACTATACAGTCATTTGAAACATCCCCCAAAGATATTTTGTAAAAATCAATATTCATTTCTCCGTTCCGTTCCGTGGCTCAGTCGTGTCCGACTCTATGCGACTCCGTGGACTGTGGCCTACCAGGCTTCTCCGTCCACGGGATTCTCCAGGCAAGAATACTGGAGTGGGTTACCGTTTCCTTCTCCAGGGGATCTTCCCGACCCAGGGATCGAACCCGGGTCTCCCGCATTGGAGGCAGACGCTTTAACCTCTGAGCCACCAGGGAAGCCCATGTTCATTTTAAACTAAATAATAATAGGGATAAATGAATACTTCCACAATAAGAAGTAATTATATAAGAGAAAGAGATTAATAATAAAACTTTAGTAACATAGGCAATAAATGCCAGACAAGATGAAAGTGCCTGATATAATGTTAAATAAAAACAATTATTGAACAGTGTTTTTGAAGCACTTATGAGTTCTGTGACAAGAGAAAATAATATCCATAGAAAAGAGTATTTCATTGTTCTTAATGTCTGTACATGTTTTCATTGCATGAATATAGCAGCTTATTTAATACATCACTGTGCTACATCTGGGTTTCTAGGTTCTTATGGAATTTTACTTTATTTACTTTTTAAATCTATTTTTATTGCAGTATGCAGGATCTTTAGTTGTGACATGCAAACTCTTAGTTACAGTGTGTGGGATCTAGTTCCCTGACCAGGTATCAAACCTGGGCTCCATGCCTTGGGAGGGAGTCTTAGCCACTGGACCATCGGAGAGATCACTTTGTGGAATTTAATTATGCAAATATGTTTCAGACTCTAGGACTTCCTCTTTTTGTATCTTTTGAAAAAAACAATATCTCCACAGATGATTTATTTCTGCTGGCTGCTCCAGCCACTAGCACACTGTGGTTACTTCTCAGTTCTTCCCTTCACATTCCTAGTCAATATGAAAATGGAAGGCAAGAAGGTCTTCTGCTTTGGAGACTGTAGACATAAGTCTTGGTGGTAAAGGCTAAAAATATGAACCCTGAACAAATATTTTCCAGCTCTAACTATGTGTGAGTTCCTTGGTTTGATTCTGTAGAGGATACAAGACAAGACTGTAGAATCTGCCTTCACAGTGCTTCCAATAGGATGTTGTTGTTCAGTCGCTAAGTCACATTCAACTCTTTGTGACCCCATGAACTGCAGCACACCAGACTTCCCTGTCCTTCACTGTCTTCCAGAGTTTGCTGAAACTCATGTCCATCGAGTCGGGGATGCCATCCAACCATTTTATCCTCTATTGCCCCCTTCCAATAGTATGAGCTAAGTGAAATTTGGTTGGGTATCTAATTCAAGACAAAATATAATGGCTATTTTTTGCTCATAGCGAGATTGGTAGAGTGAATGTAGAAGTCACTATAGGCTTTTAATTAGAGGGACACAATAAATCTTGTATTGAAAGCTGATTATTCTGGTCTCTTTCTGGAGATGAACTGGAAATTGTATAGAAGATCCAAAATTAGCTTAACCAAAAGTAAACTCATAAATAATTGAACATTAATTAAATATTTGTGATCCATGTTTCTTTTTTACCATAATTTCTCCCATCTTATACACCTCTTTGATACTTGATTATTCATTTTCAAAGGTGCAATTAACAACAATTATTACTGTATGTATTTGGTTTTGTCTAGGCCCTGAAGAAACTGTCCTAAATTACCAGCTGTGATTTTCACTTTGATTTCCTCAAAAGAACAATTGGAACTCCTGGTCTTAAGTGGACTGGAATGTGAAACTATGTCTCTTAGATATAATTAGAGGACCCTGCAAAGTCGTTTGGTAAATGTTTGGAAAACACTAAGCTTCTTGAAATTGATTCTTGTAGTGCTGTAGGAAAGATCACTGAATCAAAAGGATGACAATGTTTCTTGTTCTTTTGTTGGCCTTCTTCATGGAAACATGGCTGAAGTTTCTGGACCTAATTTCCTCCCTTGTGTGGGAATTTCACTAAAAATATCCAACTGCATCCTGTCCCGATATAATTTCTGAAACTATTAGGACCAGACATGCATAGAGAGAAGACCATGGAAAGACAAAAAGAAAATATGGCAACTCCAAACCAAGAAGAGACATCTCGGAAGAAATCAACCCTATTGACAACTTATCAGACTTCTAGCCTCTAGACCTGTGAGTAGATACATTTATGTTGTTTAACTCAGTCTGTGGTATTTTGTCATGGCAACTCTAGGAAACTAGAACTTCTTTTTATGGCCTCCTCATCTTAAGTTGCAAGTTCAATATTCAATATCATAACTAGGAAATAAAACGACATTTAAATTCCTTGTTACAGTCTTTCTTTCCCATTCTTATTGTTAATAATTTCCATATTTGGGTCTCTTTTCTGTATCTTGCAAACAGAGTGTTACACTTATTTCTGGCCTTACCTCTAATATACAATAAATGTGCATATCCCTGAATTGATTTTGGAAAAGTGAAATGTATAGCAGGTATGTGTATGCGTATGTATATGTGTATATTCATATAATTTATTTTTGTATTTGAAATTAATATTATTTTTGGGTGTGCTGGGTCTTCATTGCTGTTAGTGGGCTTTCTCTAGTTGCAGTGAGTGGGGGCTATGCTCTAGTTTTGGTGTGCAGGCTTCTCATTGAAGTGGCTTCTTCTGTTGCAGAGCATGTGGGCTTAAGTAGCTGTGGCCTGTGGACTCAGTATTTGCAGTACATGGGCTTAGCTGCTCTGTGGCATATGTGATCTTCCCGGACCAGGGATTGAATTTGCACAACCAAGTTGCAGTGAGTGGGGGCTACTCTCTAGTTTGGTGTGCAGGCTTCTATCCCTGACCATGGGAAAAGCACAAACTCTGTGCCAATGATATATCCTGTTTCCCACTTTTCTAAATGTTATATTTTTCCCTTCATTGCTTTAGATCATGTGTAGCAAGCATGATGGGAAATGGCTACCAATGATTTTGCTATTAATTTCTATTATTACCTTCATTTCACTGTGGCTAAAGATACTTTGTATGATTTCAGTTTCTTATAATGTTTTGGTACTTGTATTGTGGCCTAATGTATGGTCTATACTGAAGAATGTTTCACGTGTACCTGAAAAAAATGTATATTCTTCTTTTATTGAGTGGAGTGATCTATACATCTCTGTTAGGTTTTGGTGGTTAATTGTGTTATTTAGTCCCCCAGCTCTCTATTGATCTTCTGTCTAGATGTGTTATACATTACTGAAAGCAAGGTATTGATCTCCAACTATTATTTTAGAACTATCTATTTTTCTTTCAGTTCTGTCAATGTTTGCTTTATATATTTGGGGGTTGTTTGGTACATTTTTTTTATAGTTGTTATATCTTTTTGATGGAATGGACTTGTCACTATATAGTGCCCTTTGTCTCTTGTGACAGTTTTGATTTAAAGTTTATTTTGTGTGATATTAGCATAGCTATTCCAGATATTGCTCCATTTTTTTCCTTTTTGGCTATAATTACATGGGATATTTTATCCCATGCTTTAACTATCAACCAACCTGTGTTTTGGGGTCAAGTCAGTTTTTTTGTAGACAGCATATAACTGCATCGTGATTTTTTAAAACTTTATCAATGTTTATCTTTTTATTGGAGAGCTTAATTCACTTACTTCTCAAAATTTACTAATGAGGAAGAACTTAATTCTGTCATTATTTACCATTCCAAAGTTAAAAACAATATAATTTGAACTGAAACCAATTTAACCTCAATGACATACAGAAACTCTGTTCCTATATAGTTCCATTCCTCTTCTTTATTGTTGTTACAAATTACACCTTTATACTTTGTGAGCCCAATATCATTGATTTATACTTACTTTATGCATTTGTTTTTTAAATCATGTACGAAATAAAAAGTGGCATTGCAAGCCAATAACATGATAGTGGCCTTAATATTTGCCCATGTATTTATCTTTACTGGAGATCTCTATTTCTTTAAACAGCTTTGAGTTACTGTGTAGTGGTTTTTAATTTCAACCTGAAGGATTCAGTTTGGCATTTCTTATAGGGTACTTGTTGGAAGTTGTAACAAACTCCCTCAGCTCTTGTTTATGTGAGAATGTGTTAATTTCCCCCTAAGTTTTGAAAACATTTTTGCCAAATATAGAATTCTTGGTTGACAGTTTTTGTTTTTTGTTTGTTAATTTTTCTTTCAGCACTTTAAATGTCTGGCCTTTGGCTCCCATGGTTTCAGATAAGAAATTAGCTATTAATCTTATTGGAGATCACTTCTTTGTAAAACATTTCTTTCTCCTTTCAAGATTCTCTCTTTGTCTTTTGGCTTCTGAGAGTTTGATTATACTGTTTCTGGGTATGTTTGTGGGGGTGTGGGTGGGGGGAGGGTTCTTTGAGTTTATCTTAATAAAAGAAATTGGCCAAAGGTTTACAACAACCAGATGCATATTGAATCCAGGAAGAGGTGGTTCAAAAATGGCAGGAAAGCTTTGTGACACTTGCCCTTGCCCCATCCATTCTCAGTGTTGTGATGGTCTTAAAGAAGTGGAGTCTTAATGCAACGATAATCTTAAAACAGCAACAGACCATGTTCCTAGTATGGGACCATCAATCCTGGTTCAAGAGGGACCAGAGAGACCCTACTCTCAAATTATGATGTGTATCTGATCTAGCCTGTCTTAGAGCTACCTGAAAGACTGACAAAGATGCTTATATCTGTTTTGTCAACATGGAAAACAGTCTGGAAAAGCAGAAATCATTGTTCCAAAAAAGTGAAAGGTAAACTAACAAAGCACAGATGACTAGGGCAAAAGATTACAGATTGAAATACAATAGACCACATAAGATCCAGGAGCAAAAGCTGGGGGAGATACTTTGTGAATTAGAACATACAAACAGTATCCATGTATACAGAAAAATCAAGAAAACCACATGCATACTTATGAAGTCTTCACTCTAAGCTTTTGACGCCAGCCCTGGCTGCGCAGACGTGAGACTCCGGCCCCCAGCGGCGCAGACGCGAGAGACACCGGCAATGGCGCAACCGACCACTTGCAGAAGCGTGGCCGAGAGGAGCTACCCCACGCCCAAGGTAAGGGCGGTAGCCGAGAGGAACTGTCCCACGTCCAAGACGCGGTGGCTGCACGGGCACAGGAGGGCCGAGAGGAGCTACTCCACGTTCAATGTCAGGAGGGGCGGCCTTGAGGAGATACCCCTCGTCCAAGGTAAGGTACACTTTGCTGGAGCAGCTGTGAAGAGATTTTTCCACGACCAAGGTAAGAGAAACCCAAATGAGACGGTAGGTATTGGGAGGGGGCATTAGAGGGCAGACACAAGAAATCATAATCACAAAAACTAGTTGATCTGATCATATGGACCACAGCCCTGTCTAACTCAATGAAACTAAGCCATGCCGTGTGGGGCCACCCAAAAGGGACAGGTCATGGTGGAGCGGTCTGACAGAATGTGGTCCACTGGAGAAGGGAATGGAAAACCACTTCAGTATACTTGCCTTGAGAACCCCATGAACAGTATCAAAAGGCAAAATGATAGGATACTGAATGAGGAATTCCCCAGGTCGGTAGGTGCCCAGTATGCTGCTGGAGATCAGTGGAGAAATAACTCGAGAAAGAATGAAGGGATGGAGCCAAAGCGGATGTGACTGGTGACAGAAGCAAGGTCCGATGCTATAAAGAGCAATATTGCATAGGAACCTGGAATGTTAGATCCATGAATCAAGGCAAATTGGAAGTGGTCAGACAGGAGATGACAAGAGTGAACGTCGACATTCTGGGAATCAGTGAACTAAAATGGACTGGAATGGGTGAATTCAACTCAGATGACCATCATATCTACTACTGTGGGCAGGAATCCCTTAGAAGAAATGGAGTAGCCATCATGGTCAAAAAAAGAGTCCGAAATGCAGTACTTGGATGCACTCTTAAAAATGACAGAATGATTTCTGTTCGTTTCCAAGGCAAACCATTCAACATTACAGCAATCCAAGTCTATGCCCCAACCAGTAATGCTGAAGAAGCCGAAGTTGAACAGTTCTATGAAGACCAACAAGACCTTTTAGAACTAACATCCAAAAAAGATGTCCTTTTCATTATAGGGGACTGGAATGCAAAAGTAGGAAGTCAAGAAACACCTGGAATACCAGGCAAATTTGGCCTTGGAGCACGAAATGAAGCAGGACAAAGGCTAATAGAGTTTTGCCAAGAGAATGCACTGGTCATAGCAAACACCCTCTTCCAACAACACAAGAGAAGACTCTACACATGGACAACACCAGATGGTCAACACCGAAATCAGACTGATTATATTCTTTGCAGCCAAAGATGGAGAAGCTCTATACAGTTAGCAAAAACAAGACCAGGAGCTGACTGTGACTCAGATCATGGACTGCTTATGGCCAAATTCAGACTTAAATTGAAGAGAGTAGGGAAAACCACCCGACCATTCAGATATGACCTAAATCAAATCCCTTATGATTATAGAGTGGAAGTGAGAAATAGATTTAAGGGACTAGATCTGATAGAGTGCCTGATGAACTCTGGACAGAGTTTCGTGACATTTTACAGGAGACAGGGACCAAGACCATCCCCATGGAAAAGAAATACAAAAAAGCAAAATGGTTGTCTGAAGAGGCCTTACAAATAGCTGGGAAAAGAAGAGAAGCGAAAAGCAAAGGAGAAAAGGAAAGATATAAGCATCTGAATGCAGAGTTCTAAAGAATAGCATGGAGAG
This sequence comes from Moschus berezovskii, assembly GCF_049115385.1. Lineage (NCBI taxonomy): Eukaryota > Metazoa > Chordata > Mammalia > Artiodactyla > Moschidae > Moschus > Moschus berezovskii. The sequence goes on from NC_142466.1 coordinate 63,451,841, forward strand.
ATAAGAAAGCCTTCCTCAGCGATCTATGCAAAGAAATAGAGGAAAACAACCGAATAGGAAAAACAAGAGATCTTTTCAAGAAAATTAGAGATATCAAGGGAACATTTCATGCAAAGATGGGCTCGATAAAAGACAGAAATGGCATGGACCTAACAGAAGCAGAAGACATTAAGAAGCGGTGGCAAGAATACACAGAAGAACTGTACAAAAAAGATCTTCATGATGAAGATAATCATGATGGCATGACCACTCACCTGGAACCAGACATCTTGGAATGTGAAGTGAAGTGGGCCTTAGAGAGCATCACTACGAACAAAGCTAGTGCAGGTGATGGAATTCCAATTGAGCTATTTCAAATCCTGAAAGATGATACTCTGAAAGTGCTGCACTCAATATGCCAGCAAATTTGGAAAACTCAGCAGTGGCCACAGGACTGGAAAAGGTCAGTCTTCATTCCAATCCCAAAGAAAGGCAATGCCAAAGACTGCTCAAACTACCGCACAATTGCACTCATCTCACACGCTAGTAAAGTCATGCTCAAAATTCTCCAAGCCAGGCTTCAGCAATATGTGAACTGTGAACTCCCAGATGTTCAAGCAGGTTTTAGAAAAGGCAGAGGCACCAGAGATCAAATTGCCAACATCCGCTGGATCATGAAGAAAGCAAGAGAGTTCCAGAAAAACATCAATTTCTGCTTCATTGACTATGCCAAAGCCTTTGACTGTGTGGATCACAACAAACTGTGGAACATTCTGAAAGAGATGGGAATACCAGACCACCTGACCTGCCTCTTGAGAAACCTGTATGCAGGTCAGGAAGCAACAGTTAGAACTGGACATGGAAAAACAGGCTGGTTCCAAATAGGAAAAGGAGTACATCAAGGTTGTATATTGTCACCCTGCTTATTTGACTTCTATGCAGAGTACATCATGAGGAACCCTGGGCTGGAAGAAGCACAAGCTGGAATCAAGACTGCCGGGAGAAATATCAATAACCTCAGATATGCAGATGACACCACCCTTATGGCAGAAAGTGAAGAGGAACTCAAAGGCCTCTTGATGAAAGTGAAAGAGGAGAGTGAAAAGTTCGGCTTGAAGCTCAACATTCAGAAAACGAAGATCATGGCATCTGGTCCCATCACTTCATGGGAAATAGATGGGGAAACAGTGGAAACAGTGTCAGACTTTATTTTTTGGGACTCCAAAATCACTGCGGATGCTGATTGCAGCCATGAAATTAAAAGACGCTTACTCCTTGGAAGGAAAGTTATGACCAGCCTAGATAGTATATTAAAAAGCAGAGACATTACTTTGCCAACAAAGGTCCGTCTAGTCAAGGCTATGGTTTTTCCTGTGGTCATGTATGGATGTGAGAGTTGGACTGTGAAGAAAGCTGATCGCCGAAGAATTGATGCTTTTGAACTGTGGTGTTGGAGAAGAGTCTTGAGAGTCCCTTGTACTACAAGGAGATACAACCAGTCCATTCTAAAGGAGATCAATCCTGGGTTTTCATTGGAAGGACTGATGCTAAAGCTGAAACTCCAATACTTTGGGCACCTCATGCGACGAGTTGACTCACTGGAAAAGACTCTGATGCTGGAAGGGGTTGGGGGTGGGAGGAGACAGGGATGACAGAGAATGAGATGGCTGGATGGCATCACCGACTCGATGGACATGAGTTTGAGTGAACTCCGGGAGTTGGTGATGGACAGGGAGGCCTGGCGTGCTGTGATTCATGGGGTCACGGAGAGTCGGACACTACTGAGTGACTGAACTGAACTGAGCCATAAACTCAGTGCAAGTCAGCTACTGAAGGAGTCATCTAGCAATTAGCAAAATGGGGAGACTAGTGTAGTTTTGAGTGTACATGTGGATGTTCAGGTGTATATTTGTTTTTGTTTGCTTTAGGTCCAGGAATTTGAGGAAATATCTGTTAAAACATTAGCTAAATATGGGCTAAAGGAATAGAGATTTCAGTGACTACATATGACTAGGAATACAGTCATTGCAAAAATACTTTGGAAAGGTCCCTAACATACTGAAACAGGCTTCAACAGTCAAAAGCACAGAAAACCCTGGGAAAGTGAGATAATCTTATTTCCATAGATATCACCTTATAATAATAATACTTGAATGCCAAATTTTCAACTAATCATAAGACTCATATCAAGACATAGGAAAGTATGGTCCACTTAAGGAATCAAACTATCCCTAAGGAAGCCCATTGTATATTCTTGCCTCCTTTGTCATAGAGTAATTGACCATAAGTACATAGGTTTATTTCTGGGCTCTCTATTCTGTTATGTTGATCTATGTGTCTGTTTTTGTGCCAGTACAATAGTGTTTTGGTTACTAACACTCAGCATTCAGAAAACTAAGATCATGGCATCTGGTCCCATCACTTCATGGTAAATAGATGGGGAAACAATGGAAACAGTAACAGACTTTATTTTCTTGGGCTCCAAAATCACTGCAGATGGTGATTACAGCCATGAAATTAAAAGATGCTTGCTCCTTGGAAGAAAAGTTATGACCAACCAAGACAGCAAATTAAAAAGCAGAGACATTACTTTGCCAACAAAGGTCCATCTAGCCAAAACTATGGTTTTTCCAGTAGTCATGTATTGATGTGAAAGTTGGACTATAAAGAAAGCTGAGCACCAAAGAATTGATGCTTTTGAACTGTGGTATTGGAGAAGACTCTTGAGAGTCTCTTGGACAGCAAGGAGATCCAATCAGTCCATCCTAAAGGAAATCAGTCCTAAATATTCATTGGAAGGATTGATGTTGAAGCTGCTGAAACTCCCAATACGTTGGCTACCTGATGCAAATAACTGACTCACTTGAAAAGACCTTCATGCTGGGAAATTTTGAAGGTGGGAGGAGAAGGGGACTACAAAGGATGAGATGGTTGGATGGCATCACGACTCAATGGACATGAGTCTGAGTAAGTTCCAGGAGTTCATGATGGACAGGGAAACCTGGCGTACTGCAGTCCATGGGGTTACAAAGAGTCGGACATGACTGAGTGACTGAACTGAACTGAACTTATAGTATAGTCTGAAATCAGGCATGTGATTCCTCTAATTTTGTTTTTCTTTTTCAAGATTGTTTTAGCTATTCAGGGTCTTTTGTGTTTTCATACAGTTATAAAAATTATTTGTTCTAGGTCTGTGAAAAATGCCTTTGATATTTCAATAGAGATTCCACTGAATCTGTAGATTTCCTTGGGTAGGATATCCATGTTAACAATATTAATTCTTCCAATCCATGACCATAATGTTTTATCTTTTCAGCTATTTCTCATCTTTAATATCTTCAGTGTCTTATAGTTTCCTGGATGCAGGCCTTTTACCCATGTAGGCAAGTTTATTCTTAGATATTTTATTCTTTGTGTGTGTATCCTCAGTCACTCAGTTGTGTCCAGTTCTTTGTGGCCTCATGAACTATAGCCTCACAGGCTCCTCTGTCCATGGAATTTTCCAGGAACGAATATTGGAGTGGGCTGCCATATCATACTCCAGGGGATCTTCATGACCCAGGGATCAAACCTGTGTGTCTCATGACTCTTGAATTGGCAGGTGGGTTCTTTACCACTAGCACAACCTGAGGAGCCCTTTTCATTTTTATGTAATTATAAATGTGATTGTTTCTTTAATTTTGCTTTCTTATAGTTCATTTTTAGTGTATAGAAATGTCATAGATTTCTGTATATTAATTTTGTATCTGCAAGTTCTTCAGATTCATTTATGAGCTCTAGCAGTTTTTGAAGGTGTTTTTAGGATTCTCTATGTATCATGCCATCTGCAAACAGTAACACTTCTACTTCTTTTGTATTTTGGATTCCTTTTATTTTTTTTTTCTTGTCTGATTGCTGTGGCTAGGACTTCTAAAACATGTTGAATAAAATTTGTGAGAGTGGGCATCCTTATCTTGTTCCTGATCTTTGGGGAAGTGCTTGTAG